>NW_006399776.1:24054424-24072031 GCF_000299155.1 Elephantulus edwardii
GCTCCGTCTAACATACTTTGGACATGTTGTGAGGAGAGACCAGTCCTTGGAGAAGGACATCATGCTTGGGAGGGTGGAGGGACAGCACAGGAGGGGAAGGTCCTCTATGAGGTGGATTGATTCAAGTGACTGGGGTAATCGGGATGGGTGTGTCAGAGACAGTGCAATTGGTACAGGACAGAGCAGAGTTTAGGGCTGTTGTATACAGGGGTCGCTATGAGTCGCAAGTGACTCGATGGCACATAACAACAACAACAAATCATATGGGAAGAGACTGCCCATCTTTCTCCTAGGAAGCAGCGTGGTGGATCCAAACCATTTCTGAATTTGCAGTACAACTCCTGACCACTAGGTCAATGTACTGGATATTAATCTGCATTTCTTTTTTAGGAAATGAAATGGGATAGAAAAATATCAGAATGCACTGAAACTGAAGAAGAAAATAGTTTTGTTAATTTTTTTGTTTGTTTCATTCTTGTAGATATGTAGTGTGCCCTCATTTGTGTGTGCTTCTGGTTGCAACAGAAAATTTGCTTCCTTCTTGGTTGAAGTAAAAGAAAAAGAAGTAGAGGAGGAGGAAGTAAAGAAGAAAGAGAAAGGTTAAAAGCACTCCTGTAATGAAAGCTTGTAAAAGAAACTTCATGTAATCTGCCTTTTTTATTCCTGATGCTTTCACAATGTCTGTTTAATGACTAGTCAACAGTTCTTAGCAACTCAGGCCTAGAATGTTAAGTAACTGTAATTTTTACAAACAATGCCATTGAGTCATTCATTCAACTAATATTTATTTAGCACCTTTTATATGCTAGTCCTCAAAGAATCTTTGGAAATGTGGAGTGGGGGGATGACAACTAACCTCTTAGAATGAAACAATGAACAAAAATAACCAAGGTGGTTGAACAGGAATTTAAACTGCTTGTATAATAACAAACATGGGGAGGTCACTGTTGGAAGAACAAGAATAATCAATCAATGATGCAGACATATATCACAACCCACTGTCTCTGCCTGGGGCAAGGTAGGTGGCCAGGATGGGTTGCAAAATCAGAAGTGTTCTAATCTCAGTACTTGATCCACTGGTTAGGGGAATGAACTTTCTGAGGTCAGAAAATATGCTCTTCACCTGGACAGGCTTAGATCTTGCTTACACAGCTGGTTCAGGAACTAGGATAATTGTGAACGTCATCTAGAGTTAATTTTGAAAAAGGAAGGGCAGCTGAAGGAAAGAATGACATGATTAAAATTAAAATGATAAGAGGAGACTGCCCATCTTCCTCACTTACAGCTAGCTAGCTGCTGGTAGATCCAAACCACCAGAGGTGCAGTTCCACTTGCTACGGATGGGCTGTGCCACCCAAGTGTTTTTTCTTTCTTTCTCTGTATATACATTCTTTATATGTTGTTGTTGTTGTTGTTGTTATGTGCCATCGAGTTGACTATGACTCACAGTGACCCCTATGTACAATAGCTCTGAACCCTGTTCTATCCTGAGCCAGTCTCACTAATTCTGACACACCTACCCCCCACTGCCCTATACACTCTGTCAATCCGTCTCATGCAAAGTCTTCCTCTCTTGTCCTGTCCTTCCACCCTTCCAAGCATGAGGCCCTTCTCCAAGGACTGGTCCTTCCCGGCCACGTGCCCAAAGTATGTGAGACAGAGTTTCAAAATCTTTGCCTCCAAGGAGAAATTTGGTTCCACCCTCTTTAATACAGACCTGATTGTTCCTCCTGGTGTTCAACACTTTTCTCCAGCACCACAACTCAAAGGTATTGATTCTTCTTCTGTAATACTTAGTCATTTTCCAGCTCTCTAATACATAGCAAATAATTGTGAAGACTATGGCCTGGATTGGGTGCGCTTAAGTTCCTAAACTGACATCATTACGACTCACACCTGGCCATTTATTTGCACCTGTGCTCGCTGGGAATCAAACCCGGGTCAATATTCTCTCATTGTTTTTGTTGTTGTTGATTGCCTTCAAGTTGAGCATGACTCATTGTGACCCCATGAACAAAAGGCCTGAAGCCCTTCTACAACTATCAACATTTATCAAAGTTTATACAGTTTTCAGAGGCATATTCTTTAGGAAGTGGATGCCACTCCTCCTTCCTAATTCTCTCTTTATATAATATATGCTTATCCATTCACTGTCCTCACTGTTTGAAGACTCTTTTGTGTCTCTGCCTCCCCCATTCACAAGGACTGTCCATCCTCTGGAGAGTCAAGGACCTGGAACACAGTCACAGGGATCTTTGTCTGCAATGGATGACAAGGGCTGAGGGGAAATGGGCAGGTTATCAACAATATCTATTACAATGGTCCTGTGCTCGTTTCGGCAGCACATATACTATTGCAATGGTCCACATAATATAGCCAGGCTGGCTAGAACTGGGGCATGTGCATCCCCATGTTACCCCTAGCTTTCTAGGGCCCAAATTTCCCAAGTGTTTATTAGGCTCAGATGTTGTGCTAAAAATAAAGGAAATGTGGGTCCATGAGAATACATACAATTATATCTATTTTCTTGAGAAAGTAGCCCCCATGTGGCTCATGTGGACATCTGTCCTTTTCATTCAATATCATTCACTGCAATTATTTTATACTACGACTAAATCATGTATTATTAGCCAACTAGTTTATCTTAAATGGAGTGCCTCACGAGAGACAAAGGGGCCATTAAAGAAGAGAAAATTAGAATGAAGCCTATCTGCCCTGTTCCATCAGAAATGCCTGTTACTGTAGGAAACTTCAAGAGCAGTGAGTTTATGTTAATAATTAAGAAACAACTGGAAAAACAAGGGTGAGAATGGCTGACCAACAAAGAAGATTATCAATGCCTCTGAGAGCATACATCTTGGAGAGGATGAAACCAAGTTTTCCTTAGATGCTAAGATTTTGAAGCTCCATCTCATATATTTTAGGCACGTGACCAGGAGGAACTGGTCCTTGGAGAAGGACTCCAATGCTTGGAAGGATGAAGGGACAAAGCAGGAGAGGAAGACCCCAGATGAGATGGATTGATATAGTAGCTGGGGCAATGGGGGTAGGCATGTCAGACAGAGTCAGTGAGACTGGCTCAGGACAGTGCAGGTTTCAGAGCTGTTGTACACAGGGTCTTGATGAGTTGCAGACAACTTAATGGCATATAACAACAACTATTGATGAAGAAAAGAAAAAAGAAGTGACATTTATTATAAATAAAAGATCTCTGGTCACTGCACTGGAGGAGTTATGTAGACGCTTTCTGGTCTACTATAACTAACAGATTTGCCAAAAATAAGAGCCCTTACATCAACCATCACTATGGACCCTAACACAGAAGTGGCAAGGAGAGTGCTTTAGTAGTCAGGGTTTTATCAGTACAAGAGAGATGCTTCAGTATTCCAAACAGAAAAGGTTCTAATGCAGGGAATCAGAAGCTTACACCATGATTGGAAGGGCTGGGAAACAATCTAGAAATTGGGGCTAATTTCACAAAATCAAGAAGAGCTGAGTCAAATGATGGATGCTGCTGACAATCAACCCAGCTGTCTACAAGACTAAAACAGGTGATTCTCAGGAAGTTGCCTTGGAAGCTCTGCAAATCATATGTCTCTCATATGACCAAACATCTGTTCACAGCTGTCAACAGAACTGCTGGCTTCTTCTCTTTGGCTTTTCAAGTCTCCCACAAGACCCATTTATTGGCAGATCTAACCCAGAACCATACAAGACAGTGATAGTAAAAAAAGTTCCAGCTTTCTTCAATGGTGAATAGAGAAAGGACCAGGGATGAGATAGAGTCAACAACAACAGTGTGATACAAATAAATTAAAGCAAATACCTATATCAAGGGTGGAAGTAAACAGATACCATCAAAGTCCTGGTGTTCCTTCTATATTAGTAAAGAACCCTATGGGCATTATTAACAGAATCCTCAGGACAGACAACACCTCGGGTTTGTTACCAGCTATTTGTTATCACTCCTACATCTTAAACTGACAAGAAGTCTCAGATATAGGTCTGATACATAAATAATTTCAATGTGTCATAGACCACACCTGAATTAAAAAAATCATCTCCAAAATAGGTTTGAGGCATTAAACACTAATAATGATCAAAGACTACATGAGTTATGGGATGACATCAAAGATACTATGCATGAATAGAGCAAAATGTCGCTACAAAGACAGAAGATGAAGACAAGACCAAAGTAGGTATCAGAAGAGAATGAAAATTGAACTAGAGCATGGAGGTGCCAAAACAAAGGGGGGGGGGAAATGCCAAAGCAAAAGAGATGAATAAAAAAATTTCAAAGGGCAGTTCAAGAAGACAAAGAAAAATATTATATTGGGGGAGCGGGAGTTGGAGAATAAAAGGGAAAGAATTTGCTTAGCATTTTTAAGTTGCAAGAACTGAAAAACAAATTCAAGCCATGAGTTGTAATGCTAAGAGATACTATATGACAATCTTGAATGACCAAAAAAGCATTAAAAGAAAGAATGGGAAGAATACTTAGAGTCACATAGAGTATCAAAAAGAATTGGCTGACACTGAACAATTTCAAGGAGTGCCATATGTGCACAACTAAAAAGGATAAAATCAATGAGTGGGACCTTCTAAAAATTAAGCCCCTGAATGCATCAAAATTTTTTTTCCAATAGGGTGAAAAGAAAACCTATAGACTGGAGGGAAAACATTTGGCGATACCATCTCAGACAAGGGTCTCACAGTGAAAGTTTACAGACTACTACAGGTCTCCACGAGAAAAAGACTGGTAATTCAGTCGCAAAGTGAGCAAAAGACATAAAAAAGACTTTCCACAAAGGAGGACATTTGGATGGACAACAGACACAAGAAGAAATGCTCAAAATCATTGTCAATAAGAGACACAGAAATCAAAACAACAATGAGATACCATCTTACCCCAGAAGCAGTAGCAAAGTTTAACAGGGCATCAAGTAATAAATATTGGAGAGGATATAAAGATATTTGAATTCTCATGAACTGCTGGTAGAATTGTAAAATGGTACTACCCCTCTGGAAGATAGTTTGACTTCTCCTCAAAAAGATGAACATGATCCAGCTATTACACTGCTAGGAATATACCCCAAGGATATTATAACTGAGACACGAATGGAATTATGTGCCCCTATGTTCATAGCAGTGTTATTAACAATAGCAAGAAAAAGGAAATAGCCCAAATGTCCATCAACAAATGAATAGTTTGAGAAACTGTGGTAGATTCACACAATGTAGCACTAAGGAGCAATGATTTTGTAAAATATTATATACAAACAATAGTGAAAGGTTTAAAGAGCATTGTGCTGAAAGTGAAGAGTTCTTGAAATTTGCTGCAGAAGAACACTACACCTTTTAATATTAATTGCATCTCAACATCAAGATGACAAAAATCCTCACCACTAAGCAACATCATGATATACGGAGAAAAGACTGAAATCTTACTTTCATCTCACTTGGATTGACAATCAACATGGTTGGTATTAGCAGTCAGGAGATCAAGAGACGTATTACAATTGGGCAAGTCCCCTATTATGTATCTCTCCAAAGTACTGAGGAGAAATGATGTCAGCTTGAAGACTAAGGTGTGCCTGATCCAGGCCATGCTCTTTTGAATCACTTTCTATGCCCTTGAGATCTGGACAATGAATATGGATGACAGAGAAAGAACTGATGCCTTTGAATTGTGGTGTTGGAAAAGAGTACTGCATATCCCATGGACTGCCAAAAAGAACAAACAGATATGTGTAGGGGGAAATGCAGACAGTCCTTACTTAGAGGTAAGGATGGCAATACTTCATCTCACATACTTTGAGCATCTCTTTAGGAGAGGCTACTCCATGAAAATGGACATCATGCTTGGCAAGCTGGAGGGTCAATGAAAGAAAGGAAGACTGTTAACAAGATGGATTGACACAGGGACTGTAGCAATGGATTCAAGTGTGTTAGAGATGATGAGGATGGCACAGGATAGGACAGGGCTCAGATCTGTTGTTCAAAGGATCATGATGGGCTGTATTTTATTTTAGAGCACCTAACAACAACAACTGCCTACTCAACCCATCAGGCATAATTTGACTCTTCAAAGCTCAAGCCCAAGAAAGCAAGGCTTAGAATAAGACATTTCCTCTCTCTCACGTCAAAGTTCCACCTGGAACCACCCTTAGCAAAGACTTAGAACCTTCCTGATGGTAGGAAAGACTATGGTCAACTGTATTCAAGTAATGCTAAAATGTTATATACTGATCCTATGGTCCCACAGAAAAGCTATGTCACCGATCAAAAGATGACAATTCATCATACAAGAGGTAAATACTTACAGCAAGGGAGGCATTTTGTTCTACGCCTAGATAGCAGACTGGGAACATAGGGTAACAAAAGTACAGGAGACAAAGGAGATTTCAAGGATGAAGGTCAATTCTATTTAAGCTAAGCAGAACAGCCAAGCAGAGGTGGCCACCAGGTCCCTGGAGCCAGATGTTAGTGTATTGCCCTTGTGGAAAATAGATGGCAAAATTACCATTGTCATTTATGCTGTCTGAACTCGGTCTCATAAGGGCAAATACTGCATAAGACCATTACTGAAAAATAGAAGGTTAACTAGTAAAACATGCAAAGGGGGAAGGCCATGGGAGTTGGAGAGGTAAGGATGAGTAAGGACAAAACCACAGAGTTGCAGAGTTTGGCGGGTGGAGGGAGGGAGGAAGGAAATGGGAAAGATCCAGTAGGGACTGGAAAAGACAGGGTAATGATGGGCAAAGTCCAATGGTGATTAATTTTAGAAAACATAATGCAAAGAAATGATTGTGTGAAACACAATATGAATGCAGAATAGGGTGAAACACAATGTATACAAACTTTGTAAACAAACCAATACAAAATAAAATAAAATAAAAATCCTCACCACTGAACCAATAAACAATATAATGATAGATGGAGGGATCACCACAGTTCCTTACCCACTCCTGGATTCACTCCAGGTTCTCCTCGTGCTTTGTGCCCTGAAGGCAAAGCTTTAAAAGCGTTATGCATTATGTTTTATAAAATTAATCACCACTGGACCTTGCCCATCATTACCCTATCTTTCCCATTTCTTTCCTCCTCTCCTCCCTCCATCCACCAAGCTGTGCAACCCTGTGGTTTCACCACTATCCATCCTCAGCCCTCACTCTCTTGAGTTCCCATACATGTTTCTCTGTTATCCTTCTATTTTTACAATAATGGTCTTATGCTGTATTTGTCCTTAAGAGACTGTGTTAGTTCACACAATATAATGCTCTCCACCCTCTCCCAAGTTACGTATGAGAATGACTGTATGACACACAATGTGAAAAAGGACTGTGTGAAACACAATGTACATGAACTTTTCAAGCAAAGGAATTTTTTAAAAAGTATTTATCTCTTCGCAGTATTATCTATTTACTTTGTTTAGTTTGATTTCGCCAATGGTTTGTTTCACAAAAGCAGGTAACTTATACTCAGATACAAAACAGTGGCTGCCACCTAATTAGCATTCAAAGGGTGTGATAAATGTACGAGATTTTCTTTTTTAAAAAGCCTCTTCCCCTGAGCCCCAGCAGATCCAGCTTCTTCTCACCCTTCTCTCCCTTCATCTGCCCCTCCACATCAACATCACCACCACCCACAACGTACTTCCTTGTATTTACAAATGTACGTTGCACTTTTTAGTCCTAAGGTACGACGTATAATACCGTGGCTATCACAGGATAAACAGTCACTGCATAAATATTTATTGGATAGAATTTAGGAGAAAAGCTTAAGTTATCTGAAGTACACCTTTAACAGCATCCAAATCAGACTTGATGAAAAGCCAGTCAGAGGTGAGGATGAGCCAAAGACAAAAAGAATCCAGTTGTGCCTTGAGTCCTGGCCCAATATCCTCAGATTTCCCCTGTGTGCTGCCAGGTAACTTCTGTGATAAGAGAACACAGTGACACAGTGGACAACTGGAGAGGCCTGGGGGGTCTGCCTGAGAAAGAAACAACTAACTCCTCGCACTCCATAGCCTCACACTGAGGTGGTTCATTATCTCAATCTCCCCACACCTTCTCTCTCAATTTGACTAGATGGTTCTACATGTGGCCTGTGTTTTCTCCTCAAATATAACCAGAAGAAATGATCCGTTTTATCTGCTGGAAAAAAGGAAAATCTCCAGGTCCCATGATACCCTGAGTCTAAATAGGCCAAGGTCCCAGCGTGAGTCTGGTCCTGGGGTTGAGAAACTGGCCAGCTAGCATCAGTCTCTTCTGAGGATCTGAAGGTTACATGGCAGGATTTAAGGGTTATAATTGTACTCTATGTTATGTTGAGAATTAAACCTCCATCCAACATTAGTTATAAAACTGTGTTTCAGCAGTTTTCTTAGCAATAAGAATCCAAATCAAGCTAATATCTAGCATTTTCTTGAGGGGTACAACCCCAAGGCAGCAAAAGTGAAGGACAAAGAGCAGTGAGTGAATAGGGGCAGGAGGGTGAGCAAACACAACGCGATGTGCTAGAGCTGTCCACAGCTTCAGAAGAATCACAGCCAGTTGCTCAGTGATGCATGATGTCTGTGAAAGCTGACTATAAATCACTATTCCTTAGAGCAGCATGTCTGGGACAAAAAGGACAAGGACTTACTCTGACAGCTCGTTCCCATCTCCTGTCTCTCGCTGGTCCAAGTTCTCTGCAAGAACGTGAAACCCCTACACTTTCTGGGTTTGTCACTTCCTGCTGGGAAAACAAGAGGTTTTATAAACTCAGTAAAGTCCAGCTGGCTTTCTAGAATCTTTTAACAGGGCAAAGAGTAACACTATTTTCACATCTCTTGATCTTCATCATATTTTTTAAACTGAGCATGACCTACAGCTTGTCTCGTTTTGGGATTGGAGTTGTGATGATGGAGAGGAGCCTCTGACATTGGCTTCAGGGCCTAATGTTTCTCTGGGGTAGTTCTAAATTATTTGAACCTCAGTTTTAAAAAACAGAAGGAAGATATCCAAGAAAATATTACTTTTAAATCCATATAGAGTATTTAAAATAATTCACTTTTTATTTTGTAATGCATATCTATATCAACAGCAAGCGCTTCAAGTCTTCCTCACTTTCAGCAAGCAAGATTGTGTCATATGCATAACATAGCTTATTGATGTTTTCCTCCCATTCTGATGCCACATTCTTCTTCATAGAGTCCAGTTTCTCAAATAATTCGTTCAGCATACAGTGGAATAGGTATAGTGAGAGGATACAACACTGACATACCCCTCTCTTAATTTTAAAACATGTAGTATTCCTTGCTCTATTTGCACCACAGCCTCTCTTGATCTAGGTATAGGTTTTGCATGAGCACAACTAAGTGTTCTGAGATTCTCATTCTTCTCAATGTTAGCCATAATTTATTATGATCCACACAGTCAAATGTTTTTGCATAAGCCAATAAAGCAAAAATAGACATTCTTCTGGCAGTTTTTGCTTTCAGCAAGGATCCATTTGACATCAGCAATGATATCCTGGTGCCATGGCCTCTTCTAAATCCTGCTTGAACTTCTGGCAATTTCTTAACTATGTACTAATCTAATCATTTTTTAATGATCTTCAACAGTATTTTGCTTATATGTGATATTAATGATACTGTTCGATAGTTTCCACACTCTGTTAGACCACCTTTCTTGGGAATGGAAATAAATATGGACTTCTTCTAGACAGATGTCTAAATAGCTGCCCTCCAAATTTCCTAGCATAGACTATTGAGGGCATCTGTTAGATGAAAAATGCCATTAGGTATCGCACTGATTCCTGGGCCTGATTTTTTGTCAATGCCTTCAGCGCACCTTCAACTTCTTCCTTCATTACCATGGCTCTTGCTCATGTGGAACTTCCTGAAATTCTTCAGTGTCACTCAATTCTTTCTGGTACAGTAACTGTGTATTCCCTCCATCTTCTTTTGCTGCTTCCAGGACCATTCAACATATTGCCCATAGCATCCTTCAATATTGTAACTTAAGGCTTAAATTTGTTTTTCAGTTCTCTCAGCTTGAGAAATGATGAGCAAGATCTTCCCTTTTTATTCTCCAATTCCAGTTCTCTGCACATCCCATTATAATACTTTGCTTTGTCTTCTCAAGCTATCCTTTGAAATCTTCTGTTCAGTTCTTTCACTTCCACTTCAGCATCTTTCCCCTTCGTTTTGGTTTCCTGATGCTCTATTACAATTCTCAGAGTCTCTTCTGACAACCATTTTGGTTTTTTCTTTCTCCTCTGCCTTTGTAATGACCTTTTGCTCTCTGTAGGGTTGATAGCCTTGATGTATTCCCACAGCTCATCTGGTCTTCAATCATTGGTGTTCAATGTTTCAAATCTATTCTTAAGCAGCTATTCCACTATTTAGAATATACCCTGAGAAAATCTGAACTGAGGCATAAATGGTGACTTGTACACATTAGTTCACAGCAGTGTTACTCAAGAAAGTGGAAACAGCCCAGATGTCGAAACACATTGAACATTCACAATGTGGTACATTCACACAACGGAATTCTATGAAGCATGCAGGAGAAATTATTTTTTAAATTACTACCTAACTTGGAACGACAACATAGAGAGAGCTGCATTGGCCTAGTGGACAGAAAGTTATGCTAGCAAGCCCAAGGTGGGCGATTTTAATCTGCAGCCCTCGGGCTTAATTTAAATTATTTTTTGTCAAACATTTTTCTGAATGGTATAGCACTGGTCTATGCATTGCTGTACAGAGGTAACTCATGGTTGCTGTGATGCTAAACACTGTGACACTGATGTGCCAAACACGATAATGATTAGCTATGGTGGACAGTGTTTAGTGGAGCTCCCCAATGAAAACAAACTTGGAGGCAGGGGTGGTGTCCGCTTCCGAAATGGCTTGCCTCCAGAAACAACTCAATGGCATTTAACAACAACAACACAACATAACTTGGAAAAGACTGGAGAGCATTATGCTGAGTGAAGTAATTCAGTCCTATAAGAAGAACAAATACTGTGTAAAACAATTCTAAGGATCCAAGGGGAGGAGAGTAGAAGCAAAGGATTGAGGATGGGCGGGGAGGGGAGGAGTTAATCATAGGGTTCTACAATTTGAGGGGTCAGGGAAGGGTTAAAGAAATGGGAAATTTCCTGTGTGAAAAACAATGTATTCAAATTTTGTAAATAAACCAATATAATAATAATAAATAATAAATAGAAAGTAAAGGCTATGCACACATGTACAGTTATAAATACACATAGAAAATTATTGCATAATAAATGGATATTGGAATGTGGTTTTTTTTTAAAAAAAAGATTATTTTTAAACTGGGGTTGAATAGATTCAAGATCATATTTTGGTTCTTATGGACTTTCTTGATCTGGGTTCTCAATTCTGTTCGACTGATCTATGTGTCTGTCCTTGTACCAAAACCATGCTATTTTGGTTAGCATGGCTGTGTAGTAGGTTTGGAAATCAGACAGTGCTGTGCTTCCAATTTCCTTATTCTTTTTCAGAAGACTTTTGCTTATTTAAGGTCTCTTTCCTTTCCAAATAAAACTGTCAATTGCCTTTCTATCCCTTTTAAAAAAGTAGATCTTTGGTATTGGGAATATGTTAAACATGCAGCTTGCTTTGGGTGGGATTATAATTTTCACTATGTTGAGACTGCAGCCTTCAATATGCATTGAAACTCAACATTAAGAAAACAAAGATTCTCACCACTGGTCCAATTGGCAGCATTACGATAGATAGTGATGAGACTGAGATTGTAAACATCTTTAGTTTACTTGGCTCCACAATCAACACTCTTGGTATCAGTAGCCAAGAAATCAAAAGATGAATTGCATTGGGAGAGTCTGCTGTCAGGGACCTACCCAGAGTACTGAAGAGCAATGACATCAGTCTGGATACTAAGGTGCACCTGATCTAGGCTATAGTCTTCATAATTACTTTCTATGTGTCAGAGAGCTGGACAATGACTAAAGATGATAGAAGGAGAATTGATGCTTTTGAGCTGTGGTGTTGAAGAAGATTACTGAATATACCATAGACTGCCAGGAGAAGAAACAGGTTCATCCTGGAGAGGGTGAAACCAGAATACTCCTTGGAGGCATGGATTCTAAGGCTTTATCTGACATACTTTGGGCATGTTTCAGGGAGGGACCAATCCTTGGAGAGGGCCTTCATGCCTGGAAGGGTGAAGGGACAGCATAAGAGAGGAAGACCTTGGATGAGATGGAATGATTCAGTGACTAGAGGTGTGAAGGGAGGTGTGTCAGAGACAATAAGGTTGGCACAGAATAGAGCAGGTTTCAGGGCTATTGTACATAGATTGGGTCACTATGAGTCATAAGCAACTTGATGGCACATGTCAACAAACAACAATGCAGAGTCTTCCTATTCATGAACAAGGAATATTTTGTCCAGTTAACTCTTATTGCTTCTTGTCGTAATATCTTGTCATTTTCCTTAAGAATATCTTTTGTATTTCTAGTTAGATTTGTTCCCAAGTATTTAAATTTGTGGTTGGCCATTATAAATGGTATTGCTTTCCTAGCTTCCTTGATCAGAGATTCTCTGGATAAATCCTATATGAAAGAATGTAAACTGCAAAACAGAATTGTCAATTTCCATAGAATCTAGATTTTCTGGACCCATGAAGCCTATACGAATCCCTGAAACTACTGCCCTGAAATAAACAACATCATGATAAACAGAGAAATTATTGCTGTTGTCAATAATTTTATTAATAATTAGGTCCATAATCAACATTCAGTGGAGCACTTGTGGCCCTAGCGGCAGGAAGCTGCACTGCAATCCTGAAGGCACGTAATTCAAATTCACCAGATGCTCCCTGGGAGAAGAATGGGCAGTCTCCTCCGAAAACCTGCCGAGGGTCAGCTATGGGTCGGTTCCAACTTGATAATAAACAACAACAACAACAATCAAAATTCATGGCAACAGTAGTCAAGAAATCAAGTGATGTATTGCATTGAATAGATCTGCTGCAAAAGACCTCTTTAAAATATTAAAAAGCAAAGCGTTACTTTGATGATTAAGGGGTGCCTGGCCTAAGGTATGGTCATTTCAATCACATAATATTCATGCAAACTAAACAATGAATAAGGAAAACTTGGGGAGGGAGCACAAAACCCAATGCGTCTGAATCAGGGTGTTAGAGAGTATTAAATACAACAAGGGTTGCCAGAAAAATGAGCAAAACAGTCTTAGAAGAAGTGCTGTGAGAACACTCCTTAGAGAGAACAGCAAGACTCTGTCTGCACTTGTGACATATTATCTAGAGGTTCCAGGCCCTGGAGAAGGACATTATGCTTGAGAGTCAGCAGAACAGAGAGATTCTCAAGGAGATGGACTGATAATGGGAGACAACAATGAACTCAAGTAGACCAACAACTTTGAGGAAGGCCTAAGAACAGGAAGCACTTCCTCTTGTTGTACATGATGGGCAGTTGGGCCATCAGTCCACTCTCTGTAGCTGGAGGCTTATGAGGCACATTGTCATACAGCCATGGCAGCACAATAGGAGGAGGGTGAAAGGCCATATAATCTCCCTCCTTATGGCTCTGTGTTCAGCTTCTTAGGAACAACTGTCTAAACAACTTTCCTTTTATCCTTTTACTTCAGATACTTTAATCAATAATCTCAAATCTTAAAAATCCAATCTTCTGAGCTATCAAGGATTGATTCCTTGTATTAGGTAAGATTTCTACACTTCTGGGTGGTAAGTGACAAAACAGACTGAGAAAGAATATTTGCAACAAAAGAATAATTTCTTTCCTTTTAAAAAGTGAGGCAAATGAAAAGGTTAAGCCAGGAGGAAAACCTGAATAAATTGGAGATTAGGAAGTCATTCCATCTGTCATCACGAAGTGGCAAATGTGAATGCAATCCAAATTATTACACACAAACTTAAATATAACAATAAGTTACAAGGTTTTGTTGAAACACATGGTAAAAAATGGGGAAAACACAAAAGATTCTCAAGTAACCTGCGGGAGGAAAAAAATACAAAAATGCAGTTGCCTTGGAAAAACAGCTAAAATTTATAAAAAGTTAGAGTAAATGTCACCCAAAATAAACCAGTTTCACTGTTGAGTCCATATTTCACAAACACATTTCCACAAGAAATTCAAGTAGATTACCTTGCTGGGGAGAAGTGACTCTGACAGCATGACATTTTCAACCCTGTACTTGGTAAACTGTTACAGGAACAGGGTACCCTTCCACAAATTCATTATAATAAATTCAAAACCCTGAGGCATTTCCCAGTAGCCTGATCACCCAGAATAAGACGACAGTGAGGATCTGGACCTAACTGGTTGGGGGAAGACTTCTCCTACAGTGAAATGCTTGCTCTTGAGAAGCCTGGCCTATGTGTTTACCACTTCTCCTTTGAAGATACCTCACTTCATTCTGTTGATCTCTTTTAAAACGGCCTGAGCATCCACTTGTGAACTCCAAAGCTCTGCTGAGGCAGTGAATTGTAATCGTAATCCTCTTCTGAAACCAGGCTGAAGAGGCAAGATTCAGAAAAGGCTGGGTCTTCAGCAGGGTCTGAGCATTGATTTAAACGTTGGAGAAAAGAGGAAATTTAAAAGCCTCTTTGCTTCCATAAAAGCTAGAGCAGGTTAAGGGTCCGGCAGATGAATGAATGGAATCACATCTCATCATAAGAAAGGTCAGTCCCCCACAGGAGCTCAAACTCAGCATGGCTACTCACCCACCCAATCTAGGCACCTTCCATTCTAAGCAGATTCCTGGCAGGACAGAAGTAGAGAAGAGAGGTAGGGAAGAGAACACAGGTTATGAAGTTTAGGCAAGGACAGCGAAGCAATGGATGAAAGGGTTAGGGTTCTGTGACTATCACACTCTTCCTCTTCCCAACCACATCTCTTTGCCATCAGGTTGAGAGAGAGCTTCTTCTCCTCAGAGAATGGTCCTTTTGGGACTGTATAAGGATAATAATGTGAAGAAGTTTGTAGAGACTTTTCATAGTGAAGGAAGGGAATAAAACTTTTCATGTAAAAATTTTAAAAAATTCCGGTTAGTCCTCACCCATATCAATCAAAACTTATTTCCAAGTGATTTTGAAAGAGACGTGATAATCAATGAGATACCATTTCACCCCAGTAGCAATGGCAAACTTTAGTAGGACAGCAAGCAATAAATGCTGGAGAGGATGTGGTGAGGCGAGAACTCTCATACACTGTTGGTGGGATGGTAAAATGGTACAAACACTCTGGAAGACAGTTTGACATTTCCTCAAAAAGTTGAACATAGAAACTCCATTTGATCACCACTAGGAATATACCTCAAGAAAATTCGAACTTAGACACAAATGGAGACCAGTGTTCATAGCAGCGTTATTTACTACCGCAGAACATGAAAACAGCCCAAATGTCCAACCACAACCAAATGGATTGAGAAAGTGTAGTATATTCACACAATACTATACAGCACTCAGAAGCAGTGGTTTCAAAAAATACTACATAACTTGGGAGAGATCACAGAGCATTATGAGTGAACAAACTGAGTCTAACTAAAAGCTGAGTGAACTAACTCAGTCTCATAAGGAAAAATCCTGCATAAGATCATTATTGTAAAAATAGAATGTATGGGAACCCAAGGGGGGATGAGGTGGGAACAGAGGGGTGAGGATGAGTAGGGAAAAATCACATTGTGTGCCCATTTTTCAATTGAATTATTTACCTTTATCTTGTTATGGTACTCAAGAATTTATAAAATACACAGGATATGAACAGACACTTCACCAAAGACGACATTCAGATGGCCAACAAGCACATGAAGAAATGTTCAAAATCCCTGACACTAAGAGAGATGCAAATAAAAACAACTATGAGATATCATCTTACCCAGTCAGAATAGCCAAATTTAACAGAACAGCAAACACCAAATGCTGCCGAGGTTGTGGAGAAACTGGAACCCTTATTCACTGTTGGTGGAAGCGTAAAATGGTGCAACCACTGTGGAAGGCAGTATGGTGCTTTCACAAAAAGTTGCAAATAGAGATACCATTTGACCCAGCAATTCCACTACTGGGAATATACCCCACAGAGACCATAACTGACACCCAAGCAGATATATGCACACCCATGTTTACTGTAGCTTTGTTCACAATAGCAAGGAGTTGGAAACAACCTAAGTGCCCATCAACAAATAATGGATAGAGAAGCTGTGGTATATTCACACAATGGAATACTACATTGCATTGAAAACAAGGAACTCATGCAATATTATTCAAAATGGGTGAGCCTGGAGGACATTATGCTGAGTGAAGTATCTCAGTTACAAAAGGACAAATACTGCATGGTGCCACTGTTGTAAAACAGGACTGACCTCGGGGATGGGGGGAGACTGAGAAAGATGGGTTCAGTAATGTATACTGCATTGAAACAGATGAGGGAGAAACTGTTTAAAATGGATATGTGATTGGGTATTTTTGTCATGATGGGAGTCTAGAGTGAAGGCTGCATAGTGGAGTAGACCTGAGGGGAGGGACTGTAAAACAATGAAAGAATTTTTCTTTTACTTTTCCAAGGCAGTTGTGTACTAGGGGAGTGGGGGAGGGGAGGAAAGTATAACAATGAATGAATGGTAATCCGAAGTCTCTGTAAATTTTCATTTTCATTGACATTAATAAATAAATTAGAAAAAATTTTTAAGTGAAAAAAAAAGTTGGACAAAGAAAAAAAGAATCCTACCCTTATTCACTCAAATTTAGGGGTGGGGGAGGAAGGGATCATTAAAAACACAAAGTAGATTAAGATGAAACAAGCGACAGTTATTTACTTATTCAAAAATCATTTATTGTACATTATAAATTGAGATTATGCATTGACCTAGAAGGTAGAGATAAAAATATGTGTAAGAAGAATATTAAAAACACAATTATATATATGAATATGCTATCCAATGCCAGGTTCCTTTTTTAAAAAAGAAAATAAAATGGTGCTTTGAGGTATCCTAATGGAAGACGCTGAAACATATACTTGACATCCCATAATTCCCTTCAAGAGGGAACCCAAAGTCCTCATCCTGACGCTAGAATAAATATAATTATTATCTAATAGGAGAAGTATAAACTTAAATAAATGAAAATACATGATGCTAACAGTATTGTTTATACCATCCATTCTAAACAATTGTGAAGTAGAAAGCAAATATTCTACATTTCTAGAAACAAATCTGAAGAGGGAAAGATGATTTTTTTTTAAGCTCATCCTGGAAGAGATCAATATTTGTTCCCATTCCAAAGAAAGGTGACCCAACAGAGTGTGGAAATTACTGAACAATATCATTGATATCACATGCAAGCAAGATTCTGCTGAAAATTATCCAAAAACATTTGGAACAATGTCAACAGAGAACTTCCAGATGTGCAGGCTGGGTTTAGAAGATGCCGTGGTACTAGGGCTTTATAGCTAATGTAAGATGGATCTTGGCAGAAAGCAAAGAATACTGGAATAATGTCTATCTGTGCTTCATTGACTATGCAAAGGCTTTTGACTGTGTGGATCACAACAAGCTGTGGCTGACTCTGAGAAGAATGGGAATCCCAGAACATT
>NW_006399776.1:24072896-24081412 GCF_000299155.1 Elephantulus edwardii
GACGGCGCAGGAGAGGAAGACCCTCGATGAGATGGATCAATTCTGTGAGTGGAGTGGTGGGAATGAATGTGTTTGAGATGGCAAGTTTGGCACAGGATAGAATGGCATTTATGGCTCTTGTACATAGGGTCACTATGAGTCGCAAACGACTCGATGGCACATAACAACAACATCCTGTTTACAAATTATGACAAAGGGAAAGGGTTTTATATCCTCTATTTCAAGTCCTCTTAGTACAACCAACAACTCTTTTCTCCCCTTTTCCTTTCATTCTTCATATACAGATTATCTTGTCAACTGTCAGTATGTTGGCCAGACATGTTTTGCTTCCAGCCTCTCTCACCCTTCCTGGATCCTTATAGTCATTCCACAGTAACCATCTTATACACTATCTGTCCTTGTGGGACTGAGTTGGTTCACTCAGCATAATGCTCTCCGGTCCCTCCCAAATTAGGTAATAATTTACAAAATTATTGCCCCTGCATGCTGTATAGTATTCCATTGTGTGGATGTACCATAATGTCTCAATCCATTTTATTCTGGTTGGACATCTGGGCTGTTTCCATGTTCTTGCGATGGTGAATAATGCTGCTATGAACACTGGCATATAAATCTCCATTTGTCCCTCAGTTCTCATTTCCTCAGGGTATATTCCAAGCAGTGGAATACCTGGGTCATAGGGAATTTTTATGTTCAGCTTTCTGAAGAAGCGCCAAACTGCCTTCCAGAATGCTTGCACCATTTTAAAATCCCATCAAGTCTTATAACAAAAGTTTACAGAATACTCCTGGGCCTCCACAAGAAAAAGACTGATAACCCAATTACAATGTGGGCAAAAAACATGGAAAGAATTTTCACAGAGGAAGATCTTCGAATAGCAAACGACACATGAAGAAATGCTCCAAAACACTGGCAGTAAGAGAGATGCAAATCAAAACCACTCCAGTAACAGTGACAAAATTTAACAAGACAGTAAGTAATAAATGTTGGAGAGGATGTGGTGAGAAGGGAACTCTTTTCAACATTTTTAAAATCAGATTTAAAAAAATCTAAATTTTCAGCTCATTTTTTTAAATTTAGATTATCTGTCTGAACTCTACTACATATTAATTAGAGTTTAAAAATCTCTGCTCTGGCAAACAACAAATGCTGGTGAGGTTGCAGAGAAACTGGAACTTTTATTCACTGTTGGTGGGAGGGTAAAATGGTACAACTACTATGGAAAGCTGTATGGCACTTTCTCAAAAAGTTGGAAAAAGAAATACCATTTGACCCAGCAATTCTACTACTGGAAATACACCCCACAGATACCATAACTGCCACCCAAGAAGATATATGCTCACCCATGTTTATTGCAGCTTTGTTCACAATTGCAAAAAGTTGGAAACAACCCACGTTCCCATCAACAAATGAATGGATAGAGAAACTGTGGTATATTCACACAATGGAATACTATGCTGCATTGAAAAACAAGGGACTCATAAAATATTATACAAAATGGGTGAACCTGAAGGACATTATGCTTAGTGAAATATCTCAGTCACAAAAGGATAAATACTGCATAATGCCACTGTTGTAAAAACGGGAATGACTTTGGAGTTGGGGAGAAACTAAGAGGGGATAAATAATGTATATTGCATTGAAACAGATGAGGGAGACAACTGTTTAGGAGGAATATATGATTAGGTATTTTTGTCATGAAGTGTCCAGCATAAAAGCTGCATAGTGGAGTAAACTGGCGCCGGGGGGGGGGGGCATTGTATAATAATGAAATAATCTTTTTGTTTTACTTTTCAAAGAGAAAAGCAAACTGAGGGGAAGGGGTGGGCAGGGAGGAAAGTGTGCAACTATGAATGAATGGAAATCCAAAGCCTCTATAAACTTACGTAAAAATAATATAAAAAAAAACAACTCTGCTCTGAGCACCCCGAGGGCTTTGCTTGTCCCACCTGAGTCAAAGGTGGCCCCCTGCCTTCTGCTTCCTGCCATTAACGCTTGGTTAGCATCACAAGTTGCTGGGACTGGATAAGACCCAAGGATGTCTATCATTACTCTTTACTGGTAAGGAAACTGATGGCAGAACACAGTTAAAAGTTACACACTGTTTGGTGGCAAAATCAAAAGAGATCCTAAACCTTCTTAACTCCATAGCATTTTCTTAATATCCATCACATTATGAAGATAGGAAGTAAGGAAGCCTTTCTTCCTTCATCAGTTATGTTGTCTTGTTATGTATCTCCTATGCCCCCTACCCAAAATTATTTCCCATACTAGAGTTAAAAACCCATAACTACGGCTTGCACCCTTTACTATTGGATTGTTGTGGTGGTGTTGTCATTATGTGCCGTCGAGTCACTTGCAACTCACAGTAACCCTATGTACAAGATTCTTAAACCCTGCTCTATCCTGTGCCAACCTCACTGTCTCTGACACACCTACTCCCACTACCCCAGTCACTGAATCAGTCCATCTAGGGTCTTCCTCTCCTGCGCTGTCCCTCCACTCTCCCAAACATGATGTCCCTCTCCAAGAAACGGCCCCTCCTTGTAACATGCCCAAAGTATGTCAGATAAAGCTTCAAAATCCTTGCCTCGAAAGAGCAGGTCGCCTTCACCCTCTCCAGGACAAACCTGTTTGTTCTCCTAGCAGTCCATGGTATATTCAACACTCTTCTCCAGCACCACAGCTAGAAGGCATCAATTCTCTTTCCATCATCCCTAGTCACTGTCCAGCTCTCTGACACATAGCACACAATTGCAAAGACTATGGATAGCAAGCAATTATTTTATTATACAACCCAGATATTAATATCTTCTCTAGACATTAGGTATCACACTTCCTTTATTCCATGTCTATCTGAGTCCCCATCCAGCTTATTCACATAAAATATTAATAGCAATAATATCCCTGCTTTCATCAAGATTCCCTTCCCAGATCTTTCTAATTATCCTTGAAGATATCTCCAAGTCCCACAGAGCCACCTGTACTGTCCCTTGTCTCCATTGTTTCTCACCTCTACCACTGGTCAGCCTACCACCTCATCACTAGCTTCGCCCCCTGCGTAATTCTGCCCTCAGACTACCTTCTTCTAACCAATGGCACAAAACCACAAAAAACTTTGATGAAGTCTAGTAACAGGACCAAGTTATAACACAAAGAAAAAATGCATAGCTAACTGCTAGTTGTGTCTGTTCCTACACTATTTAGGTTCTGACAATGCACAGAAGATTACACCTTTAATTAATTAATCCTGCACCCCACCTGCACTAAAATTACAGGGATCACAAATAGGCCTTTTGTCTGTTTCCCTATATGAGAATTAAAACTCTGTTGTGAGTCAAGTGAAAAAAGGAAAGTCCAAGTTTAAGACCACCTTCCCAAAAAACCCAATCAGGTACAGAGAGGAAGATTTTTACCTACAATGAAGAAAGGGAAATTGTGGCATTAGTTGCATAGTAATTTGGTTCTCTGCTGCCTTGCATCTCTCCACTCAAAAACAGTCTCTTCACATGACCTCCCATAACCAAAAGACCCACCGAAATATTTTCACAAGTATGAGGGTCAGCGAGAGTAAGACCTCTTCTCCTGAAAAGATGCATTCTAACCTTTCCTTTTAACAAAACAGGAAAATTGCTGGCATTTAAAAATGGTTTTTCTTCATTCTTCTAGTCAATGAGTTTTAAAAAAATATATAGAAATTGAATCTCAATCTGAAGAGCCAATAAAAAATGCTTTATAAGGTTTCCTGAAAAGTGAAGGTTATATTTTTAATATGTCAAGGTTGTCATGGTTTGTGGAGAGTGAGTGAACACTGAAGCTAAAAAAAAAATGAAAGGCACCTATTTGAAATTGAAAGGAAAAGAGGTCCACACAAGAAAGAATTTTTTAAAAGTTCATTAAATACTTTGCTATATTCTTTATTTAATAGGCTTAAAAACCAAAGCCCAAAGAAGTAGACTATTTACCTATAAAGGGATATTTAATTGGTGGTGGGACCAAGTGACTAAATCAGACTTCTTGACTCACTACCCATCTCTCTTTCAGCCAGCAGGCTGCCTTCATCAGAGGATAAGCAGCAAAGGAGTAACAGAGGCTTCTTAAACCACAGTTTCAGCTCTTTATCCTAAAAAGACATTGACTCTGCTTCACATTTGACTTTGAATTCTCAGGTAAAGATGAGGATCTTAGGGAGGGTGTCAGTGCATAGGGAGGGCTAGGTGCATGGAGCTAGATGTCTAGATAGCTGACGAAGTCTACAGGTTGACCGGATATAAGCAGTTGGTTTTATTTTTTTAACAACATAATGGAAAGCTTATTTCTATTTCATTTACAGTAAGTATTTCTCTGAATTACAAGATTCTGCTGATATTTTTCAAAAGAAAAAAGAGGCAAGCATTAGAAAGGGCATTGACGCCAGACTTTACAGCAACAGTGGTCTGTCTAGAGAGTTGCCATTTCAGCCACAATCAGGCAGTCAGGGCTTCAGGGGGCTACCACCTAACGAAGAGCTCCAGAAGATCCTGGCTACATCCATGCCTCACCAGGACCAGGAAGCTGAAGCCTGAATGTTCATCTCTATTTTTTTTTTTAAATCTCTATTTTTGAAAGCTGCCTGTGATGATGTCATAGAATTTCTAGGTGGCACAAACAGTTAAGCACTTGACTACTAGCTGTAAGGCTGGCAGTTCAAACCCACTCGGAGGCACCGCAGAAGACAGGCCTGGCAGCGTGTTTCTGAGAGGAGACAATCTACTCCTGGAGCACTTCTCCTCTGCACACATGGATCACCATGACTTGGAATCAACTTGGCAGCAGCGATAATGGGTAACATATTATTACGACATTTCTGTTCCCTTGGGTACTATTAAAATAGCATAATTCCATGGGAGGGCTGTGGTGACCCAGACTCAGGCAAGTGCAGGGAAAAAGATGGGACTACTCTTGATATGTTGACCTCTCTTAGAGACTTCTCCAGGCCAAGTTCGTCAAGAGAGCCACCAGACAGGAACCATCATGCTTGAGGTGGTGACACAGGCCTGGAGGAGGCACCTGCCTTGTGTGGTTCCACCCTCTGCCAGCAGAGCCATCAGTGGGGCTACCAGGGGCAGAAAGCTGACCGATGAAGTTGCTGTGATCAAGGGGTCCATGAGCCATTAAGTGGTCCTTGCCCAGAGCCACCAAATAGTGAGAGACCCTGAAGTCATTCCCCCGTGCCCTGACTCACGCCATCCCTCCTACTCCTCTGATCATCTACAGAAGAAGGAAGAGTGTCTGTGTTCTGAGTTGTGAAGTGAATTCAGACAGCAGACAGTAGAGTGAAGTCCCAGAGAAATGAAAGGAACCCAAAGCTGAATTATCACCACCTTTCCATCTCTGCTCAAAGTAGCAAGTTGGCCATCACCCAGCATCTGGCCCAGGACAGTGCCCACAAGGTCGTGGGCAGCCAGAGCAGCAGGAACTGGATGGGGCAGTGGTCACGCTGCAGGAAGATGGGCTAAACATGACAAGCACCATGTGAGAAAGGATGAAGACCAGGAGTAGCTGGTGGCCACTGGGAAAGGGCCACAGGGGTGGAAAGGAAATCAGAGGTTATTTTAACCTTAATGACCATGGTGCCAGGACAAGAACCAGAGGTGACCACAGACTCAGCACCAATCACCCAAGAGTCCCATGGTCCACCTGAACAGATCCACAGATTTAGACAGAAGGGCGTGTGGGATCTGATGAAGGAAACTTGGTTTTGTTCCTCTCTTGAATATGAACCAGGTCTAACAGGAGTCATTTTCCACTGCAGAAGAATCATCTGTTCTGTTTCTGGTCCTCTATGTTCCCTGCAGACTCTGGTATCCTGTAGTGGTGTTGACTGCTCGGTATGCATAGCAGGGATCAATCCTCTGGTGGGAAGTACCCTGGGGAGCACAGAATAGATCTGGGGAAAAGTGAGGTCACCTTCATTGTCATCATCCCTGGACCTACATTCTCACACCCAAAGCTGACCTTCCAGCTCCCACATATTCAATCCCAATCTCAGATTCACCGACATGCAGCCAGGACTGGAGCCTGATCAGGCTTTCAGGTTCTCCACCTGTGAGATGGAGGTAGGAGTATCTGTGTTACAGTTCATTCCCTCCCAGCCTGCAAAGGAATGTCCAACGTCAACTCAAAGAATCACAATCAATATGAGGTAAAGAGAAAGGAGTGAATCCCATCTCTTCTCAAGGATGGATACTTAGTCTCTGAAACTGGCACCTCCAAATTGTTGTTCTTATGTGCCGTTGAGTTGCCTGTGACCCTAGGTACAACAGCTCTGGACCCTGTTCTATCCTAAGCCAGTCTTACCATCTCCAACACACCTACCCTCATTACTCCAGTCACTGAGTCAATCCATCTCGAGGGTCTTCCTCTCTGTCGCTGTCCCTCCACCCTCCCAAGTATAATGTTTCTTTCCAAGGACTGGTCCCTCCTTGCAACATGACCAAAGTATGTCAGATGGAGCCTCAAAATCCTAGCTTCCGAAGAGCAGCCTGGTTTCACCCTCTCCACAATGAACCTGTTTGTTCTCTTAACAGTCCACGGTATATTCAATGCTCTTCTCTAGCACCAGAGCTCAAAGACATCAATTCTTCTTTTATCATCCCTAGTCATTGTTCTGATGCATAATAAGTAATTGTGAAGACTATGGCCTGGATCAGGCACACCTTAGTCTCCAGACTGATATTGCTGCTCTTCAGTACTCTGAAAATGTCCCTGACATCAAACCTTCCCAATGCAATTTCTCTTTTGATTTCCTGGCTGCTCGTACCAAGAGTGTTGATTGTAGAGCCAAGCAATCTAAAGCTGTTAACAATCTCAATCTCTTCACCATCTATCAGGATGCTGTCAATCAGCCCAGTGATGAGAATCTTTGTCTTCTTGATGTTGAGTTTCAATCCATATTGAAGACTGCCGTCCTTGACATTCTGCAGCAAATGTTTCAGGTCCTCCTCAGTTTCAGCAAGCAAGGTGATGTCATCTGCATAATGCAGGTTGTTGATGAATCTTCCTCCAATCCTGATGCCACATTCCTCCTCTTGGAGGCCAGCCTCGTGGATGATCTGTTCCACATATAGGTTGAAAAGGTATGAGGGAGCTCTGGTGGCCTAGTGGCAAGAAGCTGACCTACAATCCCAGAGGTACGTGGTTCAAATTCACCAGATGCTCTGCTGGAGAAGGAGGGACAATCTCCTCCTGTACCAGTCAGATCCAATTTGATGGTACACACACTCACAAAAAATAATAAAAAAACTAAAAAAAGAAAATGTATAGCTACATCCCTGGTGTACATCCTTCCCGATTTTAAACCATGCAGTACAGTCTTCCTCAAACTTGGCTGGCCCAGTGCCTGCTTAGCCCCGCATGGGGCATTCCCCCCAATCCCCATTCTGATGTCCTTTGAGACTGTGGAGAGACATTTCACAGACTCTAGAGTCCTCAGTCTGATCTCCATATTTGTGCACTTTTGGAACCTCCTTCCCTGCTAAGGAAAGCCAACACTCCCCTGCCTCCTATTATCAGAGGCCCTCAGGTTCACACCTTCATGTCATGTATTTGTGAATACAATGAGGACCTGCACTGGAGTGACCGACCCCCTCCTCACCTTCATTCTCTCTGATTTCAGATCCTGAATGTCAATGGGAAGACCCCTGCTGCTGAGCCAGCTACTGTACAGGGAGAGGAGGAAGTGAGGAGGAGAAAGGAGGGAAGAAAGAGGAAGGGAGCCATTTAGTGTCTAATGGTGCAAAGGGGACAAGAGTGAGAGGAGGCTAGATATTAGATTTTACCACTGGAAACGGGCTTAATGAGCCACGGACACAAGAATAGTAATGTGGCATTGATGCACAATATGCAACAATGAATGAACATTTTTGTTTTTTTAAAAAAAGTGAACGGGTGGGAGTAGGGAGGAAAATGTGCAACAATGAATGAAGGAAAATCCAACTTTTCTGTAAACTTTCATTAAAATCACAATAAAAGAAAAAATATGCCTATGCTAAGTCAACTTTTGTCACACAGACTTAATTTTTAAAGATAATTACGTGACATAGCAACAGCACAGGAGTTATGTCTATTTCTCTTTACCATTGACAATAAATTTAATAATTAATGTATTAAATCAGAGGAGGCACTTATTCTGTTGTTGTTGTTATGTGCCGTCAAGTCACTTGCGACTCATACCGACCCTATGTACATTAGACCTAAACCCTGCTCTATCCTGTGCCAATCACACTGTCTCTGACACACCCATCCCAATTAACCCAGTCACTGAATCAATCCACCTCATAGAGGGTCTTCTCCTCCTGCGCCATCCCTCCACCCTCCCAAGAATGATGTCCCTCTCCAAGTACTGGTCCCTCCTTATAACGTGTCCAAAGCATGTCAGATGAAGCTCCAGAATCCTTGCCTCCAAGGAGCCTCCCAGTTTAACCCTCTCCAGGATGCATCTGTTTGTTTTCCTGGCAGTCCATGGTACATTCAAT
>NW_006399776.1:24083757-24109194 GCF_000299155.1 Elephantulus edwardii
GGCTCTTTTTTCTTATTTTATACTGACTTATTTACAAAGTTAGAACACATTGCCTCTTAGACAAGCCGCATCTTTTCTTCATCCTTCCCCATTGTCCCCAACTCCTCTGTTTCTGCTTGGTGACCTGGAGTCTTCCGTGAGCGAAAGGAAGAAGTCAGAGACAAAGCTAGACAAGTGAGATGAGGAAAAATTATGGACAACTTGGAACATTGTGATAAGACATTTGGCCTTTATTTAAGGGGCAAGCCTGCACCATTGAAGTTTTAAACCAAAAAAAGAATGATGTTTCACTTATTTTTAACATATTTCACCTTTATTCTAAATTGAAGGGAAACATGAAGCGAAAGCACCGAGAAGACAAAGAATCTTGTTTCGTGACCAAGAAATAAACAGTGAGGCAAACAAAACGAGTAGGTGAAGGAGTAAAGAAACACAGGAGTGCAAAATTTTCCAGAGGACCAAATAGATAGTCTAGAAAGGAGTAGTCTGATCAAGGTTCATCAGATTTGGTAAATTGAGAAGTATCATGAGGATGTTTTTCATAAGGATTTTAAGACAAAGCTGGGGGACATGGAACGTCTGGGAGTGAGATTTCTCAGGTCTATTGGGAAGTAGATCCAATTTAATAATTCTCTTAAGCATACCTAGTTTAGAATTCCCACCAGTCAGAAAAGAGGTCAATAATCTAGGATAAACCAAATGCTATATGTCTCAAGTGTGCCTATACCAGCCCTGCAAGGTGGGTACTGAGCACTCAAGCACTCTAAGGCAGAGGCAAAATAGCCAGTGGAAGGCAGGAAAGGACTCGAACCCTGTTCTAAATATCTTTGTTAATTTCTGTGATTCAGCCTCTCCCATGCAGCCACTACACCCCAGTGACTATATTTACCCCGACTTTACCTTTCTTTCTCTTCCCTGGGAAACTCTATGATTCTAGTCCTCTACCCTGTTTACAGAAGTTTAACTTTCTATATCTCAAGATTGGTCAGTCACCACCAAGTTGACTCTAAGTCATGACGATTTTCCAAACAAAACATTGCCTCGTCCTGCTTATCTTCATAATCACTGGCGTGCTAAAGTCCACTGTTGGGTGTTACATACTGCCTTCAACCTAGGGCACTCATCTTCCACCACTATATCAAACAACGTTCTGTTGTAATCTATAAGGTTTTAATAAGCTAATTTTGGGAAATAGATTGTAATGTAATTCCTCTTTGCTTGTCTCCATCTGGAAGCATCACTGAAGCCTGTCTGTCATGGTGACCTGGCTGGTTTTTGGAATACCAGAGGCATAGCTTCCAGTATCAACAAACTGACACACAGGTGGTGGGGCAACTTTAGATTTTAAAAATTCATAGCCATCAAATTAGAACCAACTCATAGCTGGCCTTCTAGTTAATTTTCCAAGGTTGTAAACTGCATAGAAGGAGACTGTCCATATTTCTCCAAAGAAGCAGCTGGTGGATTTAAACTAGGTCAGCAGCATAACTATGCAGCCTTTGAGTCACCAGCATAACTCCCCACAGATTACACCCCAGCGCTCTCCCTAGATTGTTGTTATTACATGTTACCATCAAGTCAGAACCAAACTCATAGCTGATTCTCCCAGTTTTCAGAGGCTGTAAATCACATCGGAGGAGACTGTTCATCCTTTTCCCCTGGAGCAATCTGTGGGTCTGAACTATCCACTTTGGAGTTGGAAGCATAACTTCTTACCCAGTAGTCAAGTCTCTAGGAAAGAATTTTATAGTCCCATTAAAATGGAGCTACAAGAGATTCTTACCACTGGACCAATAGGCCTTGTCATAATGGATGGAGAGGGATTGAAACTGTCAACAGCTTCATCTTGCTTGGATCCACAATCAGTACCCTTGGTACCAGGAGTCAGGACATAGAGATGCACTGAACTGGGAATATCTGCAATTAGGGACTTTTCCAAATTACTGAGGAGCAGTAATGTCAGTGTGAGGATTAAGGTGCTGCTGATTCAGGTCATGGTCTTTCTGATTACTAGCTATGCATCCGAGACCTGGATAATGAATAAGGATGACAGAAAAAGAATTGATGCCTTTGAGCTGTGGTGTTGGAGAAGAGCACTGAACATTCCACAGATTGCCAAAAGAATGAACAGATATACATTGGAAAGGAGGCAGCCAAAGACAAGAATGATGAAGCTTCACTTAACATACTTTGGACATGTTGCTAGGAGGTGTTATTCCTTGGAGATGGACATGATGCTGGGAAGGGTAGAGGGTAGGCGAAGGAGAGAAAGACCCTCAACCAGGTGGATTGACATGGTCACTGCTGAAAGGAGCTCTTGTGTGTCATGAAGTATGAGGATGGTGCTGGACAAGATGGAGTTCAAATCTTTTGTTCATAGGGTCACTGTGAGTTATACTCAACTTGATGGCACCTAGTAACAACAACAAGGTCACACACACACACGCTGCCAATGAGTCAATTCTGACTTAAAGTGACTCCGCAGAACAGAGTAGAACTTCTCCACATTGTTTCTAAGGATGTCACCTCTTTTTCCTATAGGTGACTTGAATCAACAGCCTTCGGTTAACAGCTGAGCACTCAGCACAGCACCACCAGGACTCCCTAGGAAAGTTCCGGGTTAAGCTTTTTCTGGCACACACATACAGGCTAATTTGATTGATGGTTTCTCAGGCATTCTTTCTCCATAAAGAGCACCCAAGGCATTCACTTGCTTCTTTTTTATGTCATTATCAACTGTTGTATGCTGCTCCTGAATGGATATATTTCTAGGCACAGGTCTAGAAATACACTGAAATGCTCCACTCCAATTATTGTCTATCTCATCTGTTTCTTTGTCTAACCTCCTTCTTGTGCTATGTTGGAGAAGAGTCCTGAATATCATGTGGACTGCCAAAAGAACAAACAGGTATGTCTTGGGATAAGTGCAGCCAGAGCGCCCCTTGGAGGTAAAGATGATAAAGCTTTGTCTCACATACTTTGAGCACGTTTCCCAGGACAGGCTAGTCCTTGGAGAGGGACATCATGCTTGGAAAGATGGAGAGTCAGCAAGAGACGAAAATCCTCAACCAGATGGACTGACATGTTGATTGCAGTAATGGGCTCAAGAATGTCAGAAATTACGCAGATGGCATAGGATAGGGCGGGATTCAGATCTGTTGTTCTAGGGTTTCTATGAGTTGTACTTAACTCCACAGCACCTAAGAACAACAGCTTTCTCTGTCCACAGAAGCTGGAGACCTCCCATGTCAGTAAAACAGCTCTGCTGAGCCTCATTAAGATTCCAGCAGTAGAACTGGTACCAAGAACATCCAGCTGAACTGCCTCGTGCCGGAAATATTGACAGACTTCAGCCAAGTGGTAAGGAGCAGGGCCTGCTCCGTCTCCTAGCCCTGCCCCATCCACTGTAGCGTCTCTCCAACACACTTCCCACAGAGGAGCCCTGACCCTTGGATCTGTGGTCTCTCATGTGATGCTTTGGTCCAGTGTCCTTGGAATCAGCTACAGAATTAAGACTTCAGTCCCTGTCAAGGAGCAGCCCAGAGTGTTTCCCAACAATCCTTTCACAAAGCAGACCTGTGTAGCAAGATGCTGTGTGGCTGCCTCTGTATGAGTAGCTCTAGCCTCTGGGCATTTCCTTTAACTCTTGAAGGGCCCAGACTTATGGAACTGTATAGAGACTCTATGGAGCACAGAGGCAGGTTGTATGTGAGGCAGTGTCCCTTGTTGATCTGAATAAAATGACCTCAGGAGCCCCAGGGTGAGGAAAGGATCACTAAGAATTCTTATGCTGGATACTTGCCATTTTGGGGAACTGATGATCAACCAGGCCTGGGAAGAGGTGAGCCCGTTCATTTTTCTTCCTCAGGGCAACTTGTTGTTGTTGTTGTTATGTGCTGTCAAGTCACTTGTGATTCATAGTGACCCTATGTACAACAGCCCTAAGCCCTGCTCTATCCCTTGCCAATCTTACTGTCTCTGACACACCTATCCCCATTACCCCAGTGACTTGAATCAATCCATTTCATTGAGGGTCTTCCTCTCCCGCATTGTCCCTCCACCCTCCCAAGCATGACATCCCTCTCCAAGGACTGATCCTGCCTTGCAACATGTCCAAAATATGTAAGACGAAGCTTCAGAATCCTTGCTTCCAAAAAGCAGCCTGGCTTCACCCTCTCCAGGACGAACTTGTTTGTTCTCCTAGCAGTCCATGGTATATTCAATACTCTTCAGATTTTTTAAAAAAAAAAGTGCCTTTGAGTTGAAAGTGCTACTCCTTATCACTAAGCCACCAGAGCTCCCCATATCTCCACAGTAACCCTTTATCCATCCATCCTCCATGTGGAGTTTTGACTTTACAACCTCACACAGAAGCCTGAATGCAGGGGGCAGAACTATCTGTCCCAATTCTAGCTTTTTCTGTGTGGAGTGTGACAGCCTGAGGACTGTGCGAGAGTCATGTCCTTCTCGTGTTCTTCAGTTCCGTCACTGGGAAGAGCACCGTGGTGGCCGGCTTTCCCCAGCGACTCAGAGGGTCATCAACTCAGTGTTCAGGCTTGCCTCTCTCATGGGAACCTTGTGTGGCCCTAGAGTCAACATACCAAAACACATCTATCAGTTCCAAATACCCGTATTACTTCAAAACCTTTACCACCAGAGTGGGAAATAATAAAGAACATCAGAGAAGAATGTTTGCTGCATTAAACAATCATTAAATGCTATTCAAATCATGTCAACTTTTCTAGAAAACATGTGCACTTGAAAGTCATTGTAAAAAGAAAGTAATGTTGGGCAGGAAAGCAATGAGGAAGGAAAGGAAAATTATTATTTTGAGCACTCGACTAAATGATTTCTTGTGAATTATCTCCTAAACATCTCCATGAGACTGATGTTTTTATCTTTAATTATTCTACAGTAGAAGCTAAGGCTTGGAGATATGTAAGGAAAATGTTCTCTGTACACAAAGCTAGTCAGTGAGGAATAATTATACAACAGACAGGGACTAACATGAAACAGGAGGCGTCTGAGGGAAAGGCCAGCCTTTGAGGTCTCCATTCTCACCTCAGAGCCCACAGCCTACATTTACACAACTCAGCACTCACAGATCTTTTCCAGGGCAGTAATGATTCCCTCTCATGCTATTATTTCTGACCCTGGAAGTCAGGAATGATGACTCACCCTGCTGGTGCCCCATTCATTCCTCTGCCCCCACCCCTAGAGCCACCAGCAGCATCATGGACAATTTCTACACAGACAAAATGCTTCCTAACTTAAAACTCTGTGTCTCTTCCCCTGAGAGCTTTGTCTGACCATAGTCACATTTTTTTGTTAGAATCTGCAGAGCAGCCTTAACTGACGAGGGATGGGAGTTGGGGCTCAGTACTCCAGCTTCTTGCCCCTGGGAAAGAAAGCTATTGTGTTCTACACAATGTCTCAGAGAGCACACAGTAGGATTGGACCCTGCTTGCCTACAATGATAACCTACTTATTTGTGTGGTAATAATAATATATATCAAAACATTTGCCAACCCAATAATTTCTGCATTATTAGTTCTGTAACCCTGATTCCATTCACCATCTTGTGTGGCCATTAGCATTCTTCTTTTCCCAATTATTTTACCATCATTAACATAAAGTCAAACTCAAAAAAAACAATCCCACTGCCATTAAGTCAATTCCAACTCATGGTGACCCTGCATCAAGTGTCCAAGGCCATAAGTCTTAACAGAGAAGATGACCTCATCTTCCTCCCTCAAAGTATTTGGTGAGTTTAAACTGCTAATCTTTCAGTTAGCAGCCTAGGACTTAGCCTATTATGCTGTCAAGGCTCAACATACACTCAGGGCCTCCTAGATAAGACTCTTTCAGTCTGCTTTTCAGTCACTAATAAGTTTTGGCCTCTATACATCTGCCCATTTCATCTCAATCAGATCCTACAGTATTTGTCCTTTTGTGAGTTCACGCAAACAACCTTTCTGTTAGCAGCCAATTGCTTAATCATTAGTTGTACCAACACTTATAACTAAAAGTATAAAAACAGAGAATTTTATTGAAGCAACTTTGTGATTGAAATTCTTCCAAGATTATAAGTGACATAGGAGTAGATTGCTCATCTTCCTCACCCAGAGCCACCAGAGCATTCAAACCAGCAGAGAGGCACAGCCTCTGATTAGCACAACTCCACACAGACAAGCCCAACTGAGAGCCCCTAAAGAAAGCGAAAATCCGTAATACAAAGAAAGGATTCCACACAAAATTATATGTAAATGTGTATAAACGCACATTTAAGTGAATGCGTAAATGCAAAGAAAAATATATGAATGAACGAATTACATGGATTTCCAAGGAATATTCACAAATGAATTATGTGTATTTGAAAGGCATACATGAACACAGATGGGAAAAGAAGGTAGAGGGGATAGACTGGTGTCAAATGCAGTAAGGGAGAGCTGAGGTAACAAGGACCTTGATGTTAAATTTTACTTTCCTCCTGAGAATCAAACTTAGCTGATCTAGTAACACAATAAAAATTATGCAAATTAGACTTACAGACATCTGGATCAGCTAAGAGAAAAAAAATCTATCACATTATCCTGCAGTTTCTAGAAAGCCAAAGAATCTTACAGATGACTCCATTGCCATGTGGGATGAAAGATCCACATACTGAAGAACCTAGGGCCTCCAGGGTTCCCCTAGAGTCAGGGAAATTGGATTGTCCTTTCTAGGACTGTGGCAGCTCATAATAGAGCAAGGAGACACTGCATGGTTCAAGATTATAAAGAGTGTACACCAGGGATGTGTTCCATCTTCATACCTTTTCAATCTATATGCAGAACAGATCACCTGGGAGGCTGATCTGTTTGAAGAACAAACAGGCTCACCTTGTTGTTATGTGCCATTGAGTCACCTGCGACTCACAGCGACCCTATGTACAACAGCCCTAAACCCTGCTCTATCCTGTGCCAATCTTACTGTCTCCAACACACCTACCCCCATAACCCCAGTCACTGAATCAATCCATCTCATCGAGGGTCTTCCTCTTTTGTGCTGTCCCTCCACTCTCCCAAGCATGATGTCCCTCTCCAAGGACTGGTCCTGCTTTGTAACATGTCCAAAGTATGTCAGACAAAGCTTCAGAATCTTTGCCTCCAAGGACCAGCCTGGTCTCACCCTCTTTAGGATGAACTTGTTTGTTCTCTTAGCAGTCCATGATATATTCAATAGTCTTCTCCAACACCACCGCTCAAAGGCATCAATTCTCCTTCTGTCATCCCTGTCATTGTCCAGCTTTCTGACATACAGCAAATAATTTCAAAGACTATGGCCTGGATCAGGTGCACCTTAGTCTCTAGACTGACGCTGTTGTTCCTCAGTACTTTGGAGAGGTCTCTGACAGCAGACTTTCCCAATGTAATTTGTCTTTTAATTTCCTGGCTACTGGCACCAAGAGTGTTGATTGTGGAGCTAAGCAAACTAAAGCTGTTAGCAATCTCAGTCTCTTCACCATAAATCATGATGCTGCCAATTGGCCCAGTGGTGAGAATCTTTGTTTTCTTGATGTTGAGCTTCAATCAACATTTAAAGCTACATTCCTTGACCTTCTGCAGCAAGTGCTTCATGTTTTCCCCAATTTCAGTAAGCACGGTTGTGTCATCTGCATAACAGATTGTTGATGAGTCTAACTCCAATCCTGATGCCACATTTTGACTCATAGAGCCCAGCCTGCTGGATAATCTGTTCTGCATGTAGATTGAAAAGGTATGGAGATAGAACTTTCCCAATTTTGAACCATGCAGTGTTTCCTTGCTCTGTTCTGACGACTGCCTCCTGGTCCAAGTATAGGTTTGGCATAAGCACAATCAAGTGTTCTGGGGTTCCCATTCTTTTCAGAGTCAGCCAAAATTTATTGTGATTCACACAGTCAAATGCATTTGCATAGTCATCGTAGAGAAGGTGAAACCAGGCTGCTCCTTAGAGGCAAGGATTCTGAAGCTTCGTCTGACATACTTTGGACAGACATGTTGCAAGGAGGGACCAGTCCTTGGAAAGAGATGCCATGCTTGGGAGGGTGGAGGGACAGCACAAGAGAAGACCTTCAATAAGCTGGATTGATTCTGTGACTAGAGTAATGGGGTGAGTGTGTCAGAGACAGTAAGATTGGCACAGGATAGAGCAGGGTTTAGGGCTGTTTTATGTATGGTCACTATGAGTCGCCTATGACTCAATGGCACTTAACAACATAGAGAAAGATCAGTTGGCCTAGTGGACTGAAAGTGATACTACCAAGCCAAACGTGGGTGACTTTAATCTGCGGCCCTAAGGCCTGTCTTTAACTGTTTGTAGTGAAACATTCTTCTAGGTCGTATAGCCCTGGTGTGTCCACTTGCCGTGCAGAGGTAACTTGTGATCTCTATGAAGCTGAACACTGTAACACTGATGTGTCAAATGTGATAATGGTTACCCATGGTGGACAGCGTTTGGTGGCACTCCCGAGTTAAAATAAGCTTGGAAGCAAGAGTGGCATCCACTTCCATAAACAGCTTGCCTCCAGAAACCCTATGAACCTGAAGAAAGGATGAAAGCCACACAAGTGTCGAGGACTTTTGTTCATAGGGTCGTTATGAGTTGCATACAACTCGATGGCACTTAACAACAACAACAACAAAAGGGCTGAGAAAAGCACTGGCGTCTACGTTGAGTTGGGAGTAATTTCCCTGGCCTCTAGCCCATACCTTATTTTGGCCATTAAGTCCTAGGTAATAATTCCATTATCTAGACTGTAATTATTTGAACATGTAATTATAACCAAAGAACTGTTTGGGCTTCTTTTTTTTTTTTTTAGTCAGAAACCTACCTTCAGATCCCTACTCAGCATGAGATACATTTTGAACAATTTAATTCCTCTGTACATTCATTTTCTTCTCAATAAAGTACTTAGTACAGTAAAGGTAAAATGTCATAATAAATACATGCTAGTTATCTAGAAAAAGAATGAATCTCTATTCATTATTATACAAGAATTGAAATATTCTTCATTTCTGGTATGAAACTTCTAGACAAACAAGCTCATCTGACTGGATGAAAGAGAAAATTCCCCTTCATGACCTTCTATGTACTTGTCAAGGAATCTAGAAGGTGTTACAGAGTTCAAAGGGTAAAATGTATTCCATTGATCCTACAGTGGAATTCAGAGGAACATGTGTCCCACATAACTTTTTCCCTAGAATTCAAAGTAATAGGTATGTCCCACATAATCCTACACTAAACTATAACGAGACATATGTGCCCCACATAATCTTACCCCAAGTCCCAGAGGACATATGTGTCCCACATAATAGGTATTAAAATTCATGTTTTATAACAAAATCTCAGAAATGCTTCTTGATTTAGAATGCCTTCTGCATGTCATGAAAACACATGGCATCAACAAAAAAACCCAAAGTGTAAATTAACTGAGTCATGAAATTTTAAAATTAATTCGCCTTTATGAAGTTCAGATTTTGACATTATGTTGGCACTGAAGAAAATTTAAACAAGTCCACAATTTAACATTAAGTCTGGCTATTCCACCTGAATTTAGAGACCATCTCAGGAATAAATTTGAGATATTGAACATAATGACTAAAGACTTGGTGAGTTGTGGGATGACATCAATATATCATCCATGAAGAAAGTAAAAGAGCCATTTAAAAGAAAAGAATGAAAGATGTCAGATGTCAAAAATTACATCAGAAGAGATTGAAATTTTCTTAAACATAAAATAACTAAAGCAAAGGGAGCTCTGGTAGCCTAGTGATAAGAATCTGTGCTGCAATATCAAAGGCTCATGGTTTGAATCCAAATGTGCCGGAACACGGGAGAAGGATGGGCAATCTCCTCCCATGTGATTACTGCCTCTGAAAACCCACTGGAGGGTCAGCGATGCATCTATTCCAACTCCACAGTACAAAACACAAAGCATATGGAAGAAATGTCAAAGTAAAAGAATAGAAAAGATTCAATGGGGACTTGAAAAGATGGAATAATATTAGGCATAGATTAATACTTATTAATTTTATAAAACTCTATGTGAGTGGTTATATGAAACATAATATAAATGAAAAATTGTATAACCACAATGTCCATGGAAGAAACACATGTATACAAAATTTTTATGCAAATCAATATAGATTACTTAAAAAAATACCTGAAGAGAAGACTTCACGAGATGACTCAGGATAACAAAGTATTCTGAGGACAGGTTCAAAGACCTGGAATTAGAAAGTCAAAAGGGGAAAAAAAAAAGTCAAAAGGGAAGAACATGCCCAGCATTTCTTAAACTGAAGGAAAAAATTTAAACTGCAAGTTGCAATGTTGATGGAATCTATGGGCAAACTATTGATTGACACAAGAAGAATCAAAAGAAGAGAGTGGGAAAACATAGAGTCATTGTACAATAAGAGTTGGTCAATGGTCAAGCATTTCAGGATACAGACTATAATCAAGAACTAGTAGTATTGAAAGAAGAAGTCCAAACTACACACTGAAAGCATTTGTGAAACACAAGTCTTCAGGAATTGATAGAATACCAACTGAGATGGTTCACTGTTGGAGTGCTCACACATCTAGACCAAGAAATCTGGAAGATAGCTAGCTACCTGGCCAACTGATTGGATAAGATCTGTATCTATTTCTATTCCAAAGAAAGGTGATCCTAGGAAGCTATGGTAGCATGGTCTGTAGCAAGTTGAACTGGTAATGCAAAGAAAGGTGATCCAACAGAATGCATAAATTACTAAATGTTATCATTAATAGAACACACAAAGTTTTACTAAACAAAATTTAAAAATAATTGCAGTTGTACATTGACAAAACTCTCAGAAATTCAAGATGAAGTTCTAAGAAAATTTGGAACAAGAGATAGATATTATTGATGTCAGATGGATCTTGGCTAAAAGCAAAAAATACTACAGAGAGGCTTACCAGTGTTTTATTAACTGTTGGTTCATAACAAATTATTGGTAACACTGCAAAGAACATGAATTCCAGAGCATTTAATTGTACCCATGTTGAATCTGTACAGAGGCCAAGAGGCAGTTGTTTGCACAAAACAAGAGGATTTGTTGTTGTTACATGCCATTGAGTCGTGGACAGCTTACAGAGACCCTATGAACTAGAGATTTGAACCCTGTCCTATCCTGTGCCATCCTCACAATCTCTGACATACTTGAGACCATTGCTGCAGTTACTGTGTCAATATACTTGGTTGAGGGTTTCCTCTTTTTCACTGTCTCCATCTTCCCAAGCATGATGTTCAACTCCAATGTATAACCTCTCCTAGCAACATGTCCAAAGATGTGAGAGAAAGCTTTATTGTCTTTGCCTTCAAGGATCACTGGCTGCACTTGTCCCAAAACATATCTGTTTGTTCTTTCAGCAGTCCATGGAATATTCATTGCTCTTCTATACCAACACAGTTCAAAGGTATCAATTCTTCTTCAGTCATCATTATTCACTGTTCAGCTCTAAGCAACATAGCAAGTGATTGAAAAGACCATGGCCTGAATACAGTACACCTTAGTCCTCAAACTGACGTCATTGTTCCTCAATAATTAGAAGAGGTCCCTAACCACTGACTTTCCCAGAGCAATTTGCCTCCCAATCTCCTGACTGCTGGTACTAAGTGTATTGATTGTAGATCCAAGTAAGACATAGTCACTGACAGTTTCAATCTTTTCTCCATCTATCATAATGCCAGCTACTGGTCCAATGGTGAGAAGTTTTGTTTTCTTGACGTTGATTTGTAATCCATAATGAAAGCTGTGGACTTTGATCCTCTGTAATAAGCACTTTAAGTCTTCCTCACTTCCAGCACACCAGGTTATGTCATCTGCATAACAAAGGTTACTGATTAGTATTCTGCCGATCTTGATGCCACATTCTATGTCATAGATAAGAATCCAGCTTCTCATATAATTTGCTCAACACATAGATCGAATAGGTGTGGTAGAAAGTTACAATCCTGATGCACATCTTTCCTAATTTTAAACAATTCTGTGTTCCCTTGGCTCTGTTTGCACACCAGCCTCTAGGTCTCAGTGTAGGTTTTGCATGAGCACAACTAACTGTTCTGGGATTCCCATTCTTCTCAATGTTTGCCAAAATTAGTTGTGATCCACACAAATGCCTTTGCATAGTCAATAAAGCAAACAGACATTCTTCTGGTATTCTTTGCTTTCAACCAGGATCCATCTAACATCAACAATGATATCTCTGGTGTTACAGCCTCTTCTAAATTCAGCTTAAACTTCTGGCAGTTTTCTATATACTGTTCTAGTTAGTTTTGAATGATCTTCAGCAGTATTTTGCTTACATGAGATATTAATGATGATGCTGTTGTTATGTGCCATCAAGTCATTTGCGACTCATAGCAACCCTACGCACAATAGCTCTAAAGCCTGTCCTATTCTGATCCAGTCTTACTGACTGACATACCGATCCTCATCATTCCAATTAATATGTCAGTCCACCTCATCTGGGGCCTTCCTTTCCTGCACTATCCCTCTTCCTTTCCAAGGCTGATGACATTCTCCAAGGACTGGTCCCTCCTGTCTCCAAAATCCTTGCCTCCAAGAAGCAGCTTGGTTTCCCCCTCTCCAAGACAGACCTATTTATTCTCTTGGCAGTCCATGATATGTTCAATATTCTTCTACAGCACCACAACTCAAAGACATCAATTCTTCTAGCATCCTTTGTCACTGTCAGCTCTCTGACATATATCAAGTAACTGCAAAGATCATGGCCTGAATGCGACACTTTAGTCTCTAGACTGACATTGTTGCTCTTTAGGACTCTGGAGATGTACCTGATAGCAGATTTTTCCCAGTACAATTAATCTTTTTATTTCCTGACTGCTGGTGACCCAAGTATTGATTGTGGAACCAAGCAAAGTGAAACTGTTAACAATTTTAATCTCTTCTCTGTCTACCATGATGCTGCCAAATGGCTCAGTGGTTAGAATCTTTATGTTCTTGATGATGACCTTCTAACAATATTGAAGACTGCAGTCCTTGACCTTCTGCAGCAAATGCCTCAAATCCTCCTAAGTTTCAGCAAGCAAGGTTGTGCCATCTTCATAGTGCAGGCTGTTGATGATTCTTCATCCAATCCTGATGCCACGTTCCTCCTCATAAAGTCCAGCACCCAGAATTATATTGCTCAATAATTTCCAGATTCTATTGCATCACTTTTCTTGGAAATGGAAACAAATATGGATCTCTTCGTCAGCTGGCAGAGACTGGTGAACATATTCAAGGCTGCATCTGTCATTTTAAATATGTCTGTTATATCCCACTGATTCCTTTTTTTTTTTTTTTTTTTGCTAATGCCTTCAATGTAGCTTGAACTTCTTCCTTCATTTCCATTGGCTCTTGATCATAAGGTACTTCTGAAATATTTCTTTTAGGTGCAGTGAGTGAGTCTATATATTCCCTCCATCTTCTTTTCATGCTTTCTGGATCGTTTAAAATTTTGCCTATAGCATCTCTAAGTATTACAACTCAAGGCTTTGTTTTTCAGTTCTTTTAGCTTGAGAAATGGCAAGTTCTTTTCTTTTTATTCTCCAATTCTAGGTCTCTCCACATTCTTCTTTTTGTCTTCTTGAGCTACCCTTTGAAATCTTCTATTCAGCTCTTTTACTGAACATTTCTTCCCTTTGTTTTGACTTCTTGACACTCTAGTGCAATTTTCAGGCTGTATTCTGACATCAATTTTGGTGTGTTTTTTTCTGTGGGTTTTTTTTTTCTTTCTCCTCTTTGTAATGACTTTTTGCTCTCTTCATGGATGATATCCTTGACTTCATCCCACAGCTCATCTGGCCTTCAATCACTAGTATCCAATTCTTTAAATCTATTCTTAAGATGATTTTTAAATTTAGGTGAGACAGACTCAAGATCATATTTTTGTTCTTGGGGACCTGTTTTCATTTTCTTCAGCTGCAATTTGAGCTTGTACATGAGTGCCTGGCCTGGTTTTTACTACTGATATTGAGCTTCTCTGACTCTTTTCACACATATAGTCAACCTGATTCCTACGCAGTCCATCTCTTGATTTTCATGTATAAAGTCACTGCATGTGTTTTTTTGAAAAAGGAATTTGTAATTCATAAGTCATTTAACATACAAAATTCTATTGTTCTACTTCCGGCATCATTTCTAACACCACGTTCATACTTTCTGACTTCCATCCCATCTTCATTATTTCCATCTTTTGCATTCCAGTCACCAGTTATCATTAACACACCTCAATCGCACAGCTGGTCAATTTCAGACTGCAAAATTTTGTAAAAAGCTTCATTTTTCTCCTCTTTGACTTTAGCTATTGGTGCATATATTTGAATTAACAGTTATACTAACCTGTCTTTCTTGTACACATAAGGACAATATCCTATCATTTGCAACATTCTACTTCAGGACAGAACTTGAAATTGTCTTTTTAACTATGAATGTAACACCATTCTTCCTGTTTTTCATTCCCAGCACAGTATATCACATGATTCTCTGATTCAAAGGGGTCAAAGCCAGTCCGTTTCATCTCACTGAAGCCTAGAATGTCAATATTCATGTGTTCCGTTTCATTTTTCACAACTTCTTGTTTTCTAACATTCATATTTCATACATTCCATGTTCCATCAATTAAAAGGAAAATCCAAATTATTTTCCTCATTTTGATTGACTTTCAATCTGAGCTCTACCATGCTCCTCTATTGTTCACACAGTTTTCAGGGACCTGGTATTTCAGAAGTGGATGGCCAATCCTGAATTCCTACTCAGTCTTAATTTGGGAACTCTACTAAAACTTGTACACAGTGGTGACCCTCTGGCATTTGATATACTGGTGGCACAGCTTTGACAGCACCACAAGATACTTCAACACAGCAAAGTGACAGACAAGTGCTGTACTAATTAGAATGATAGCTACAAATTAAAAATATGCAGAAGCAATAATACTAATACCCAAGCTATCATTAGCCATATGCAAATCATTTCCCTTATACAATGTTAAATAAGTGTAGCATCTCTAACATCAAAGTGTAAAGACAATCAAATATACAAATATCATGGCAAAGGACAGCCTTCTTTGACCCCAGCTGAGGCCCTTGATGGAAAACAAGAGGATACAGGATCATTTAAAATCAAGAAAGGCATGTCAGGCTTGTATACCTTCACCATATTTAGGAATCTCTATGCAGAACCAATAATTTGAGAAAATGAGCTATATGAAGAACGCTCCATCAGGATTAGAGGAAGATTCATCAACAACCTGTAATATACAAATGTCACGGCCTTGCATGCTGAAAGTAATGAGGGTTTGAAGCACTTACTGATGAAGAACATGGCCTACAGACTTCACTATGCATTATACCTCAACATCAAGAGAACAAAAACACTTGTAAATTAATAAACAGCATCATAGTAACTGGAGGAAAGACTGAAGTTGTCAAGGATTTACTTGGATTCACAATCAACTCTGATGGCAACAGTGGTCAAGAAATTAAAAGATTTATTATCTCATGCAAATCTGCAGCATAAGACCTCTTTAAAATGTTAAAAAGCAAAGATACCATTTCTAAGACTAAAGTGCACTACATCCAAACCATAGTTCTTTCAATTGCCTCATATGTCTGTGAAAAGATAATCTGAAAAGAAATGTATGCCTTTGTTGGCAAAGAATATTTCAAGTCCCGTGGCCTGCCAGAAAAAGGATTAAGTCTATCTTGGGGAAAGGGTAGCCAGAATGTTTGTTAGAAGCAGGGATGGCAAGACTTTGTCTTATGTGCTTTGAGTATGTTATCTGGAGGGACCAGGTCCCCAGAGAAGCACATCATGCTAAGTAAAGTTGTTGTTGTTGGGTGCCATCAAGTCAAGTATGACCGATAGTGACTCTACGAACAATAGATCTGTACCCTACTCTATTCTGTGCCATTCTCACCATCTCTGATAGACTTGAACTGACTGTAACAGTCACCATATCAATCCCTCTCATTAAGGGTCTTCTTCTCTTTCACTGACCCTCCATCCTTCCAAGCAGCATGTCCCTTTCCAAGGAACACCACCTCCTAAACATACTCAAATTATGCAGGATGACGCTTCACTGTTCTCACCTCCAAGGAGCATCCTGGCTGCACTTTCTCCAAGACATGTTTGTTTATTCTGTTGGCAGCACATGGGATATGAGGCACTCTTCTCCAACACCACAGCTCAAAGGTATCAATTCTTCTGTCATCCTTATTCATTGTCCACATGGACAGCAAGTGATTGAAAAGACCATCCCTGAAAAAAGACCCTCCTTCAACAAGAAGGATTCACACAATGACTACAACACTGGGCTCGGGTATGGAAAAGATTGTGAGGGTGGCACGAGACCAGGCCAGTATTTTGTTCTGCTGTATAGACTCATTGTGTGTCAAAACTGACCCATGACATTTAACAATGAAAATTCTAAGAACAGTATGAAGAACCACTGGTAAGTGAAAGAAAGTAGAGGCAAGACCAGACAAGCAAATGATGCAAAACTCTTGGGGGGTTGGTCATTATTTGTTAAGTAATAGAGAGTCAGGTTTTAAGTAAGAAAATGATATGAGAATAATTTGAGTGTATTTTTTTCATCTTCTTATGGTAAACTATAACAGAACCAAAGAAATGTCATTTTGTCACAAAAAGATACAACATTGAGAGAGATCACATAAGAAAGAGAGAAAAAAATTGAATAAAATATGAGCCAAAAATAACAGGACTAAAGATATATCAAAAAGAACAAAGGAAAAGAAGAAAACAAATACATTTCAAGAATAATATTGGGGGGGAAAGAATAATGTTGAAGAAAAAGCAAGAATGAAAGAATTGTTTTAGGTACTGGTGATATGGTGTCAACTCAGAGTCCCCATGTGACAGAGGAGAATTTCCCTAGAAGGTTATCTAGATTTTAATTTTTAGGGGAGAAGACTGCCAGGTGTTTCTCCTGAGAGGCTGCCATGTTGGATTAAACCATAAACCATTAAGTTAGTTAAGTGCTTATTACTGCAGCACTGTTGCTGCTGGTAGGCCATTGAGTCAAGTACAACTCATAGTGACCTAGGAACAAAAGATCTGAACCCTGTTCTATCCTGTGCCATCCTCACACTTCCTGACACCTAAGAGCCTATTACAGCAGCACCATGTCAATCCACTTGGTAGAGGGTCTTCTTCTCCTTCACCAACCCTCCAGCCTTCCCAACATCATATTCCTCTCCAAGGAATAGCCCCTTCTAGCAACATGCCCGAAGTATATGAGGCAAAGCCTCATCATTCTTTCCTCCAAAGAGCACTCCAGCAGCATAGACTCTCTAAGACACACCTGTTCATTCTCTTGGCCATCCATGGGATATTCAGTGCTCATCTCCAACACCACAGCTCAAAGGCATCAATTCTTTCTCTGTCATCCTTAGATGCACCATTAGGGCTGAGATTATGTAAAATGAGATCGGAATTGGTAAATAAACATTGAAGACTTCTGAATAAGACAGAGTATGATCAAGAACTAACCTTTTGAATAAGATGTAATAAAAGGGAAAAGGGATGCAGTTTCTCTTCCTCTATGAACCCATTTTAAAAACAAGCAAAATACCTGTAGCAATGGCTTTCAAAACACTGGACGGGAGGCAAAGAATAATAATCCCCAATAACTATGATTGTTAAAAACATAAAACCACATAAACCCTATGATTGTCTCAGTTCTCTGTCTCTAAAGCATTTCTACATAGACGCAAAAGGAACAGAGACTCAGGCAAATTCTAGTGACCTCTGAACTGAGAAGATGAAGCTGAGACTCCAGGGAGACAAAGAGTTTGCAAAGCAGAGTAACAAAGGAGGGCTTCAGAGAGAAACAGAACTCCAGAGATCTGCAGAGCCCCTTAAAGCAATTGGCAGAATACTGATCAGTGGACGCATGTGAGGAAACTATCAAAGGCCAGGAGAAGAATGACATAGAAGCTAACAGTTCCCGGCGCCGACACAAGGTCATGAGTAGTGTCTGTTCTCATCTGTCAGAGAGGGAAAAATGTTGCTAATTCACAATCCACTGCATAGAGTACATAGAAGGGCCTTGCTTTAGGAATGAGCAAGATCTACACTGAACACTGCTCAGGTCCTGCTAACAAATCTTAAGAGCAAGACCTGAAAAAATAAAAATGTCCAACCAACTTAACTGCATTTGAGAACAAAAATTCATCTCCTTCAATCTCCATTTGATATTTTCATCTTCTCCACAGTATTATTCCTCTCTCTACATACCTCTACTGTTAAGGAAGTCACTGTTTTCTATGGCAGTATATTTCATCTAAAGTTGTGGTTGTTGCTGTTAGATGCTATCAATTTGGTTTTGACTCATAACAACCATATGTACAAGAGAACAAAACACTGCCCAGCTTTGTGCCACCATCAAAAACCACTGCTGGGCTGGAGCTCACTGCAGCCATTGTCACAATCCATCTCACTGAAGATTTTTATTTTTTTTAATTCTGACTATTTCACTAAGCATGATACCTTCTCCAGGAATAGCCCTTCCTAATAACCTCCCCAAAATATGTAAAAGGAAATCTCACCATCCTTGTCTCCAATAAGCATGCTGGCTCCACTTCTTACAAGACATACTTTGTTTGGTTTTTCTGTCAGTTCATGGTATATTCAATATTTTGAAATATTATTCAATATTTCACTAATTTGAATCACAATTCAAAGACATCAATTCTTGTCCAACTTTCTCATAATATGAAACAACTGAAAATATCTTGGTTTAGTTAGGTGTTTTAAATTGACATTCTTGCTCTTTAAAACTTTAAAGAAATCCTTGGCAATAGATATGTCCAATGCAAATTGTTGTTTAATTTCTTGATTATTACTTCCATTGGAAATTGATTGTCACACTAAATAAAATTAAGTCTTTGACTTCAATCTTTTCTCTGTTTATCATGATGTTACTTATTTGCCCAATTGTAAGGATTTTTATTTTCTTTATGTTGAAGTATAATAATCCATACTGAAGGCCACAGTCTTATCTTTACCATCAATATGTGCTTAAGGTCATCTTCATAGAAACATTGTCTTCATGAAGAAGGAAGCATCAAGACATCTATGGACACCTCTGTTGTTGTTGTTGTTGTTGTTGTTGTTGTTGTTGTGTGCCGTCGAGTTGCTTGCGACTCATAGCAACCCTATGTACAACAGCCCTAAACTCTGCTCTGTCCTGTGCCAATCTCACTGTCTCTGACATTCCCATCCCAATTATCCCAGTCACTGAATCAATCCGCCTCATAGGGGGCCTTCCCCTTCTGCGCTGTCCCTCCACCCTCCCAAGCATGATGTCCTTCTCCAAGGACCTGTCCCTCTTTACAACATGTCCAAAGTATGTTAGATGGAGCCTCAGAATCCTTGCCTCCAAGTTGCCTCCCGGTTTAACCCTTTCCAGGATGAATCTGTTTGTTTTCTTAGCAGTCCATGGTACTCTCAATACTCTTCTCCAGCATCACAGCTCAAAGGCATCAAATCTCCTTCTGTCCTCCTTGGTCATTGTCCAACTCTCTGATGCATAACAAGATACCCCTGAGTGTTTGAAAATATCTTCTGAAATTGGACTTCCTAACTCCTTCTTATTGTTTTTTCACTATCCAAGGAGTACTATTGATCAAGTTAATTCTCTCTTCCTCATAACAGCCCTTCAAATGCTAACACAGCTTTGTTATCCCCACCCATCCCACTTTAGTCTACTCTTTTTACTGCTAAATATTTCCTGTTCCTTCTTTAAGTACCTTTGATCATCAGATAAATAATGTTTTCTAGCATCACTCTTCTCACCAGGAAGATATTGATTCTATTATAGCTAGAAACACATGAGAGCTAACAAATCTTAATTCAGTCCACACATTTTCTCCCCCTGAGCGCCTCGCTTATATTTTAGTTTGTAGGATAAAATTGTCTCTGAAGCTGTCTAAAACCCCAAATGTTCTGGAAAATGTTCAGGCATAATCAGCAAACATCACACTAGTGCAGGCTGGAAACAGCAAACTGAAGAACAAGATTATGAGTCTCAGACTCTGCAGGAACATTCCTGAGTCAAGTTTCAGTTAGATGTACTATGAAGCTACACTCTAGGAAAGACAAATTTGGGTCCTGAGGAGGAGAATAGAGAGCCTTGATTTCCCAATATACAGGCATCATCATCCCTTCACTCAAAGCCCCCTTCCAAATGCCTCCTGGGGGTAAACCAAAGTCATCCTGTATAGGCCATTACGTGGTCAGTGTTACAGATTGAACTGTGTCCCCCCAAATCATATATGAACATGGCTAGGCCTTAAGTCTCAGGGTCATAATTTTACTCTATTTTGTTATCTGATAGAATTATTTTATGAGCTGTAATTCTAACCTCTAAAATGTTCATGAGGGAGTGCTGGCAGTTTAGTAGTAAGGAGTTGCACTGCCTGCCAAGCCAAAGGCAGGTGGTTCAAATCCACCAGCTGCTCCCCAGGAGAAAAAAAAAACACAACAGACAACTTCTTCCCATGCTATTTACAGTCTCTGAAAACCTCCTTGGGGGGGAGGGGTGGCTTTGAGTTGGTTCTGATTAAAAGGCACATAACAGTAACAAGACTGTAGCTGTTACCTTCCAGCTGCAGAGTAACAGATGCCCAGGATCGACCACCTCAGAGAGAAATACCCAATTCTCTCTTGAGAAGGTTGCCACAGACAAACACAAAAGTGATTAGTATGAGGCTTGTTAGTGAAAGAAGAAAGAAACACAAACATGCAAGCACAGTACACCGTCTAAGAGTCAGACAGCAGGTCCCCTCTTTCGAATGAGAAGTAACAAGGGTCAGTATTTACAGTATTCTCCATAACCTTAATTTATTTTCTTTTTTTTCCAATTGGTGGCTTTTTCTGATTGGTGGTAAGGGGCCACTCCTGCTTCTTTTTTTAAAGAAAAAAAAATCAAAATAACATTTTTTATTTTAATTGTGATTTTAATGAAAGTTTACAGAAAAGTTAGATTTTCATTCATTCATTCATTGTTGCACATTTTACTCCCATCTCTCAGTTCACTTTTTTTTTTAAATATCCATTCATTGTTGCACAATTATCTTCCTTCCAACCCCAGTCCTCTTTGCAACATACCTCTTATTCAGGGATGTTGTTGTAAAAAAGGATAGCCACAGATGGGGGGGGGGGGGGGGATTTGGTCATGACATATCTGATAAGGGATTCATATCTAAAATTTATAGAATACTCCAGTACCTCAACAAGAAAAAGGTAAACAACCCAATCACAAAATGGCCACAGGATATGAATAGATTCTTCACCAAAGAAGACATGTGGCCTGTGCCCACAACCAGAAACTTCTCCAGAACTGGTAATCATCAGAGTCACCAGATAAATGCTTTATTGGCTAATATGATTTGTATTTTCTTCAAACTCCAAAGAGCGCTCCTAAGTTCTGTTTCTTTTTAGGGGTAGAAAGTGCAAAGTGCAACTTCTTGTCCTTTACTGGGAAGAAAGACCTCAAACAATTGGGCACCTACAAGTTCCTTGGGTGTGGCCACCTGCTCATTTCCTTTTTGTTGTTGTTAAGAGCTGTTGAGTCAGAACCAACTCATAGCTGACCCTCCAGCAAGTTTTCAGAGGCTGTACACAGCACAGGAGATTGCCCATCTTTTCCCCACAGAGGAGGTGGTAGGTTCAAACTGCCTGCCTTGAAAAACACAACTCTTTACTCACCAGGCCATCAAAGCTCCCTCATTTTTACTTTTTATTTTTTTCCCCAGCTTTGACCTATGTTTAATAAGAACAATCTGCCCAGCATGCAGATCTTCACTAGAACAGGAGAGATCGACAATTTTCATGTTTTTTCACCATCACAAGACCAGTTTTCTCCACCTGTTTTTTTTCTCAGTAGGTGCACTGGTCATGTCTTCATTATCACATGTGGAGCCAGGCTCTGCCTTTTCTTTTTTTCAGTCATTACTGCCAGTTAAGGTGCTGACTGATCGCCCTGATGCCTACCTTCTCCAGATTCTGCATCTGCTCTGGTTCTTTCTTCCCAGCCCACTAGGTTTCTGCTGCCCAAGATGCCCCTTTATGTCATACATGATCTTATTTTCACTCTCTCATTTGTGTTTATTCTTAGTAGAGATTATTGTCCACTTTGTGGCTTGTCCAGTCACATTGGAGAATTTCCTCCCCCCTCCCTTTTTTTTTTTATCAAACACATACAGATAAAAATCTTTATGTCATGCAAATGGACTGGCCAATGGACTCAAAGAAATCCATATTTAATCCTATTTAAAAAAAAACAAAACCGGTGACCCAACAAAGTGTGGAAATTATTGTACAATATCACTAATATCACACACAAGCAAAATCCTGCTGAACATTATCCAGAAACGACTGGAACAGTACATTGATAGAGAACTACCAGAAATACAAGCTGAATTTAAAAGAGGCCCTGGCACTAAAGACATCATTGTCACTGTCAGATGGATCTTGGCAGAAAGCAAAGAGTACTAGAGGGATATTTTATCCGTTTCATTGCAAAGGTATTTTATTTTATCTGTTTTATTTTCTTTTATCTCTTACTATGCAAAGGTATTTGACTATGTGGATCACAACAAATTGTGGTTTACCTTGAGGAGAACGGGACTCTCGGAACACTTGATTGTGCTCATGCTAAACCTGTACTTGGATCAGGAAGCAGTCCTCAGAACAATCATATGGGCTCATTATATCATGAAATAATGATTTTTTTAAAAAAAAGTAAATGAGTATAAATTGAAAATCTGACTGGAGTGGTAGGAATGAGTGCATTTGAGATGGCTAGGTTGGCACAGGATAGAACGGCATTTAGGGCACTTGTACACAGGGTCACTATGAGTGGCAAGCAACTCGATGGCACATAACAACAACAACAACAACATACTTAGGGCATGTGGCCAGGAGAAACCAACCCTTGGAGAAGGATATCATGCTCAGAAGGGTGGAGAGACATTGCAGGAGAGGAAGACCCTAGTTGAGATGGATTGATACAGCAACTAGGGCAATGAGGGTAAGTGGGTCAGAATCAGTGAGATGCACTCAGGACAGGGCAGGCTTCAGAGCTGTGGTATTATATATAGGGTTGCTATGAGTTGCAGGCGACTGTACGGCACATAACAACAACATGTCAAGCAACAATGAATTAATGAAAATCTAACTTTTCTGTAAACTTTCATTAAAATCACAATTAAAAGAATGTTTTATTTGAAAAAAATTTTAATTATAAAATCAAGCTGTTTTCTAAAAATAAGATAATTCTACTTATTCTTTATTTTTAAATAAGATTTTCATTTTATACTCATTTACTTTTTTAAAAAAAAATCATTATTTCATGATATAATGAGCCCGTATGATTGTCTGTGAAATGTGCAGTCAAGTCCATTTTAAATTCTACTGTGACATATAAGGAGTGTTAACTTAGACAGAATCAATATATATTCACGTTATTTGTTCCAGTGCTAAATGAATTTGAACTTCTGATTCGCTTTTTGATAATAATTGAAAAGAATGTGCTTTCAAAATCAGTAGCCACATATCAAGTGCCAGAGGCACAAAAATGTGTTCTAGTAAAGATACTGCATCTATCACAGAGGCTGGAACTCAGACTAATGCTTGGTTAAGTTTACGGCTGGCCACTGTCAACTACTATTATGCATCTTATTATCAGGCAAGGCCAAATTCCTGAATTAAATGAGGCTGCGATGAGGACTCATACCCTCACATCCTCTAAGTCTTTGAAAAATTCTTGTAATCTCTGTAACTATTCCTGGAATATTGTGGTGCTTCTGATTTCTGTGTTAGCTGAAATTGGGACAGTTTCAAGTGTTTCTGCTTAGCTATTCCTACAGTTTGTGGCTCTTCATAACAGAGTAGGGGACCAATATGAGCATTCTGCCAACTGCCTAGTATATCCTTTGAAATGACATACTCTTGAATTGGAAAATTACCTGAGCATGGGTCTTCGAGTGCTCTGAACTCACATTAAGATACATTTGTTATCATCTGGCTTCCACTTCACTGAGACAAAACTATACTCATAGCTGACCCTCCAATTGGGTTTTCTAAGGCTAGAAATCGCAATGGAAGAGATTGCTTATCTTTCTTCCACAGTGTGACTGATGGATTCTAACTCGCTTAGAGATAACACCTGTAGATTGGCAGCACAACTATGCTTTTCCATTGCAGCAAATGCCAATTAGTCTCCAGTCCACCTACTTTTGTTTGTTTTAGTTATATAGCTTCCTTGAGGGCTGTGTGCCTTCCCAAGGATTTCATTTTGCTTGGATCCAAAATCAGCATCCATAATAGCAGCAGTCAAGAAATTAAATGATTCATTGCATTGGGAAAATCTGCTGTCAAGGACCTCTCCAAAATGCTCCTTGGAGGCAAGGATTCTGAAGCTTCATCTGACATACTTTGGACATGCTGCAAGGCGGGATCAGTCCTTGGAGAGGGATGTCATGCTTGGGAGGGCGGAGGGACAGCACAAGACACTTGATGAGATGGATTAATTCAGTCACTGGGGTAATGAGGATAGGTGTGTTAGAAACAGTAAGATTGGCAAGGGCTAGAGCAGGGTTTAGGACTGTTGTACACAGGGTCACTATGAGTCGCAGGTGACTCACAGCACATAACAACAACAAGGGTCACTATGAGTCAAAGTCAACTCAGTGGTACACAACAATGAAGACTCAGCTTAGACAATCAGATTAAATCAGCTTTGGTCCATGTACGTCATTCTCCAGCAAACTAACCCAGGTTTTTCCACATAGCAGAGGCAGAAGTCTTTATACAGAAAACAAAATCACAAAAGGCCTCTGTAGGTCTAAGCTTAAAACTGGCACACTGTCATCTTCACCATATTTTATTAGCAAAATAAGTCAAAATATCAGGCCAGATTCAAGGGATGAGAAAATAAACTGTATTTCTTGATAAAAGGAGATATGGAGTCACACTGCAAAAATTAAGAATTACAGGGAAAGAAGAAGTATTATGGACTTTTCTTTAATCTACCTGCACAGCAAGGAATTGCTTCTATATGACTTCTATCCTCATGTTCTTGACACTCCTACCAAAAGACTAGGTGAGATGCAAGGTTTAAAATTAGGAAAGGTGATGCATACCCATGTTTATTACAGCTTTTTTCACAATAGCAAGGAGTTGGAAACAACCCTAGTGCCCATCACAACAAATGAATGGGTAAAGAAGCTGTGGTATAGTCACATAATGGAATACTATGCTTCATTGAAAAACAAGGAACTCATGCAATATTATTCAAAATGGTTGACTCTGGAGAACATTATGCTGAGTGAAATATCCCAGTCACAAAAGGACAAATATT
>NW_006399776.1:24110854-24124815 GCF_000299155.1 Elephantulus edwardii
GCCAAGGACACACTGGCAAAGGATATTAATCAGAACTGGCTTTGACAAGCACTGTGGCAATGGAACAATTAAAACAGACTTTCGGGGGGGAAGAGGAACAAATGGGGGTGGAGGGTAGAGAAAATAGTGTAACAATGAATGAACGGAAACCCAAAATCTCTGTAAATGTTCATTCAAATTAATAAAATTTAATAAAAAATAAAAAATAATTAGGAAAGGTGGACATCAAGTGTATATCCTTTCAAAGAATGCTGAGCAAATAATTTTAAAAAGCTGAACTATATGAAGAAGAATTTGATAGAGGACGGGGGAGAAACTCATTAATAACCTGAAAAATACAGATAGATGCTGCATTAAAAAACAAAGAACTCATGCAATATTAAACAAAATGGGAGACTCTGAGGACATTATGCTGAGTGGAATATCTCAGTCACAAAAGGAAAAATACTGCATCGTGCCACTGTTGTAAAACGGGACTGACATCGGGGTTGGGGAGAACTTAGGAAAAGAGGGGATAAATAATGTACACTGCATTGAGACTGAAAAGGGAAAACTTTTTAAAAGGAATAAATGATTAGGTATTATTTTCATGACAAGAGTCCAGAATAAAAGCTGCATAGTAAATTGAACTGGGTAGGGTGGGAGAACTGTATAACAATGAAAGAATTTTTTTTTCTTTTCAAAGAGAAAAGCAAGCTGTGGGGGAGGGGTGAGCAGGGAGGAAAGTGTGCAATAATGTATGAATGAAAGTCCAAAGTCTCTATAAGCTTTCATTGGAATTTCAATTTTAAAAAAAAGGAAAAAATACAGATACATAATCTTACTTGCAAAAAAAGGAAGTCTTGAAGCTTACTGATCAAGATTAAATACACCAATCTTCAGTACAGATATAAATAGACAGAAAATAAAGTTTCTCGTATTTGGACCAATAAATAACATAATGATAAATGGAGAGAAGATTGAGTTGTCAAGGAATTCACGCTACTTACATCTACAATCAATATCTATGGAAGAATCAGTCAAGAAGTCAAAAGATTATTTCATTGGGAAAATCTACCACGAAGGATTTCTTTAATTGTTAAAGAATGTCCAGTTCAAGACTAACGTGCATTTGATGTTTCCAATTGCTTAATATACTTGTGAAAATTGGACAATAAATAAGGAAGACCAAGGAATTACTATCATAAACTGGTATTGCTGAAGAACATTGAATATATACTTTGGGAGGCCAAAAGAGCAAATAAACCTAATTTAGGAGAAGTACAGTCAGGGTGCTCCTTAGGAGCAAAGATGGTGTGATTTTGTCTCATACTTTGTGGATTTTGTTAGGGTGTTTTTTTTATTTTCATTGATTTTTTTTAATTTTTATTTTATATTGGTTTGCTGACAAAGTTTGAGTGATCTCAGTCTCATAAGGACAAATACTGCATAAAACCACTGATGTAAAAATAGAAGGATAACTAGTAAGATATGAATGGGGACCCACAGGAGGGAAAGGGGTGGGAGGGGTGAGGATGGGTCAGGACAAAATCATAGGTTTGCACAATTTCGTGTGTGGAGGGAAGGGATGAAGGAAATGGGAAAGATCTGGCAGGGACTTGAAAATACAGGGTAATGATTGGGCATAGTTCAATGACGATTCATTTTATAAAACATAAGGCATGGGAATTGTATGGGATTGTATGAAACATAATGTGAATGAAGAATAGTATAAACACAATGTATACAAACTTCATCTCCTTCTTCAGACAAGTTACGAGGCAGGCTAGTCCCTGGAGCAGGGCATCATGGTTGGAAAAGTGAAGGGTCAGTGACAAAGAGGAAGGACCCTCAATGAGATGGACTGACATAGTTACTACAGCAATGAGTATAAGTACAGGGGTGATTGCGAGAATGGTCAAATTAGGCAAGGTTTCATTCTGTTGTACACACAGTCGCTATGAGTCAGAGCTAACATTATCTGACTAAAAGTCAAGCTGCAGAAGCATCTTTTATCTGGTCCTCTTCCTACTTAAACTCCTTGTTCTCTGTCTTCATGTTGCAACTGCCTCAATTCCTCCTCTCCTCACTCTTTGCCTTAGCCATTCTAAGTAACCATTTTTATATATGACACTTAAACTTCCAACCCACAAGTTAAAATTTTAAACATCTATTTCTGAGAAACCATAAAAGAGCAGATTGATTAATCTGACTGTGTAAAAATTTAACTTCTAGTTGGCAAAAGACAAAACAGACTGTGAAAATGTAATTGCAAACATACGATAAAATGGCTAATTGCCTTAATTTGCAAAATACCCTCAAACAAATGACTAAGAGTGTAAAACGCTCAGAAGAAAATGGGCAAATTTTAAGAGCAGAAAATTCACATCTAACTGGTGTGTGAAGTTATGGAAATATACTCAGTCTCACTCATATTTAAAGACATGGAGCTCAAAACATCACCAAGTTAGAATCTTTCAACTTTTAGATTGACAGAAAAAGCATCATAATCTCCATAACCAGTAAAGTATGAGGATAAAGCACTTTCATATGTTTCTGATAGAATTTTATATTGTTTCAACCTTCAGGATGACAATTTGGCAATATCTGCCAAATATTTAAATGCATGTATATTTTGATAAGAAATTTCACTGCTTGGGATTTGTACTGTAGATATACTTGCTAAAATCTCCCATAAATGTATATACTATACTACATGAATATATGGGCAAGAATGTCTACAGAGACATTGTGTAATAAAAGACAACTGGAAACTACCTAAATAACTGGCAGTAGGAAAATTAAATGGAATACATCAACATAATGCAGCTGTTAAAAAAGGAAGGTTGTAAAAAGTTAAGGGTGCTGAAGGGGATAGACGCCCAAGGTATATTACGAAGTAAAGAGAACAAGGTACACAACTATGTGACATAAATATAAATTACATCTTCATACAAACATATGCTAGCAAATGCACTCTGCATTTTTTCTATAAAATAATGCACACACATATACACATATGTACATATGTTAACAGCAGATGCCTAGAAACAACGGAGCAATTAACATTTTCCATTTCAAACCTTCCTGATCTCTTCTTATTTTCTTGAGAGAGTTTTACACATAAAGTTAAATATATGCTTCAGTTCATAACATTCCTTTCATCGGTCATACTGGATCCCCCAACTTGACTCCTCGTTTTCAATGGTGTCCTTTTTCCTTTTAGGCAAGCACTCAGTTTAAAGCAAGTGCTTTTAATTGTATATATTCTTGTGAAATGTGTATTGTTTTATGGGCATGCTGTTTTAGTTTATGTAAGCGATACATGCTCTCGATCTCATTCATGCTTTTCTTCACTCAGTGGAATGTGTGTTGCTCTGGGTGCATGTGGCTGTTCCTACTAACCACCAAGTCGCACTGTCCATATTTCTATTTACTTCCTCCTTGACAGACATCTGGGTTGCCTCCAGCTCCTCACCACCACAAACAGTCTGAATAAACATCCTCATAGATGCACTCATGTGAACGTAAATGAGTTCTACTTCTTTAAGAAATAGAACCAGAAATGAGACAAGCTGTCAATGAAGCATAAGAGCTGTCAATTTGCTCTCTGGAGTGACTACACCGGTCTAATCCCCACTAGCCTCGTATGTAGATCTCATTATTCCCACTGTCTGGCCAGAACTTAACATCATTCAGCTTTACCATTTTTGAGAGCTTAATAAAGTATTATCTCAATACTTTTCAAATTTGCTTTTTTTCCTCTGCTAATTAGTTGGACCTCATATGCTTGTTACCAGCTTAATTTCCTCTTATACAATTTGTCTGTTTCCTTTGTCCATTTTCCTTCGAGGTTATTTTTAATCTTAACTTCTAAGAGGTTCTCATAGATGTTAAATGTTATGTGCTGTCAAGTAGACTACAAGGCATAGCAACTCTATGTACAACAGCTCTGAACCTTCCCCCTATTCTGAGCTAACCTCACTCTCTCTGACACACCTACTCCCATTACCCCAGTTACTGTGTCAATCCTTCTCATACAGGGTTTCTTTTCCTGTGCTGTCCCTCCACCTTTCCAAGCATGATGTCCTTCACCAAGGACCAGCCCCTCCTGGCAAAAGTACGTGGGCGGAGCTTCAAAATCCTTGCTCCAAGGAGCAGCTTTCATCCTCTCCTGGACAGAACTGATTGTTCTCTTGGCAGTCCACGGTATGTTCTCCAGCACCACAACCCAAAAGCATCAATTCTTCTATTATTTAGTTATTTTCCAATTCTCTAACACATAGCAAGTTATTGCAAAGACCATGGCTTGAATCAGATACAACTTAGTCTCTAGAATTACATCATTGCTCTTCAATACTCTGGAGAGGACCTTGACAGCAGATTTTCCCAATGCAATTAGTCTTTTAATTCCCTGACTGCTAGTGCCATGAGCATTGATTGTGGAACCAAGTAAGCTAAAATTGTTAACAATCTCAATCTCTTCTACATCAATCATGGTATGGACAATTGGCCCAGTGGTGGGAATCTTTGTTTTCTTGATGTTGAGCTTCAATCCATATTGAAGACTACAGTCCTAGATATAACAAATATTATTTTCCCTGCCCCATTTGTCCCCCTGGCAATCAATTTTGGTCATGATGTCCTTCATTGAGCAAATTTCCTTTAATGCGATTAATTTAATCAGCTCTGGATTTATGGTTTGCTATTCTTCTCCGGCAGAGCATCTGATGGATTCGAACCATATACCTCTGGGATTGCAGTGCAGCTTCTTGCCACTAGGCCACCAGAGCTCCCCCATATGGTTTGCTATTCTTTTTAAGTCTCTCCTCATTTCCTGTCAGGAAAATCTTGACCTACATTTTTACCATTGACTTAACTGTTGCCTTGAGGTATTCAACCCTTTTAGAACACTTCTTGTGTATTCTGGTAGCCAGGGATCCAGTTTCTTTTTCTCCTTCTAATAAGTCAACACTTCCAACATCATCTTCTAAGTAATTTGTCCTTTTGCCATTAAATTGTGATGCAACATTTACTGTATCCCAATTTCTCATTTATGTGCATGGACTATTCCTCAGTTCTTTATTCTGTCTCATTGATCCATTTTGATTGTTGTTGTTCTTGTGCTTATATCATACAGTACTTAATTTTTCAACACAAATAAAATACATAAAATATGAATCTACCATGTAATAGTTTGACATTAGCACCCAGGTAGCTACCACTCAGGTTACACTGTCAACAATCAGAAGCCTGTGTGTGTTGTTTCTCAAATATAATGTCTTTCCACCAATCTGAAGTAACCATTGTCCCAAAGTAACCACCATCCTTATACTTATGGCAATCAATCATAAGCCCTATGTTTAGTTTTACCTAGTTTTGAAGATTATACAAATAATACCAACACTTTCATTCTTTATGCCTTTCCACGCAACATTGTTTTGTGAGATTCATCATGTTGTGTGTAATAGTTGGTTTTTGTTTTCATTTCTGTAGTCTTCTCTGGTAATGTAAAAGTAGTGTGGCATAAGTATCCCATATCCTTATCTAATTTCACAAAGGAAGAAGAGAAACATTAATATCAACAACCTGAGGCTGGTCCCTATGAAGCAGAGGTCTGAAATAACGCCTCTCTCCAACCTTTTCACCAATCTGATACCAGCTGTCCCTCCCACTGCACTTTCTACTTTTCTTGTGGATTCAATAGTTCATCATAATGACCACACAAAACTCACAAACAGCACTCATGATAGAGTTTATTAGGGAAGTAACAAGTCCTAGTTCAGGGTCAATACCTTAGGGTACAATTCTTAAATCAGGACAGCCTCTTCTCAGCTTGGCCTCTGCTAGTTAGGGTGCACTTTAGAGGCAAAGATAGTTAGTTTCAGCCGTAACACACATACTTGAGTCAGCAAGCTTAGCTTTTGTGATAATTGGCTAGAGGCATCCCATTCGACTAGGAAATACCTGATTAAAAGTCCTCAGCTCTTCCTCTGTGGGTTGGCACACCCACTGTAACCACCTTGCTCCACAGGCTGGGAAGCTTACTGTAGTATGTTGCACTTGTAACTTGGTTCTGCTGCTGCCATTTCTTCCATTGTTCCTCCTGTGGTATTCTGGAGTTACAGCTCTATCTCCTCAGTCTAGCTGGTTCTCAGTAAAGAAACTCCAAGCCCAAAGGCCTCCCACTCTGATGTGGTCTCTTCTTGGCGATAGTGAGGTTTCCCCCCAATCTGCCCATCTGCCTCTGGATGGTTCGTTTTAAGCCTAGCAGGATGACAAAACTGACCAATGACCTCATGAAGACCTAAGGGTATACCTTATATTTATGGTCTCATCCCCATAAGAGTGTCATGCGCTTTATTTGAATTATTACCAATAAGATGTCCAACTTTCCTGCATCATCCTTACTATCTCTGTTGTGCCTGGACCCATTGTTGCAGTCATTTTATCAGATCTAGCTCATTGAGGATCCTCCTTGGTGAACCACAAGTACCTTACTTATATGTTGTGGCTATTGTTAGGTGCAATGAAATCAGCACTTTTAAAAATACTCTGTATCTGCACACCCAGGTTTATTTCTGCTTTGTTCACAATAGCAAAGAGCTGGAAACAACTCAAGTGCCCATCAACAAAGGAATGGATAGAGGAAACTGTGGTATATTCATTCAATGGAATGCTATGCTGCATTGAAAAGCAAGGAACTCATGAAATATTATACAAAATGGGTGACCCTGGTGGACATTATGTTGAGTGAAATATCTCAATCACAAAAGGACTTTTACTGTTGTAAAATGGGACTGACATCAGGGTTGAGGGTAACCTAAGAAAACAGGGTACAAATAATGTATACTGCATTGAAACAGATAAAGGAGAGAGTTGTTTAAAAGGAATATACGATTAGGTATTATTTTCATGACAAGAGTCCAAAGTAAGAGCTGCATAGAAAAGTGGACTGGGGACACAACAATGAAAAAAAAATTTTTTTTTCTTCCCTCTTCAAAGACTAAAGCAAACTGGGGGAAGGGGTGGGCAGGGAGGAAAATGTGCAACAATGTATTAATTAAGATTTATTTTTAAATTGTAATTTTAAAAAAGGGAAGAAAAGAATCTGTACAAGATCAAATGGTAAAAATTGCTCTTAAAAAAAGATGAGAAGGTTAGGGAGCTCTGGTGGCCTAGTGGCAAGACACTGCACTGCAATCTCAGAGGTACGTGGTTCAAATCCACCAGATGCTCTCCTGGAGAAGGAAGGGGCAGTCTCCTCCTGTACCAGTCAGATCTAGTGGTGATTTGACTGTACACATAAAAAGTAATACAATTTTAAAAAAAAGATGAGAAGGTAAGGGGACAGAGCAAGTAGAGAACTGGAAAGTAATATGATTAGAATAGAATGAATGAGAATCATGACATAATGTGAAAAATGTAACCAATATCACTAAATAATTTATATTTCGTTATTGTTGTTTGTTAAGTCAACTCCAACTCACAGCAACCCTGTGTAAAACAGAAGAGAACGCTGCTCAATTCTAGTCTATCTTCTGTTGTGCTTAAGCCCATTGCTGCAGTCAGTGTCAATCTGTCTCACTGAGGACCTTCCTCCCCTCCTCTGAACCTCCACCTTTCCAAATTTGATGTTTTCTTCCCATAACTTGCCCCTCCTGACAACATGCCCAAAGTACAAGACATGAAATCTCACTATCTTTGTGTTAAGGTGCACCCTAACTAGACTTCTTTCAGGGTAGATTATTTGTTCTTTTGGCAATCCATAATATATTCAATACTCTTTGGCAGCACCACAACTCAAAGACATCAACTCTTCTTTGATCCTTCCTTATTAATTGTCTTTCACAAATATATTAAGCAATTGAAAATACTAGGGCTAGAATCAGATTAATTTTTAAACTGACATTCTCTAGCACTTAAAGAGGTCCTAGATAGATTTGCCTGATGCAATACATCTTTTGATTTCTTAACTGCTATTTTCTTGAGAGCTTATTATAGAATCAAATTAAATCATTGGCAACTTCAATCTTTTCTCCACTCATCATGATGTTGCCTATTGGTCTAGTTGTGAGGATTTTGCTTTCTTGATGTTTCATTCAGTACAATCCATACATACAAAGGCCTTCAGTAAGTGCTTCAAGTCCTCTTAACTTCCAGCAAGCAAGGTTATCACATGCATATCACATGCAAGTTGTTCATTAATTTTTCTTCAATCCTGATGATGCATTCTTCGTCATGTAGTCCAGCTTCTCAGATTATTTTGCTCCATGTACAAAGTGAATAGGTATAATGAAGGATAGGACTGAATTCATTTGATTGACTTCATCTTCAGGTTTAGATGTGCGTGAGGAAAGGATGCTGATAACAGATAAGCACTATTTGCACAAAAGGAAACATTTGCCTGCTAACCAAAAGGTCAGCAGTTCAAACCCACCCGCACCTGTGGGAGAAGGATGAGACAGTTTGCTTCTGTAACAATTCACAGCCTTGGAACACCTATAGGCAACTATTCTTTCCTCAGAGTCACTATTCGATGGCAGTGAGTGGTACTGCACAAGTAGAGAAGGGTAAATTGGCAAGAATACTCTTTCTTTTTGGATTACCTCCCCTAAGTGTCCTTATAGATTCCCAGGTGGCCCAAATAGTTGTCCTCAGCTATTAACTGAAAACTTGTCCACCCAGCAGCCCCACAGAAGAAAGACCTGGAGATCTGATTCTGTAAGATTAGAACCAAATCTGTTGCCATAGAGTTGATTTCAATTCAAGATGACCCCTTGGAGTACAGAGTACAGCCACTCCATAAGGTTTTCTTGGCCATGATCTCCACATAAACAGATTATGATTCCTTTCTTCCATGGCACTAATGCGTAGGTTTGAACAGCCAACCTTAAAATCTTTAGTTGTCATTAGGTGCCTTCGAGTCTACTCTGGCCCACAGCAATCCTATGTACAACAGATCTAAAACCTTGCCCAATCCTGCATTACATTCACAATTCTCACTGCTAGAGTCACTGTGTCATTCTTCCTCATTGTGAGTCTTCTCTCCTTTGCTGACCTTCACCTTTCCAAGCATGATGTCCTTTTCTAGAGACTGGATGCTCCTGACAGCACATCCGAAGTATGTGAGGTGAAGTCGGCACCTTTGCCTCTAAGGAGCTTTCTGGCTGTACTTCATCTAGCACAGATTTGTTTGCAGTGCAGTAGTTGTGTGCCAACTGTTTATGTCACCCAGGTTGTTGTTGTTGTTGTTGTTAATGTGCTGTTGAATCGCTTCCGACTCATAGTGACCCTATGTACAACAACCCTAAACCCTGCTCTATCCTGTGCCAATCTCACTGCCTCTGACACACCCATCCCGATTACCCCAGTCACTGAATCAATCCACCTCATAGAGGGTCTTCCCCTCCTGCGCCGTCCCTCCACCCTCCCAAACATGATGTCCCTCTCCAAGGACCCCTCCCTCCTTACATGTCCAAAGTATATCAGACGAAGCCTCAGAATCCTTGCCTCCAAGAGCAGCCTGGTTTAACCCTCTCCAGGATGAATCTGTTTGTTTTCTTGGCAGTCCAGGGTACATTCAATACTCTTCTCCAGCACCACAGCTCAAAGGCATCAATTCTCCTTCTATCCTCCTTAGTCATTGTCCAACTTTCTGATGCATAACAAGTGATTGCAAAGACCATAGCCTGTATCAGACACACATTGGTCTCCAGAGTGACACCATTGCTCTTCAGTACCCTGGAGAGATCCCTAACAGCTGACTTTCCCATAGCAATACGTTTTTTTATTTCCTGGCTACTGGGGCCAAGAGTGTTGGCAGTGGAGCCAAGCAGAATAAAGTTGTGAACAATCTCAATCTCTTCACCATCCATCCTGATGTTGCCAATTGGTCCAGTGGTAAGAATCTTTATCTTCTTGACATTGAGCTTCAATCCATATTGAAGGCTGCAGTCCTTGACCCTCTGCAGCAAGCATTTCAGGTCCTCTTCAGTTTCAGCGAGCAGGGTTGTGTCACCTGCATAACGCAGATTGTTAATAGATCTGCCACCAATCCTGACGCCACACTTCTCCTCCTAGAGCCCAGCCTCTCGGATAATCTGTTCTGCATACAGATTGAAAAGGTATGGAGATAGGACATATCCCTGGCGTACACCTTTCCCAATTTTGAACCATGTAGAGTTTCCCTCCAAAAAACTATAACTGCTAAAAAGCCTATACCATATAGTTCAATTCTAACATGCATGTGGTATCGGCATGGATGTGAAAAAATTGGAACTCTCATGCATTGTTGGTGAGTATGTAAAATGGAGCAGCCACTGTAGAAAACAGTTTGGTGCATCTTCAGAAAGGTAAACCATAGACTCTCCATACACCTCAGCAATTCCATTTCTATGTATATACACAAACTTAAAAGCCAGAATTCAAACAGATACTTCTACTAATGAAACCCACTGCTATTGAGTCAGTTAACAATCCTTCATTGAGTTTCTGAGGCTGTAAATCTCAAGTGAGGAAAAATCAAGTACGAGATATCACCTCACCCCAATGACTATAGCAAATTTCAAACAGCAAATGCTGGCCAGGTTGTGAAGAGATTGGAACAATTATTCACTGCTGGTGGAAGTTTGAAATGGTGCAACCACTATGGACGGCAGTATGGTACTTTCTCAAAACATTGGAAATAGAAATACCATTAGACCCGGTAATTCCACCACTAGAAATATACCCTAAGGAAACTAGAGCTGCCACCCAAACAGAATATGCACATCCATGTTTATTGCTGCATTTTTCACAATAGCAAAGAGATGGAAGCAACCCAAGTGCTCATCAACAAATGAATGAATATGGTATATTTACACAATAGAATACTACACAGCACTGAAAAACAAATAACTCATGAAATATTATACAACATGGGTGACCCTGGAGGACATTATGCTGGAGCAGGACTGAAGTAACAACCATCATGATTAGGATCAATTAAGAAGTCTAAGGCAGGGTATTTTAAATGGAAGGCATAGTAGGGATAGGTGGATGACATGTATGTGGATTACAGGGTACATAAATGGCAAGTGCACATGCTCTTCCGTTTACTACAGCATAATGACATTCTGGTAACTTGCTGCCCAAACTGCTTTGTCAGTTATTTCTGTCACTGCATCACTCATAATATTGTACAAGATGACTTTCAGGCACAAGTTATTGTATCTTTCATCTGTTTGACTACAGAGAAAAGACCCTCTAGGAATAGATTGTAACACCCTGTACCTGCCAGAGAGAGAAAAAGGATGTTTTCTTTAGAATATATGGTTCGGCCAACATCAATGTTAGGAAAGGCAACTTTAAAATTCAACATAGTTTCTAGATCTTGTTAAGACTTTAAGATGGAGTTAAGGCTTCTCTTTCCAATTACGGTGTTTATACACCCAAGTACATCCATACAGGATATCGACCCTCTTTTCAAATCTCTACAAATCTATAGCTAGACTTTATCTTATTTACATAAAACAAATTTGCTTATTTAAGAACTTAAACATAAGCAAATTTTAGGCAAGCATAAAAGCAGATGATGCTTGTGAAGCAAACACAGATTTATAATATTTTTCTCTGAAATTTAACTCATGTCATTTTTACTCATTTATTGTAATTTCTTACCTCTCTTGGGGAAACGTTTCAAAAGAGAGTAGGAGTACTTTTCCCTTATACTTAACTGTAAACACCACTCCAGGCAGTTTAGTATTAAATCTCTAGGGCTTCATTTTGCACAAAGACAAGATCACTCAGTCTTTTTCAAAACCCTTTCTCTTCCTGTCAAGGAAGAAAACAGCTTGGGAGGTAAGAAAAGTTTAACATTTCTCTGTTTTTCTGCTCTAATCATGTTGTTGTTGTTGCTGCTGCTGTGTACCAAAGAGTCAGAACCAACCATAGCTGACCCTCACATGGGTTTTCAGAGGCACGGGAGGAGACTGCCCATCCTTGTCCCGTGGAACAGCTGGTGGCCTCAAACCGCATGCCTTCAGAAGCAGCACAGCTTCCTGCCACTAGGCCACAAGAGCTGCCATATCTTCCTTTATTTTGAAAAATATCTAGAACCCAATATTTGACTATTGTTGTTATGTGCCATCAAGTCGCCTGCAACTCATAGCGACCCTATGTACAACAGCCCTATACCCTGCCAATCTTATTGTCTCTGACACACCTACCCCCATTACCTCAGTCACCGACTCAATCCATCTCATCGAGGGTCTTCCTCACCTGCGCCATCCCTCCGCCCTCCCAAGCATGACGTACCTCTCCAAGGACTGAGCCCTCCTTGCAACATATCCAAAGTATGTTAGATGAAGTTTCAGAATCCTTTCCTCCAAGGAGCAGCCTCACCACAACGAACCTGTTTGTTCTCTTAGCAGTCCATATACAACACTCTTCTCCAGCACCACAGCTCAAAGGCATCAATTCTCCTTCTATCATCCCTAGTCACTGTCCAGCTCTCTGACGCATAGCAAGTGATTGCAAAGACCATGGCTAGTTTTGTTATTAAGTCAGCATTATTGGAGACCTACTATGTACTGGATACTGAGACTAGCTACAATGACGTCCATATTGTAGTTTAAGTACTCAATCTAGTTACAGTCTTTTTTTGGTTCTCCCCAACAATAAATGTTTGTATCACATTATAGCTGTTGCTGTTGTTGATTGCCTTCAAGTCGAGAACAACTCATAGTGACCCTATGAACAAAAGGCCTGAAGGAGCAAAATATGATCAATATAATGCATGCATGTGAGAGAAATGGATGGAAATGCATCTACTCTAAACTTGGTGTGGAGTAATTAGATAAAATATTCTGTTGACAGTGATACATGGAGTTGACTCAGGAGCATCTATTATTGTTTTCTTTTCAAGGATGTTGTTGATGATTGCCTTCAAGTCAAACACAACTCACAGTGACCCTATGAGCAAAAGGCCTGAAGATATGTGCTTAAAAAAAAAAAAAAGACATGTATTCTTATTGTAAACATATTGAGGGAAAGTTATAAGATAAGACAGTGCTAAAAAAAACTAAGAAAGTTTACTGATGTCTTCAGTGGAAAATGAACTGTGTCTAGTTGATAATCTGCTGATTCTGGGAGGTTTCTATACCTTACCTAAACCCTCTTGTAGCTTTTCCCAACTCTTTGAGTTGTAAATAACTGATAAGGACACAATGGTCCTCTTAAAATCCTCAACAAGGTTTTGATTTTACTATGAACAGGCAAGTGCAATGATGGTGGGCTGATAAAAATAGGAAGGAATTCATGATCATTAAGGGAGCTCTGTTGGCCTAGTGGTAAAAAGCTGCACTAAAATCTCAAAGGCACACGGTTCAAATCCACCAACTGTTCCAAGGGAGAAGCATGGGCAATCCCTTCCAGTGGGATCAACTGTCTCTGAAAACCCACTGGAAAGTCAGCTATGGATCAGTTCCAACTCAACAGCACACAACAACAACAACATGTTCACTGAGGATGGGGTTCTGAGTCACTTCATTACACAAATGAACCTTATAGGTAGAGAAGTGTAAAAGGAACAATGGCAACAATGGGGAAGGCTGAGTCTGACCTCTATCAACTTCTTGAAGGGAAACTGTTGTTGTTGTTGTTGTTGTTGTTGGGTGCCGTCAGTCACTTTCGACTCATAGTGACCCTATGCACAACAGCCATAAACCCTGCTCTATCCTGTGCTAATCTCACTGCCTAACACACCCATCCTGATTACCCCAGTCACTGAATCAATCTACCTCATAGAGGGTCTTCCCCTTCTGCGCCGTCCCACCACCCTCCCAAGCACCTCTCCCTCCTTACAACATGTCCAAAGTATATCAAACGAAGCCTCAGAATCCTTGCCTCCAAGAGCAGCCTGTTTTAACCCTCTCCAGGATGAATCTGTTTGTTTTCTTGACAGTCCAGGGTACATTCAATACTCTTCTCCAGCACCACAG
>NW_006399776.1:24126498-24130313 GCF_000299155.1 Elephantulus edwardii
CACAGGAGAGAAAGACTTGGATGAGATGGATTGATTCAGTCACTGGGGTAATGAGGGTGGGTGTGTCAGAGATAATGAGGTTGGCTCAGGAGAGACAAGGGTTCAGAGCTTGTGTACACAGGGTCACTACGAGTTGAGTCGACTCAACGGCACATAACAACAAGCCCCAAGCTGAATTAACAGAAAGACACAATTCCTCAATTAGTTTGGAAAGCTTCTCAGTCAAATCAAAGTCCATGTTCAGTTCAACATTACAAATGCAAAAGGTCTCTGGTTTCCTCAATCATCCAGCAAGCTTTGTCTCAAGTCAGCAATTCCCTCAATTGACTAGCAAGCAAAACCTTTAACACAGGCTTCGTCTCTATGCTCTATCAGGCTATGCCTTTCCAGAGTCTCTCCACAGTCTGGCTAGCTCTCCCTCTTATGTTAGCCTCACAGCTGTTCATGATGTAGAAGACATTGATCAATGGCAACCATGTGTCTGCAGTTGAGGTAGCTGGATACTACGCCCCTAGGAGAGCTAAGGGTGGTGAGTGGAGCTGCAAAGACTCACTTTACTTACACATTCTCACCTGGCCATGTGATCAGGTCCAAGGCAATGAATAGAAAAGTAAAAAAAAAATCCACCACCACAAGTAGGCAACTGGATATACAAGTTTAGAGCTTTAGGGAAGAGGTCCAAGTTCAAGGTATATATTTAAGAGTCCTCATCATATAGATTGAACGAGGTTAGTGCATGTTGTTCCTGTTGTTATGAACTGTCAAGATGACTAACTCATAGCAACCCTACAAACAATGGATCTGGAACCTGCCCTATCCTATGGCATTGCCACCATCTCTGACCTACTTGAGCCCACTGTTAGTCAGTCACTGTTTTAATCCATCTTGTGTAGGGTCCTCCTCTCTTATACTGATCCTCCACCTTTCCAAACACAGTGTCTTTCTCCAAGCACTGGCTCCCCCTAACAATGTACGTAAAGTATATAAAATCAAGCTTCACCATCCTTGCCTCCAAGGTGCAAACATGGCTTCATTTTCTCCAAAACAGACCTGTTTGTTTTCTTGGCAGTCCATACAACATTGAGTACTCTTATCCAAAACCACAGCTCAAAGGTATTGATGATTCTTCTGCAATCCTTAGTCATTTAGTCTCAACTTTCAGATGCATTGCAAGTAATTGAGAAGACTATGGCTTGGATCAGGCGCAACTTAGTCTTTAAATTTAAATCACTGCTCTTTAGTATTCTGGAAAAGTTCCTGAAAGATTTTTCACAATGCAACTCATCTTTTGAACACAAAGGGGGTTCACTGTGGCTGCAAGTAAGATGAAATTGTTGAAAACGTCAATCTTCTTTCCATGGATCATGATGTTTCTTACTGGCCCAGCAGTGAGGATTGTTGTTTTCCTGATGCTGAGATATGGTCCATATTGAAGTCTATAGTCTTTAACCCTCATCAGCAAGGTTTAATCCTCAGTGAGTAATGTTGTGCCATCTGCATAGTGCAGGTTGTTAATAAGTCTTTCTCTGATCCTAATGCCACTTTCTTCCTCATAAAATCTAGCTTCTCAAATTATTTCCTCAGCATACATATTGAATAGGTATGGAGAAAGGATACAGCCTTCACACACACTTTTCTTGATTTTTAAACCATCCTAGGTGCACCTACAATTCTTCCTAAATTAACAGGAACAAAGGTATGATAAATAGAAAGAGATGTGGGTGGATAGATGGGGAGATGTTTAATGAGAGATTGTGGTAAAAGCTGTTTCATTTTCTTCCTTTTTCTTTTTCTTTTTTTTTCTCTCATTGTTGGATGTGAGCTTGAGCCTGCAAGGAGCAAGCTGGCCCTCGACTTTTCAAAGTCCTTATTTCTTTGCCTCCACTTCTTGCTGTCCAAAGACAGAAAACCACAGACACACCTTTGTAGGAGGAGAAAAGTTGATTCATTTTATAGAGGAAGAGGGAGTGATGTCATAAACTGAAAGTGATGAAGAAGAAAAAAAAGTTGTGAGATGTTGCCAAGTACAACTCATAGCAATGCTATGAACAACAGCTCTGATCCTGTCATATCCTGTGCCATCCTCATCATCTGACTTACTTGAGCCCACTGCTGCAGGCACTATGTTATCCACCTGGTTGATGAAGTAGTCATCAGGAAAGTGGAAAAGTATGTAGACACACAGGATGGTTGCTGGGCAGCACTAAGTACCAATTTAAGACTAGTGATCACGGTGCTGGATTATGCATTTCATAATTCAACTGGATAAAATATGCCTTAGTTACCTTTTTATTAAGTCAGAATGACCCTGAAAAATCACATGAACTCTTTATTCATGGTTTTTAATCAATATATATTGAAAATTTGGGTAGTCCTAGAAAATATTGTGAGACCAGCATTACTAAACAGTTCAGCCTCATCTTTCTTCAAGGTATTTTTTTTAAATTAATTTTTGTTTTTCAGTTACTAAATCGCACCATCTAGGAAAGTGTGTTAAGAAGACCTGAAAAGGGAAAGGTCTAGTATGAAAAACAATGTATACGAACTTTGTAAATAAACCAGTATAAATTTTTTTTTTAAATCTGAAAAGAACTGCTTATTTAAATACTTGGAAAAGCTAGTTTTAGTGTTCAATATTTTGTGCCAATGCTATCTATCTTTGCTTTGTTGTGACTCTATCACCAAACCCTGGCCCCCAAACCCTACTCCAGTATGTATTCTTTAGTAAGAGTGAAGGGTGGGAAAGATGAGGTTCTTAGCTGAAAAACTGTCAACACAATAGGTCTGAGATCAGAATAACTAAACACAGGCTAAAATACTTATTTCTAATACCAAGCTATGACTTTAACAAAATTATGTATAAGATCAGCAAAGAGACAAAGCACTAAGGCTTTAATCATTAAAGAAGACATCCCAGAAACTAATATTTAGGATAGCAATTTTGTTGGCAACTCAGAGGGTTGTTTTTTCCACTCTGAGCCAATACATATAGTAAAGGTAAGGATAAAAGGAATATGACTTTTTTTTAGCTTTGCTAACTGAAAGGAGAAATCGCAAAGAAAATTTTACATAATCTTGAGCACTGGTGCTATCAGGCAGATTGTTTTTTAGGAAAACTCCACATATGGAATTTGAAGACCTGAAAACTTATTTTTATAAAGAACAACTTTTTTTTAGTTATACTATTCATGTTATAGTATTTAACTGTATAGATTCATGGTTTTAAGTAACTTTATCAAATGCTATGTCTATCACCAAAAATCAATCATGGAACATTTTCATTCCCTCTCCTCATGTCAATTATGATGCAATCTCCATTTCTACTTCTAGCCCCAAGCAATCACTATTCTATTTTCTTTCTCTATCAAATTAATAAATTTGCTTTTTCTGGACATTTACTATGTTGTTGTTGTTGTTGTTATGTACCGTCAAGTCACCTGCAACTCATAGCGACCCTAATGTACAACAGCCCTAAACCCTGCTCTACCCATTGTCAATCTTACTGTCTCCAACACACCTATCCCCATTAACCCAGTGACTAAATCAAACCATCTCATCAAGGGTCTTCCTCTCCTGCGCTGTCCCTCTCCAAGGACTGATCCCGCCTTGCAACATGTCCAAAGTATGTCAGACGGAGCTTCAGAATCTTTGCCTCCAAGGACCAGCCCAGCTTCACCCTCTCCAGAACAAACTTGTTTGTCCTCCTAGCTGTCCGTGGTATATTCAATACTCTTCTCCAGCGCCACAGTTCAAAGGCATCAATTCTCCTTCTATCATCGTCTCCCAGAAGCCTGTAGGTCAAGCCCACCTTCAAA
>NW_006399776.1:24131742-24142493 GCF_000299155.1 Elephantulus edwardii
AAATTTAATAATAATTTAAAAAAAACTTCTGAAATCAAGAGATACTGCTCACAGAGGAAGAAACTGGCAGCAGCTTAAGGCATTAGGAATTACAGAAGCCCAAAAAGATTGATATATAGGCCATCACACTAAGGGCTTTAATCTGCTCTTCTCTGTAAAATGCTTGTCTGTCAGATAATGTTCTAAATCTGAGCAATCAAATTAAGACAGACTAGGAAGAAGGATTGCCCATCCACTTCTGAAATAGCAGGTCTTTGAAAACCCTGTGTACAACACAGCACACTTAGACTAGCAGATAAGGCAACTGAGGTTGAGCCTTCAAGTATGGAAATACAGAGGAGGAGGAACAGCTGAAAATATTGACATTTACTATAAGTGACAAAATTGATCTCTTAAAACCATATATATGTGCTACCAAACCAAAGGTGGATGATTTTAATATACGGCCCTCAGACCTGGTTTTGTTTTTGTTCAAACATTTTTCTAAGTGGTATAGCACTGGTCTGGGCATTGCTATACAGAAGCAACTCATGGCTGCTGTGATGCTAAACACTGTGACACTGATGCGTCAAATGTGATAACGGTTACCCATGGTGAACAATGTTTGGTGGAGCTCCCCAATTAAAACAAGTTTGGAAGCAGGAGTGGCATCCACTTCTGAAATGGCTTGCCTCTGGAAACTCTATGAATGTGGAGAAACAATGAAAGCTATACAAATGTTTAGGTCTTCATTCACAGGGTCGCTATGAGTCATCTATGACTCAATGACACTTATCAACAACATATGGTTTTAAGAAATCAATTTCAACACTTACAGTAAATATTTCAAGTGAGACCCAGCCCATAATTTAGGAGATTTTATCAGTCCAGAGCACAGTGACCTGAGTTTCTATAGTTCTCATTGGCTCTCAAGACCACTGTTCCTTTTCTTCTATATCTCTGTTAGCACATGGGGCCAGTACGTATTCAATTGTCTAAGCCAAAGACCTCAGATGACCAAAAATCTTATACCTCACTCCTTCTTCTGCATCCAATTGTCTCTAATATTCTCAATGTCATATCTACTGTCTTTCTGTTGACACAAAAATACTCATCACCTACTGGCTGAATGTTACCAGAGGTGGCCATGTATCACGTCTGGAACATAACTGTAGGGTTATTCCTGCTCTTACCTCAAGGCTGACCCTTTCCAATATACCCTCTAAGCAAATTACAGGAATTTTACAAGGTGAAAATCTGATCAAATCCACTCCATTTTTTTAAAATTTAACAATGGCCTTCTATAAACTTTTTTGGCAAGAGAATGGAATTTATGATGAAAAGGCATTCACACGTAAGACTTGTGAAGTCAAGAGAAGGTGATGTTTTTTTCTTATTCAACAAAATCACCTAGCAAATTTCCTGACATAAAGTGTGCTGTCAAACAATATTTGAAAAATGGAGTAAATCTCATGAAATTCAGCTGAAGCAAGTCAAGCCGATTCTCCCTGGCACTGAAAAATTCTGAGGCACTGATGTTCTCTGAAATCATACTACAATTGACTTTACTTTTTTTTTTTCTGAATGTCTGCCCTGTTCCCCCTTCCTCCTGTATGCTGTCTTTCTCTGGTTGCTCATAGTCAAGGCAGGTCCCCAAGCCCTGCACCTGTACCACCTTGGAGTTGCAGTGTTCACTCATGGAAAATTCTCAGCAAAAGAATCTGATGGGCTTAGCTTCAGTGTGCCCACTGAATTAGCTATGGCCTAAGGGATGAGGTCACCTTATTCCTTTTATCCTTATGAAAGGCTCCCTTTTTATCCATGTAATCTATGAGTCTGGTTTATGGTAGTTCCTGGGTTTGGCCTGGCCACCCTATCTCCTCCTTTTCTCCTTATCCTTTTAGGATAAAGTTCATGTTCCTTGGCTTCTCATCCTAGTATTTTGTTGATTTATTCCTGGCCTACCTCCCAAGCTTCATCACTTCTTGCCTTTACAAGCTCATTTCACCATGAACACAACAATTTCCTTGCATTTCTCAGTTTTCATCACCCTTCTCACCTGGATTTTTCCTATTCTTTTCTCAAGACTCAGCACAGACATCACCTCTTCTGCAAATAATCATTTCTGCAGGGAAGAAGGAAAGACAATTCCAAATATCTATTTTATTTTACTTGTTTATCTTTTAAACAAAAATTCTAAGACCTCCACCCTTCCTCCTCACCTCACCTCACCAGGCTGACAGGACCGTCAAGACAGAGACAATGTTTTACTATTCTCCAAGACTGCACATACTAAATTGTAATTCATTTGGAATTTCTTGATCCCCTCTCTCCTAATAGCTATGTTCTGAATAAAACTTGAGCCTCTTAAAGAATCATGAAGATGGTATTAAGAGATTCAGGAGTCAAAACCGAGATAAAGCTAGGGAAAGAGCCTCTGATGACAGTGTATAGGATACAGCTGATGTTTGTTTGCTATTAAAACCACCTCCTTTCTCCTAAGAAGAACTAGAAGTAGAACTAGATGGTGCCAGAATACCACTGTTAATGGAGAGAGAAATATAGACTAAAAGTTAAAGTTACAAAAATATCTGAAAGAGATTGGCAGAACCCCTAAAACAAACCCCGAATTTGCCTCCTTTTGAGTCTGGAGCTTATTCACTCGCCTGGCACAACTTGCAGACCAACAGTCAAACAAAACTCAAACTCATTGCCGTCAAGATGGAAGTGACTCACAGCTGACCCTCCAGCAAGTTTTCAAAGGCTGTAAAAGACCTGGGAGGAGACTGCCCATCTTTCCCCCACAGAGATTCAAACAACCAGAGAGGCACCGCTTTTGAGTTAGCAGCATAACTCCCTACAGACTCCACCACCAGATGTGCTAGCCGGTCACACAGCCACTGAGAACCCTGGGGAGTTCCACAAGACACACATGGAGTCACAATGAGCCCAAGAGTTGACTGGCTGGAAACTAATTTGGTTTTTAATGCAGCTAATGTCAGATGGATCTTAGCAGAAAGCAAAGAATACCAGAAGAATGTCTATCTGTGCTTCATTGACTATGCAAAGGCTTTTGACTGTGTGGATCACAACAAGCTATGGCTGACTCTGAGAAGAATGGGCCCCAGAACATTTGATTGTGCTAATGCTAATCTTATACTTGGACCAAGAGGCAATTGTCAGAACAGAGCAAGGAGACACTACATGGTTCAAAATCAAGAAGGGGGCTCGTCAGGGATGTATTCTGTCTCCATACCTTTTCAATCTGTATGCAGAACAGATCATCCGAGACGCTGGGCTATACAAAGAGGAATGTGGCATCAGGATTGGTGGAAGAATCATCAACAAACTGCATCATGCAGATGACACAACCCTGCTTGCTGAAACTGAGGAGGACCTGAGGTGCTTGCTGCAGAAGATCAAGGACTACAGCCTCCTATATGGACTGAAGCTAAATGTCAAGAAAACAAAGATTCTCACCACTGGGCCAATTGGCAGCATCAGCATGGATGGTGAAGAGACTGAGATAGTTAACAGTTTTACTTTACTTGGCTCCACAGTCAACACTCTTGGTAACAGCAGCCAGGAAATCAGGAGATGAATTGCATTGGGAAAGTCGGCTGTGAGGGACCTCTCAAGAGTACTGAAGAGCAATGATGTCAGGCTGGAGATTAAGGTGCGCCTGATCCGGGCTATAGTCTTCGCAATTATGTGCTATGCATCAGAGAGTTGGACAGTGAATAGGGTTGACAGAAAGAGGACTGATGCCTTTGAGCTGTGGTGCTGGAGAAGAGTGTTGAATATACCATGGACTGCTAGGAGAACAAACAGGTTTGTCCTGGAGAGGGTGAAGCCAGAGTGTTCCTTGGAGTCAAGGATTCTGAAGCTTCGTCTGACATATTTTGGGCATGTTGCAAAGAGGGACTGATCCTTAGAGAGGGACATCATGTTTGGCAGAGTGAAGGAGCGGCGAAGGAGAGGAAGACTTTTGATGAGATGGATCGATTCTGTGACTGGAGCGGTGGAAGTAAGTGCGTTTGAGATGGCTAGGTTGGCACAGGATAGAACAGCATTTAGAGCTCTTGTACATAGGGTCGCTATGAGTCGCAAGCGACTTGATGGCACATAACAACAACAACATACACATACATTATTGTTGGGTTCTGTTAAGTCAATTCCAACTCACCGTGGCCCTATGTGTCCACATACATAATATATTAAACTGTTTGATAACTAAGTTGCTGGGGTATTACTTCAGCAATTATCATTTTCCATTTAGCAGCTCTCATTCTATTTGTAATGAGTAGCAGTTGGTTGGGCTTTTTTTTTTTTTTCCAATTACTATCCTTTTGATGACTCTTAATGGGGCAGATTTTTCCTTCTATTTACTGCCCCTAAATTTACCTTCAGAATCTCTTCTATTTCTGTGAATCATCTACTAATTCACAAAGCCAGATAATTTTATGTTTACAAAAATGGGATTATGTTTTATACAGTTGTTTAAGGGAAAGTGCAAACACAGCCCCACACTAACACAAATTCTGCAGTCAAGTTTCCCACATTTGGGGAAAACACAAGGGACAGCAGATAAGCCTCGCCCTAGGAAAACCATCTTCATGATCATTATATACCTTTTCTAAGATTTTATGTTTAATGTTTTGGAACATAATATACAAATAATCACAACATCAAAGTTGCTAAATGACAGACACGCAAACCCACAGCTGATCCTCCCTCTGGCTTGTGAGGCTGTAAATCTTTGCAGGAAGGGACTCCATCTTCCCTTCTTGGAGAGAGGCTGGTGCAGTTGAACCTCTCAGTTGGCAGCACAACCTGAAACACTCTACACCACACAAGCTCCTGACAAGGCTGATAAAATCTCTGCTGGCAGTGGGTCAGACCACAACTCCTCGAGACCTGCAGGATTGGTTCTGCAGATATTTGTTCAGGATGGATACACCCAAGACCTCCCTGAGGGCCCCTCAATGTACTTCCAGAGGTGACTCTGGCAGTCAGACCATGGGGATGGTTTTGCTTTGTGTCCAACCTTGCTCTAGATTGCCAAGAATGATGGGATGGAATTGAGAACCTCCTTCACAGCTTGCCAGTCCCTGGGGTAGTGTGAAGTTCCTCAGGTCCCGGCAGTGTCAACTTGTTCCACCCCCTGAAATAACCTCCATTCCCTCACCTCCACACACTGAGCTCCTCCAGACCACACAGGGCTCCCCTTCTCTGGCTCACCCTTTGACCCTCAGATTCTGAGGCCCCAGGAGACAGAGAGCAGAATCGGACAAACATATGGGCCCTCGCCCCTACCACCATCCACCAAGTCAATGCCAAGTGTTCAAGGGGCCAGGAGAACTAAGGCCACAGTGACCCAGGTAGAGTATGAAGATTGACATGGCAGTTCATACGCTGGCCTGGGACTCCCAGAACACAGCCTGAGCATAGTGTCACTGTGGATGGTGACTCATGGCTGGGTGAAGGGCAGCAGCCTGCAGAGACCTGGGCAGATTACCCTGTAAGCACGGTGAGCACTTCAGACAGGCTTCCTGAGAGTCTGCAGTGAATAGTTCTCATGGCTCAGGCCAAAACCCTATGACTGTGTCCATTACAGATTACAGGGCTGTGATGAGTCAGAGTCAAACTGATCACCAGCAGGTGGAGGTGGGTGTTAACAGGTTCACCACAAACCCAGGTGAAATCACTCTACAGATCAAATTCAAGTAAGCCTGTTTACCTAACTCACAGGGCATCTGTCTCTGTCAGGGACTGCCAACTGGAAAAGAAGCCTCAGTTCTGTGGGAAGGTGCCATGGAGATTGGGAGAGGCAGACACTAAACAAAGATGGAAGCAGAATCTGTCATGTATTCTAGCAGAATTGTTCATTGATTAGTAAATAAACACATACAAGCCTATGCTTGCATCAGTCACAGGGCCCTGAATCCCTACCAGGATTGTATAGTGCGGCGAAAACAGGCAGCATCATTCACTACAGATCAGGAAGTGAGTACACGTGGGCCAGTGCCCCCTGCTTATTGGGAGATCAGACACACAACTAGGAGAGGCCAGTTGAAAGGCCTGACTTCACGTCACCTACCTCCTTTCTTGTCATCCAGGTGACTGAAGAGTATGTTCTTGCCCAGGGCCATCACTGTCTTTCAGTCTTTGGGAATGACTTTCTGAACCCAGAACATGCTGTCCTCCTCGGACACATCCATGCTCACTCCCCTCCTGCTGCAGTGGGCCTTCACCAAGGGTGAGGGGGAACCGGGGAGACCCCTCCTCCTTGTACAAGTCCTACTTAGGAGCTGGATTTCCGTCAAGCCAAAATCTGTTTTGTTCTCCTTCTCCAACTTGCCAATGTATTCCTGCAGGAACCTCGGACTCCATGATGCAGAGATGCAAGATGCCCTCTTCTGAGCACCTGGTGGATGCTGCGCTTCTGTACGTACAGTTTACAGCCCTTGATACCGTTACCATCCTCACACGTCCACAGTCATCCTTCCTCCAAAAGGACGCGGTGCGCATGCAGCGGGCTCCTCCCCTTCTCCACTGCGCTTCTCCTGACCTGCGCCTACGCTGCCACCCTGATGCACCACGCGGGGTCAGGCGCCTATAAACGCTGTGTTTGTAGCTTGGTCTTTTAAGGTTGTACTATATCTCAGATATCTTTTCATATCAGGACATATTCACATCAATTACTGTATCTGGTTTAATAGCTTTTTAGTTAGCAGGAGCGGCATCCACTTCTAAAATGGCTTGCCTCCGAAAACTATGTACAAACAGTGCTCAGGCCGTTCGTTCATAGGGTCGCTATGAGTCGTCTACGACTCAACGGCACCAAACAACAACAACAACAAACAGTCCTTCTATAATGGGTATACCTTTTATGGGCGGTTTTAACAAGACATTTCCTTTCTCTAGCAGTCTGGAGGTCAGCCTGTAGAGGAAAGCTTTCTGTCAACTGTCAGAAAAGGTCCTTGCTTCTTATCAACTTCTGTTCTTGGCTCCCTGGTGTTCTTCATATGGTATCTGTCTTCCCCCACCGCTGTTTCTCACTTCTATGTATCTAATCTGCCAGGTTTATAGCTCAAAATGTTGGATTTTAAAAAGAAGAACTCTTTTAGCATTTCTCAAGCTGAAGAAACTGAAAAATTCAAGCCTCGAGTTGCAATACAAAGAGATGCTCTGGGCAAAATCTTGAATGATCCAGGAAGTATCAAAAGGAGATGGAGGGAATACACTGAATCTCTGTACCAAAAAGAATTGGCTGACATGGAAATATTTCAGGAAATACCATATAATCAAGGGCCAGTGGTAATGAAGGAAGAAGTTCGAGCTGCACTAAAGGCCTTGGCAAAAAATAAGAAGACCCCAGGAATCTATGGAATATCAATTGACATGTTTCAACTATCAGATGCAGCCCTGGATATGCTCATCAGTCTATGCCAGAAAGTTTGGAAGACAGCTGCTTGGCCAACTGACTGGAAGAGATCCATATTTGTTCCCATTCCCAAGAAAGATGATCCAACAAAATGTGGAAATTATTAAACAATATAATTAACATCACGTGCAAACAAAATATTACTGAAAAATCATCCAAAAACTTTTAGAACTGTACATAGGCAGAGAACTATTAGAAGTTCATATAAAGTTTAGAAAAGGTCCTGGCACCAGGTATATCATTGCTCATGTCAGATGAAACTTGGCTGAAAGCAAAGAATATCAGAAAAAAATGTCTATTTGTGTGATCATAATAAATTATGGCTAACACTGAGAAGAATGGGAATCCCAGAACACTTAGTTGTGCTCATGCAAAACCTACACCGTCCACAAGAGGTTGTGGGAACAGAGCAAGGAAACACTGTTGTACGTATGAGTACAACTCATAGTGAATGACCCAATGAACAACAAATCTGAACGCTGTCCTATCCTATGCCATATTCACAATCTCTGACACGCTCAAGCTACATGATTTAAAATTAAGAAAAATGTGTGACAGGATTGTAGCCTCTCTCCACACCTATTTGATCTGTATGTTGAACAAATTAGTCGAGAAGCTGAAATTTGTGAAGAAGAACATGAGGATCAAAGGAAGGCTCATCAACAATCTGCATTAAGCAAACGGCAGTCTATCTGGCTCATTAAATTTTTTCTCGAATTATCAATAATCTGAACTACACAGTGTCAACTAATTCTCTTTTTGGTACAATGATTGTTTGTATTCCTTCTATCTTCTTTCAGTGCTTCCTGGATCATTAAAGATTTTGTCCATACCATCTCAAAGTATACCAATTCTTAACAGAAAAGCAAAGTATTTGCTTTAGAAATGTCAAGCAAATTATTTTCTCTTTATTCTCCAAGATCAGCTCTTTTCACACTCTGTTATAATACTTTACTTTGTCTTCTCCAGATGCTCTTTGAAATCTTCTGTTCATCTTTTCTACAACTTCCACATTTCTTCCCTATTTTTATGGCTTTTTTGACACTCTGGTTCCATTTTCAGAGTCTCTTCTAACATCCATTTTTTTCTTTTCTTCCTCTTTTACTTTGTAACAATTTTCATGGATTATATCTTCGATGTCATCTCACAACTGATCTGGACTTCAATCATCAGTGCCTCAGACCTATTCTGGAGACGATTTTTAAATTCAAGCGGGATAGACTCAAAGTCATATTTTGATTCTCGTGGACTTATTTTCACTTTCTTCTGTTTAAATTTTAACTTGCACATGAGCAACTGATGGTCAGTCTGTTAACAGTCAGCAGTTGGCCTGGTTTTGATTCCTGAAATTGAGATTCTCCGGTGATTCTTTCCATAGGCGGAGTCAATGTAATTCCTGTTCATGCCATCAGGTGAGTTTCATATGTGTTGTTTGTTGTTGTTATGTGCCGTCCAGTCGCCTGCGACTCATAGCGACCCTATGTACAACAGCCCTAAACTCCGCCCTGTCCTGTGCCAATCACACTGTCTCTGACACTCCCATCCCAATTACCCTAGTCACTGAATCAATCCACCTCATAGAGGGCCTTCCTCTCCTGCGCTGTCCCTCCACCCTCCCAAGCATGATGTCCCTCTCTAAGGACCGGTCTCTCCTCACAACATGTCCAAAGTATGTTAGACGGAGCCTCAGAATCTTTGCCTCCAAGGAGCCAACCGGTTTAACCCTTTCCAGGACAAATCCGTTTGTTTTCCTAGCAGTCCATGGTATTCTCAATACTCTTCTCCAGCACCACATCTCAAAGGCATCAATTCTCCTTCTATCCTCCCTGGTCATTTTTTTCATATGTAAAGGTTTATATTTTTTTAAAAAGGCATTTGAGAGGACTAAAACACTGAACATACAAAATTCAATCATTCATTCATTGAATTTCTTTCACCAAGACTATACCTTCCAACTACTATTCTTTCCTCTTTAGTCCCAACTTTTGCATTCCAGTCATCAATAATTATTAATGCATCTTGATTGCATGTTTGGTCAGTTTGAAACTGCAAAAGTTGGTAGAAATCATCCATTTTCTTCTCGTTAGCTTTAGTTGTTGTTGCATATATTTGAATAATAGTCATATTAACAGCTCTCCTTTATATCCGTATAGATAGTATCCTGTCACTCACAACATAGCACTTTAAGATAGATCTTGAAATTGTCTTTTTCACTATCAATGAAACACCATTCTTGCTCAGTTTCTCATTCTCAGTATAATAGATCATATGATCTTCTGATTCAGAGTGGCCCACGCCAGCCAATCTCAGTTCACTAAGGCCTAGAATGTCAATCAAACTGCCTTCCATTTCATTGTTTACAACTTCCAGTTTTCCTACATTCATACATCATACATTCAACGATTCAACTACTAAAGTATACTTGAAACTGTTTCTCCTCATTTTTAATGACTTCCAATCTGGGCTCCCTTCTAATACTATATTCCGCATAGATTTTTCAGAATTCAGTTATTTCACAAGTGGATGGCCAATCCTATTTCCTAGTCTGTTTTAATCTGAGGTCTCTGCTGAAACCTGTGAGCCATAGTTGACTCTTCTGGAATTTGAAATACCAGTGCCATATTTACAGCATCACAGCAACCCACAAATTACCCTAGCATAGTAAACTGACAGACAAGTACTGTCCTAATAAGGGCAAATAATAAACAAGCAAGCATAGACACACCTAAGATTTAAAGTCATCATTGTTCTTGTTATGTGCCCTCAAGTCATGGTGACCCTATGTATAACAGCTCTGAACTCTGCTTTATCTTGAGCCAATCTCATTATCTCTGACACACCTACTCCCATTACCCTAGTCACTAAGTCAATCCATCTGATACAGGGTCTTTCTCTCTTACATATGCAAGTCATTCTCCTAATATAACAAACTGATAGATAGATAGATACTGTATAACAACAAATTGATAGATAGATATTGTACCTCTAACAGCAAACCATAAAAACAATGAGTTGAGGTAAGTCCATACTGAAGGCTATATAGTCTTCTTTGTTTTCACTGGGAAAGATTGTGTCATCTGCATGTCACAGGTTTTTAGTGAATTCTGGTGCCATGTTCTTCTACATATATTCCAATTTCCCATTATTTGTTCAGAGACGAATTGCATTGGGAAAGTCAGCTGTGAGGGACCTCTCAAGAGTACTGAAGTGCAACGACATCAGGCTGGAGACTAAGGTGCGCCTGATCCAGGCTATAGTCTTTGCAATTACGTGCTATGCATTGGAGAGTTGGACAGTGAATAGGGATGGTAGAAAGACAATTGAT
>NW_006399776.1:24146788-24154978 GCF_000299155.1 Elephantulus edwardii
GACAGGTCCTTGGAGAAGGACATCATGCTTGGGAGGGTTGAGGGACAGCACAGGAGGGGAAGACCTTCTATGAGGTGGACTGATTCAGTGACTGGGATAATCAGGATGGGTGTGTTAGAGGCAGTGCGATTGGCACAGGATAGAGCAGAGTTTAGGGCTATTGTATAAGGTCGCTATGAGTCGCAAACGACTCAACGGCACATAACAACAACAACAACTCAGTGTCTTTATTGACCTCGGTCAAAGTGTGCTTACTTCCTCCAATTGTATGTTACTTTTCCCATCACCTGAATTAACACTGGTGTTAAGAGAGGTTATTCCTTAGAGAAGTATATCATGCTTGGGAAGATGAAGGGACAATAAAAGAGAGGAAGACCTTCAACAAGGTGGGTTGACACAGTGGGTTGATGGCAGCAATGGGCTTAAGTATGTCAGAGATGCAGAAGTTGGCACAAGATAGGACAAGGTTCAGGCCTGTTCATAGGGTTGCTGTGAGTCCTACTCGACTGGGTGGCATCTAATGACAACTATCTAGTAAGTGGTATTTCCCTTCCTCTCCTTGGAAACCATAAAAGAATGCTGCCATCTGTGTATATACCTAGTCTTGACTTTTTCTGAAAGGAGTATCATGTAATATTTGTCCTTTTGTGACTGATTTACTTGGCTCTAGACAAGCTTTCTTAAATAAAATCAGGCATTTAAAGCTTAGGTAACCTTTCTTGAAGCTAATCTCTTTTCTTTTCATGAATTTTAAAAATTCTTAAAGCAAACATAATACAGTTTTGTTAAATCACTGGCTTAAGCCAAAATGATATTCAATATTTGAAAGGTCAGTTTGATAGACTAAATTTAAACAAAGGATATGTTTGTTTTAATTAATGTTATTTAAAATATAAAAAATGTGTACAATATTATATAATAAGACAATTAAGCACAAGTCAAAGTGGTATCAATAAAAATAAAGCCTAAGACAATATTTTATTAAGTTTTTGAAAAAGCATTTTCTCATTGAATGACAATGATCAGGCTCAAATAAAAGTCAATTGTCAGATTATTATGCACATGTACTGGGTTTTTAATCTCTTTTATAGACACAAAGTGCTACTTTGAAGGCAAAAATGAAGAATTAAATTGATATTTTTTGTCTGAAACCTGTTCTTGTTCTTTATCTTTACAAAGTCTGGGCAAAATTAGTGATAAACTTACCTGGATTTCATTTTCACTTAAAATGAGATAATGTGTCCTTTTTCTTGATGTTTGTTAAAGAAAAAACTAGCACACAAGAAGTTGAAAATTCAGCAGAATGTTCATCACTTTCTTAAAAGTAGTAGGATACTCTTATTTCACAGAAATCCAAAACTTTTCTCAGGCAGATCAGTGAATCTCATGTAATTTTCTTTAGTGCACTAAGTCCTTTCTCTTCTCAAATCAAGTTCTCAGGCTGAGCAGATTGTCCAGATTCTTACACCAGCACTGTACTATGTTGAAAGAAAAGAAAGACTGTTCAATTCTGACCTGTAATTCTTGCTGGTTTTCAATAAGTCTTGAAACTTCACTGTCTTCCTTACTCTCAAGCCTAAAAGAAACATTTCTAGATTTCTTTTTGCAACATAAGTTTTCCAAATATTCTGTTTCTTTTTAAATCTTGTCACTCATTTGAAATAAAACTATTTTCTCCAAGGCCTTGCACTGACTTGTTCAATGAGTTCACATAGAAAAAAGTATTTGCTAAATAAGTTTACTTCTTTAGTTATTTTTCATCTTTACAATATTCAGCAAAATCTGGCCTATTCATAGAAAAATTTATCAGGAGTTAGGATGGACTAAGGATGGGGGTAAATAAGGTGTTATTAGACGCAGCAGGGATGCATCCTGTCCCCATACCTTTTCCATCTATATGCAGAACAGACCATTCGGGAGGCTGAACTTTATGAGGAAGAATATGGCATTAGGATTGCAGGAAAACTCATCAACAACCTGCGTTATACAGATGACACAACCTTGCTTGCTTAAACTGAAGAGGATCTGAAGCATTTGTTGCAAAAGGTTGACTATAGTCTTCAATATGGTTTGAAGCTCAACATCAGTAAGACAAAGATTCTCACCACCAGGCCAACTGGCAACACTCTGATAGAGAAACACGGAAGTTAACAACTTCAACTTACTCTGTTCCACCATCAACACTCTAGATACTTGCAATCAGAAAGTTAAAAGACCATTTGGATTGGCAATATCTGTCACAGACCTCTCCAGGGTGTTAAAGAGCAATTATGTCAGTCTAGAGACTAACGCGCACCTGCTCCAGGCCATTGTTGTTGTTGTTGAGCAATTATGTCAGTCTAGAGACTAACGCGCACCTGCTCCAGGCCATTGTTGTTGTTGTTAAGTGCTTTCGAGTCATACCCAACTCATAACAACCTATGAATGAAAGACCTAAACGTTTGTATAACTTTCATGGCGTCTCCATGTTCATAGAGTTTCCGGAGGCAAGCTATTTCGGAAGTGGATGCCACTCCTTCTTCCAAGCTTGTTTTAATCGGGGAGCTCCACCAAACACTGTCCACCATGGGTAACCATTATTGCATTTGACACATCAGTGTCACAGTATCACAGCAACCATGAGTTACCTCTGTACAGTAGGCAGACATACCAGTGCTATACCACTTACTTAGAAGAATGTTTGACCAAAAACAATTAAAACTAGGCCTGCAGGCCGCAGATTAAAATCACCCACCTCTGGCTTGGTAGCATAACTTTCTATCCACTAGGCCAACAGTAGTCTTTGCAAGTACTTTCTATGTATCAGAGAGCTGGAAAATGAATAAAGATGACAGAATATTGATCAATGCCTTTGAGTTGTGTTGGAGAAAATTCTTGAACATACACTGCAGACTGCCAAGAGAACAAACAGGTTTGTCCTGGAGAGGGTAAAGCCAAGTTCTCCATGGAGGCAAGGATTTTGAAGCTCCACATGGGCAGGAGGACCAGTCCTTGAAGAAGGACATCATGCTTGGAAAGGTGAAGAGTCTATGCAGGAAAGGAAGACCTTGGAAGAAATGGATCAACACAGTAACTAGAGTATAAGGAGAGATATGTTGGAGACAGTAAGTTTGCCTCAGGATAGGGCAAGGTTCAGAGCTATTGTATGTGTCAGGTCACTATGTGTCACAAATTATTTGATAGCACATAACAGCAACAATAACAATAGAGTTATAAAGTGAAGTGTTTAAAAAGTTTTAGAAATAGTGGTGATGGTTTTAAAGCATGGTAAACATAATTTATGTCACTGAATTATACTGATTACAGTTAAAATGGAAACATGTTTATTGTATCTATTTTACCACAAAGTAAAGAAAATCTGGCCTTCTATTTTCTTGGTCATACTCTGACAATTCCCCTATTGGCTCAAAGAACCTATAGAAACCTTTCTTCCTTTACCAAGGGAGAAAGAGAATTCAAGATAGCCAAGATTCCATGCTCTTTCCCCAGGTTTTCACATGCCTCAAAGAACATTCAGGAGGAAGATGGAGGCCACGTGAAGATCACCAAGGAGCAGAGAACCTAAAACTGAAAAGATTCAAGGACCGTTCCCCAAAGCTGAAGAAGGAGGCCTATCCCCTGAATTTTGGCTTTTAGCCTCCTGAATTATGAAGAAATAAATTTCTAGTCCTTAAAGAAGAAGAAAAAAAAACAGGAAATATTCAGGGGTAAATGAGTTTTATTAATAAAGTTAACCATTTTTATAGCATTATCCAGACTTTTTTCATTTCATTTCCTAGCATGTTTGACACCAGCTCCTCCCTATGAAGAAAACAGTGTTTTGTGATAATGTCTGGATTTTTTTAACACTAAAGGTAACTGTCTAAACAGAGTACAGATACCAATGCACATCCTCCAAGGCAGACACAGTCCTTGTGTTTACCTACTGGTAACACAAGCCATGAACTATATATCCTGGCTTTGGCTTGTTTCAGGTACTGCTTTGCAGCAAAAAAAATAAAATTAAATAAATAAATAAATTTCTTAAATGTTACCATTATTTATAAATGTTACATATGTGACAGCATGACATTTATTGGTGAAATCTCTATAAACTTGAGCTGAGAAGAGGTTGTTTCTCAGTTTATTAAACAAAAAATGCTTTAGCATCATGTCATACATGTATCAAATGTATCCACTATTTGAGTGTAGGACCTTTTTCATGTCTTGCGCTACATCTGTCCTAACATTTACTTCCTATGATTTTATGTACTGAAATTAATAAATTCTCATCAACACTCACTTTTCCTTTTCTGAGCAATAACTTCTGCTACTTCATGACTTGATTTCTAGTCTTTTAACTGACTTAAAAAAATTAAAGTATTCTCTGCCTGCTTTGAGATTCTGTTAGCAATTTAAAGTGGTCAGCATCTTTTGCAAAGGATATGAGCTGGATTACTAACCTAAAACTTAGCATTAAACTTTGATAAACATATATAACAGCTACAGAAATAGCAGTAGAGTATATTTTCAGACTAGTAGGTAGTGGAAGAAGGAATGGAAAGAGAAAAATCTAAGCAGAGATCATGAAGGGAAGAAAGAAAGTGGAGAGCTGGAAAGTTAATAAAAGCACAAAATTTAATGTTCGATATTAAGCAAGTATATTAGCAACTGCAATTAAAACACAAATTGCCAAGCTAAATTTTTAATCAAATTATATACTTTAGTCAAAAGAAATATATTTTTAAATTTACTGAAAGATTGAAATAATGAAAAAAGATATTGAAAGCAAATTCTAATTAATAGCAAGTTGGTGTTACCATAGTAGCATCAAAGAAAGAGATATAGGTCAAACAACTTTACTAGAGATAAGCGTAGTAATTTCATTATGTTAAATGAAGTTATTACACATACGAAAATGTTTAGTTCAATATCTAATGTTATATAAACATTAAAGGAGGCACTGTGTTTAAAGTACTTAGCTGCAAACCAAAAAAGTCAGATTGGAACCAACCCACCAAAGGAGGCAATCGTTCCTTAGGAGAAAGCTATAGGAGTCTGCTTCTGTAAATATTATTAAGTTCCACTGAGTCAAGTATGACCCATATCAACATTATGAACAAAAGATCTGAGCCCTGTCCTATTCTGTGCTATCCTTATCATCTCTGACACACTGGAGCCCATTGTTCCAGTCACTGTGTCAATCTATCTCTTTGAGGGTCTTTTCTTTCACTGGCTGCCCACCTTTCCAAGCATGATATCCCTCTGCAAGGAATAGCCTCTCCTACTAGAGATTGAAACTGTCAACAGCTTCATCTTGCTTGGATCCACAATTAACACTCTTGGGACCAGCAGTCAGGGAATAAGGAAATTCATTGAACTGGGAAAATCTGCAGTTAGGGACCTTTCCAAATAATTGAAGAGTAGTGATATTAGTTTGAAGACTAAGGTGTGTCTGATTCAGGCCATGGTCTATGGTCTTTCTGACTATTAGCTATGGATCTGAGAGCTGGACAATGAATAAGGATGACAGAAAAAGAATTGATGCTTTTTTTAATTAATTTAGAATTGATGCTTTTGAGACGAGGTGTTGGAGAAGAACACTGAACATCCCATGGACAGCCAACAGAATAACCAGATATGTCTTGGAGAGGGTGCAGCTGGAGTGTTCTTTGGAGGCAAGAATGATGAGGCTTCACCTCACATACTTTGGACATGTTGCTAGGAGGTCCTATTCCTTGGAGAAGGACATGATGCTGGTAAGGGTGGAGGGTTGGCGAAGAAGATGAAGACCTTCAACCAGGTGGACTGATATGGTGGCTGCTGCAGTGGGCTCTTGAGTGTCAGGAAGTGTGAGGATGGCACAGGATAGAACAGAGTTCAGAGCTTTTGTTCACAGGGTTCCTGTGACTCATGCTCAATCCAACAGCACCTGACAAGAACAATAAAAAGCAACATGTCCAAAGTATGTGAGATAAAGCTTTTCCATTCTTGCCTCTAAGGAGCACTCAGGCTACACTTTTTTCCAAGACATATCTGTTTGTTGGTCTGACAGTCCATAGGATATTCAACACTATTCTCCAACATCACAACTCAAAGACATCAATTCTTCTATTATCTTATTTATTGTGCTCATAGATTATTGAAAAGCCTAAGGCTTGAATCAGGTGCACTTCAGTCTTTAGACTGACATCATTATTTTTCAAGACCTTGGAGAGGTCCCTGACCAATTACAGCCTCTAAAATACAATGAGGCAGTTCTACTCTGTTCTAGAGGGTTCCTATGAGTAGAATCAGTTCAACCACAATAGTAAAAGAAAGATGGATGGATGGATGGATGGATGGATGGATGGATGGATGGATGGATGTTGAGTTGTGCTGTTAAGTCAGAACCAACTCATGACTGACCCTCCCAGTGGGTTTTCAGAAACAGAAAATCACATGGGAGAAAATTGCCTATCTTTCTTCTGAGGAGCAGCTGGTGGATTTGAACCTTATGTCTTTATGTTGACAGAGCAACTTCTTATCACTAGGTCATCAAACTCTCTATATAGATGACAGATTAGATGATTGATAGATAGATAGATGATAGATGGAATTTTTGTCTCATACATATGTTTCTAAACATAAAAAGCAGACACATTCACAATTATATTGTTTTATTATCATACTTCTCTTTCTCAGTTGTTGATATGTACTGTTGAGTTGGAGCCTACCTATAGCTTACCTCCCAGTGGGTTTTCAGAGGGAATTCATCACATGGGTGGAGATTGCCCATCTTTCTTCGGCAGAGCAGCTCTGGATTCAAGCCACCTGCCTTCAGGATTGCAACGCAGCTTCTTGCCACCAGGCCGCCAGTGCTCTTTCTCAGTAGTTAATTAAAATAAGTAGACCATCCTTTATTTTCTAACTCCTTCCAAAAATCAGTAAGATAGACAGGATTCAAAGAACTTGATTTGCCTGATCTAATGAATATACATAGAGAAATGCATATACATTCTTTTAAGATCACAGGAAATATTTCTAAAATTATATGAGAAACTATTCCATAGATGGATCTTAGCAGAAAGCAGATAGTACCATAAGAATGTCTATCTGTGTTTCATTGACTATGCAAAGGCTTTTTTTTCCTTTCAAGAAACGAACCGGCCTTTATTGCAAAGTCAGAGAGGGATGGCAAGTGACCGAGCCATACAGACCTATGCAAAGGCATTTGACTGTGTGGGGACCAATAAATTGTGGCTGACCTTGAGGAAAATGGGAATCTCAGAACACTTGACTGTGCTTATATGAAACCTATACTTGGACCAAGAAGCGGTCCTCAGAACAGAGCAAGACAAGACAAAATAAGAAAAAGAGTGCATAAGGGATGCATCCTGACCCCATACCTTTTCAATCTGTATGAAGGAGAGATCATTCAGGAGGTAGGGCTTTATGAGGAGGAGTGTGACATCAAGATTGCAGGAAGACTCATTAACAACCTATGATACGCAGAAGACACAACCTTGCTTGCTGAAGCTGAAGAAGACTTGAAACACTTGCTGCTAAAGGTCAAGGACTATAATCTTCAATATGGATTGAAGCTCAACATCAAGAAGACAAAGATTCTCATCACTGGGCCAATTGGCAACATCATAATAGATGGAGAAGAGATTAAGATTGTTAGCAACTATAGCTTGCTCGGATCTATAATCAACACTTTTGGCAGCAGCAGTCAGGAAATCAAAAGACAAATTGTATTGGGAAAATCTGTCATGGACCTCTCCAGAGTGCTGAAGAGCAATGATGTTAGTCTAGATACAAAGATGCCCCTAATCCAGGCCATGGTCTTCTCAATTACTTGTTATGCTTCAGAGAGTTGGACAATGACTGAAGATGACAGAAGAAGAGATGCCTTCAAGTTGTAGTGCTGAAGAAGAGTCTTGAACATACCATGGACTGCCAAGAAAAGAAATCAGTCTGACTTGGAGAGGGTGAAACCAAGTCTCTCCTTGGAGGCTAGGATTTTAAAGCTGCCTCACCATCCATAGCCACTGGTGAGAGTCAGCGCCCAGAGCCATCAGGGGCTTTAAGCTTGTTGCCCACTGCTGTGGTGTGGATAGCTGAAACCCAGGCCCCGACAGGCACCTGGTGGGGGTGGGGGGAAACCCAGACTCTACTTCATGCTCTGCTGGAGAAGGAGGGGCAGTCTCCTGTACCAGTCAGATCCAA
>NW_006399776.1:24155885-24163302 GCF_000299155.1 Elephantulus edwardii
TCCTGGCCCATCCTCACCCTTCTGCCCCCAACCCTCACCTCCTTGTACCCCCAATATGTTTTTCCCAATAAAAAAAATATTTTTTTTTAAAAAAAAGCTGCCTCACCTACTTTGGGCATGTGGCCAGGAGAGATGGTCCTTGGAGAAGAACATCATGCTCAGAAGGGTGGATGGACAGCACAGGAGAGGAAGATCCCAAATGAGATGGACTGATACAGTAAATGGGACAATGGGGATTGGTGTGTCAAAATTAATGAGACTGACCAGACAGGGAAGGGTTCAGAGCTGCGGTACATGGGGTAACTATGCATCACAGATGATTCAACCAATAACATTCTATGACAGGATTGGAAGCAGGAGTTGGCATCCACTTCCTAAACTACATGCCTCCAGAAACTATGAACTTTGATAAATGTCGATAGTTGTAGAGGAGCTTCAGGCCTTTTGTTCATAGGATTGCTATGAGTCATGCTCAACTTGAAGACAATCAACAACAGTCCATAGAACAAGTCTCAACCAATATAAAGGGACTGAAATTTTAAAGATCAGTTTCTCTAAACATAACATGATTAAACTAGAACTCAGTAACAAAAAGAGATTAGAAAAACCTTGTGTAAAATTGAAATTAGAAAATATTTCTAACTAAATTGTAATGAAAAGGTATATATCACTATTATAATAGCATTTAGAGGTAGATCCACAGCCTTAAGGGAATGTTGGAGGCATAGTGAGTAAAGAGTTACACTGCCAACCCAAAGGCACACAGTTCAAATTCACCAGCAGCTCCACAGGAGAGAAATGAGCAATATCCTCCTATGAGATTTACAGCCTTTAAAAACTCATGGGAAGGTCAGCTTTGAGTAGGTTTCAACTCAAGAGCAATGGGCTCTGTTTTGGTTTTTTTTAACATATACCCTTAAATCCTTACTGAAGGAAATAATGAGTTATTAACAAACCTGTCTTGGAGAAAGTATAAGCAGAGTGCTTCTTTGATGCAAGCATGATAACACTTCATCTTCCATACTTTGTGCATATTGTCAGAAGGGGCCAGTCTTTGGGAAAAGACATCGTGCTGAGAAAAGTAGAGTGTCAGCAAAATAAAGGAAGAGCCTCAGTGAGATGGAATGGCACAACGGGTCTGTGAGGATGGTGTAGGTTAGGGTAGATCCTGTTGTTTATAAAGCCATGAGTTATAACTGATTCAGCAGCACCTAAAACATAGCCCAATTAATAATGATAGCTACTTCTGAGGACTAAGTGAAAATACAGTTTTGAGTTTTTTTTTCTTTCTGATAAAAAAAAAAATTGGTCTAATAGTGCAGTTACAATTAAAAACTTAAAAAAAAATTAAAAACTGAAAATATTACTGACTGAATTGTCAGTGTGGTGACCAATGAAACTGGACTGGAGGTCACACATTCTGTGGTGCAGACTGAGATTCCCACCATTTCTGCTGGTTCTCTAGCCCGACCACACCCAGCTAAACACAAGGGACCGAGGAACATGACGATCATTGCTAAGAGCTTCTCAGAGGAGTCATCATTTTCCCAGCCCATAAACAAGGAATCAGATGACTGCACTTTATTGAGAAGTGAAAGGTTAGGGGGGAAAACATTTAGAGCCATTAGTCTGTTTCCTGAATTACCGTCCTTCATCTACAATTTCATTTAATGTGGAAATCATCTTATTTGGTTTGATGGCTTGATTACCAGGCCTTGGTTAGGGCACAGCTCAAGAAAAGTGTCCGAGAGGACAGAGCTTGGAGTCTACACCCTTTGACCCTCCACCACCACCAATTCAGGCCCTCAGGCCCGCTCTCTTTTCTGTATTCCACACAGCGCCCAACTCTCTAACATCTGGTGCCCACCCCAGAGTCTCCAGGCAGCGGGAGAGCCTGTCAATGCCCAAGCCAAGGTCTCACACACCACTGTGAGGTCGGAGCTATGCCCTGAGGACTGCTGGGTGATAAGGAAATTTTTTTCTCTCTTGGGACTCAAGACAGGAACCTGGTTGCATAGTGGTCAAAGACCTCTGCTGCTAATTCAAAGGTCAGCATTTCGAACTCAGAAGCTACTTTGATGGAGAAAAATGTGGCAGTCTGCTTCCATAAAGATTTCTATACTTAGAAAGCCTAGGGGACTGTTCTATATTGTTCCCTGTCATAGCTAGGAGTCTAAGAGTTGGACTCACTGTGAAGGTGGTTGGTCTGGTTTTCGGGGGAAGTCAAAGTGTCTCCCCTCTTCCTGGGTCTTTGCTCACCCCTTCAGGCAAGGGAAAGAGCGTTAGCTATACTCACACAGGCATAACTCCCATATCCCCAATCTACTTCCCTGGCCTGTTTACTTACAGAGCAGAGACACCCAGAGTGAAAAAACACTCCCCACTGTATGGAGTAAACCCAGTATGCCAGAGTAGCAAGTGAGAACAAATAGGACTTTCCCCCCTGTGTAAAAGAAAGCGTTTTGTAAATGTGGCTTGTCTTAACACATTTTACTCAGCATGACCCTGCGAAACCACTACCTCTGTCTAATCTAGATTCAAGTCTTACACTTGTCATCTGTTCATAAATTTCTCCCTTTTGGAAGCAATCACACACCGGAGAACTCCCAATCAGGAGACATTTTTTTTTTGAGTCCTCTCCTGGTACGGGCCAGAGTCAGACATGAGGGTTCATTGCTGCCAAAGCAACATCCCAGAGGCAGTATTTTAATCTCTCTGACTCTGTTTGTTGCCCCTATTGGGCTTCTTAATAGGTAAAGTCTCTTTTTTAACCTATTCCTCAAGCTAATCCACCCTATCTGCAGCCTCCCTGATCCTCTGAGATGGTTCAACAAGGCCAAGGCCAACAACGCCAAGGTCCCAGGTCAGCAAAGCTCAAGAAGCTCAGCAGCATCACTAGAAGTATCTCTCTATACGAGTCCTGATGTTTGCTTTCTTCATAGTAACAAAGTGTAAGAACTTACCAGCATCTCACTAGTTAAGCTGGTAAAAATCCTGTTTTAAATGGTATCGTAATTAGAGATGAATTGGCAAAGCGAAGGCTGATACCTGAAAGACAGAAAATAGCTTCAGACAAAATAGTTCTTTTTGTCTAAAATGTTCTTCCCCTAGCCAGCCAAATTCTATCCTTAAGAAAGAGCATGATATATATGAGAACAAGCTGGAAATATTTCAGGCAAATTAGTGAAGCTTTCCATGTTTTTAGACTGGCTTAGAACAGGGCCGGCCTCAGAGCTATTGTACACAGGGTTGCGATGAGTCGTAGGTGACTTGATAGCACCTAAAAACAGCACTCGGGATGTTAATACCACATAAGAAGTTATACTGTTGGGGTTGCTATAGAGTGATACAGGCTTTTTCAAATACTAGCTAATCTAAAGTTCTCTTCCCTTCAACAGCTAAGACTACTGATAAATTCCTCAGTGGAAGGAGATAAGCCATTCCCAGAATAATACACAGTTTTACAGGGTGCAGAATACACAATCTCTTAGAACATCATGGTCTTTTACTTTGTCACAGCTTTATTTGGTATACGACAAATCCCACAAATTTTAAGTGTTGAACATGGGTTAGAACTTCATTTTTCTATGTGGTATAGTAATAATCCACTCTGTGCATGTACTTACATTTGGTTATTTATTCTTTGTTGATGGATATTTAAGCTGTTTCCTCCTTTGGGCTATTGTGAGTACTCCTGCAGTGAAGGTCTGTGCTGTGAGCTCTGGTGGCCTATTGCATAAGGAGTTACCAACTTAGAGGCACATGGTTCAAAGCCACCAACTGCTTTGTAAGAGAAAGATGGGCCACCTCCCAAGCAGTTTACGGACTCTTAAAACCCACTGGAGGGTCAGCTATGAATTGGTTCTGACCCAACAGCATATAACAACATAACATTAAATTGGACTTTGAAGAGAGAAACTTACTATATCTAAAGCTGCTGCTATGGCAAATCTTACTCTGATTGCATCCTAAGGAAAAAAGGGGAAACTCTTAGAAATCACAAAACATAGCCCCTATGGATTTATGTGAAGTATGAAGAAGGTGCCTCTAGCAGGGAAGCTTGCTATTGATAAGACTGGAGAAACTCGATCAGGAAGATACGAAACGCAGAACCTGAGAGCAGATGCAGGAGTTTTACTCGGACAGGTCCTCCTGGCAGATGGTTATTCTTCCTCCTCAGATGATCTATTTTTGGGTTAATCACCTCCATTATATTCACTACAACATGAGGACTGCTGTTCAAAGAACATCACGATCAAAGAAAGAGCTCAAGCATCTGTCAGATCCACTGGAAGGGCTGGAAACTTTCTCTGTATCTTTTAAAAAAAGATTAAAAATCACATAATCTCTTAAAATTCATCTCCCTGAAATTATAACCATATTTCATCTTCTACTTAATCAATCTTGTTTTCATAAAGAAGTCATTTATAATAAGATGTTTTTAGAGTGTCTTCTTTTTTTTAAATTTTTTTTTAGAGTGTCTTCTTATCTCAGGTGGGAAAATCAAAGTCTTTATTCTTATTTATTTTAATAAAAACTATGAACATGTCAGTGTCTGACATGGAGGAGTTAGCCTGCCACTTTCACAGAGTGGATACTGTAGAAAAGCCTTGCATAATTGGTAGTGGCTCTAAATCTGGATATGCAGTCAAATTTTCGTTAGAGATTTTTAGATGATCTGGATTCCTAATTCACTTTGCCCACAACCTCTGAAGAGGAAGGCTAAGAAAAGTTGAGCTTACTGGTATTAATTGTTTCTTGCCATTTCAGCAGTCCAAGAATTAAATGAGTTGACACAGGGCAAGTAGCTTACAATTGTTCCCCACATTTTGATAGGTCAACAAAACCTTCTACTCGGAAGCAGTTCAGGTCTAGAGTGGAAAGAATAGTTAAATATGAGGTCAGGAATTCAGTATTTTAATTCCAGTTCTTTTTCTAATCAGCTGTTTATATAAAATTCCGGTAATTCCTCTATGTCTTTTTCTGATACTCTTGCAACAGGATGACTTTTGTTTTTAAGACAAACACACCACTGAATGGGTGTAAAGCCATTCACAAAAACAATCCTGAAGGTGACACCAGCCCGGGAGAGACTTACTGGGGTTCTAAGGAAGTGTCACAAACTTCAGATAAGTTGCAGCCTAGACCAGGAAATGGAACAGAGAAGTGGAGCACAGAGGGCTTAGGGCAAGGCAATAGTGCTGGCAGATTCACCACCCTTGAAGCCAGCCTTAGATATCGTGTAGAACATAGTAGAGTCCCACAAGAATATCACTGATAAAGACCCTGGAAAAGCAAACCATCAACCAGTGCATAAGCAAAGGGTCCTGACTCCACAGACAACCCAGAACAAACAGACGATGGACAAGAATAATGAGAGACACAGAAAAGAATAAAAGCAGAACACTGGAAACACAAGAACAAGGGAAATACCTCAATAATAGTTGCTATAGATTCAATCATGTCCCCTTAAAATGTGTTTTAGAATCCTAAACTTCCATCCCTATGAATGAAATCTTATTTGGAAATAAGATTTTCTTTGTCATTTTAATTGAATCATACCCAAGTAGTAATAATTGTTGTTGTTTACCACAGAGTTGGTCCAGCCCATAGCTGACCCTCTAGCGGGTTTTCAGAGGCATTTGAACCGCATACCTTCAGGACTGCAGCACAGTTTCTTACCAGTAGGCCACCAGAGCTCCTAAATATAACCACTTACAAAAATTTGACAAATTAGATACAGAACTATGCACACAGAGAGTGAAACAGACACCACATTAGGGCTGTTTACAAGCCAGAGAACCAAAGATCTCCTCGAGCTACTGACAAGGAAGAAATTAACAGGGCCAGGACCCTAATTTGTACTTTTAGCCAATAGAATTTCTAGAAAGTAGTTTTCCATTCTTTACAGTCAACCCCCTGTGATATTTGTTACAGCAGCAATAAGAAACTGAAACAAGATTTACAGCAATTTCCTGAGGATGAACTGAAACCAATTTATTAAACAAAGATGTATTGAATATGCTCTGTGTACAAGGATAGGGGTAGGTGTTGGTGGAGCTGCAACCAGAAGCACAAAGAGCTCGATTTCAGACAGCTTCCAACTAGCTCAGTCTAGTTTGACCCCCTGCTGAGAAATTGCCTCCCTCAGACCTCTCAGATATGGTAGACTGAATCCTTAGCAAGATCCCAAGGGATTCTTAAAGCCCCACAGGTGAATCTTGATTTCTTACAGATCCAATTCAAATATACAGTATCTGGGGTTAAAAATGCAAATTTTCAACAGGAATTCAAACCAGAAAGAACTAGTTCAAAGCTCTGCCCTTAAAGCTTACAACTAACATGGAAAGAGGTGTTGTGAAAGAAAGGAACTTAAGGGCTATAGAAACACTTAGACATTGAAGAAGGAACAGATCCACACAGGGAGAACAGCAAAGCAGAAGCTGAACTACCAAAGCACGTTCGAAGAACGGGGAATAAGAGGAAGATGAGGCTGGACCCGTGGACCAGCTACGCAGTACTTGGTGGACCTCCTTAGGAATTTTATTCTTCAACTGAAGAACAATAGGAGGCCACTGAAGCATTTCAATTAGGGTCTATGAGTAAATGTGCATTTTAAAAAGAGTACTATGTTCAGAGGTAACCCAACAAACTACTATTAAGTTTTGTTTTGAGGAATATAAATTTCAATAAAGCTACTAAAATGCAAATAAAAAAAGAGTACTATAACTCTCTACATATCATTTAAAGTTCATTTTCACTATATATAGCAAAAAGATACAATCACTTTGTAAACAGTATGTTGCTTTTTAAAAAAACTAAAAAATAGAAATACTAAACAATCCAGCAATTCCACTCTTAGGTATATGTTCTAGAGAAATGAGAACTGTGACGCAAATAAACATATACAAACCCCATGTTCACCTCTGCACTATATACAACAGCATAAAAAGACAGAAACAACCTGAGTGTCTATCAAACTAAACTGAAGAAGCAAACTGTGGTGCATGAATACAACAGAACACTATACAATAATAAAGAATAGTTCTCAATCTGTGAAACATCTCAATATGAATGAATCTGAGTGAAGTAAGTAAATGACATAAGGGCAAATATTATGAAACTACCATTATAAAAAGACAAGGAACCACAGAAAGAAATATTCTGTGATAGATATCAGAGATGGGAGGGGAAGAGAACGAATAGCTAACTAGATAATTCACAGGTGCTAATAGTTGTTGTTGTTGTTGTTGTTATGTGCCGTCGAGTCCCCTGCGACTCATAGCGACCCTATGTACAACAGCCCTAAACTCTGTCCTGTGCCAATAGCACTGTCTCTGACACTCCCATCCCAATTACCCCAGTCACTGAATCAATCCACCTCATAGAGGGCCTTCCTCTCCTGCGCTGTCCCTCC
>NW_006399776.1:24165442-24196710 GCF_000299155.1 Elephantulus edwardii
TCCTTCAAAGCAGCTTGAACTTCTTCCTTCATTACCACAGGCTCTTGCTCATATGTGATTTCATTAAATTCTTCTGTGTCTGCCAGTTCCTTTTGATGCAGTGACTCAGTATATTCTTTCCATCTTCTTTTAATACTTCCTGGATCATTTAATATTCTGCCTAAAGTATCCTTGATTATAGCAATTCGAGGTTTAAATTTGTTCTTCAGTTCCTTGAGCTTAAGAAATGCTGAGCGAGTTCGGCCCTTTTGATTTTCCGACTCCAGCTCCTTGCACATTTCAGTGTAATATTTTGCTTTGTCATCCCATGCTGCCCTTTGGAATCTTCTGTTCAGCTCTTTAGTATCCTGAATTCTTCCTTGTGCTTTGGCTTCTCTGCGCTCCAGTGCAATATTCGGAGTTTCTTCTGTCATCCATTTTGGTCTTTTCTTCCTCTTCTGTCATATATATTTTTTCTTTTATATTGGTTTGCATACAAAATTAATTTACATTGTGTTTCAATCATATATATTGTATTTTACAAAATTGATTACTATTGATCTCTGCCTATTTTTACCTCTTCTTTTCAAGTCCCCATTGGATATTTTTTACATATACCTGCCCCATACATACATAGTTTTAAGTACTAGCTATGTGCTCCTCAACTAGGTGTATTGACACATTGGCATCAGCAATGAACTTGAATGTGTCAAAGATTGTGAAGTTGGCACAAGCTAGGACAAGGTGAGATCAGTTGTTCATAGGATCACTATGGGTTGTACTCAATAATACCTCACAACAACAGCTGTAAGCTCTTATACATCATAAAACACATTACAGTAGTTATAGAAACTACTAGAATTCAGTACTGGACTTGAAGACTTAAGGCCTTAGTTTCAGGGGTTATCTAAATTTTGGCAAATCTTAGTTTGGTGAGTAGTGTTGGCTTTCTTAAAAACTTGCAAGCAGAAGCTTAAGAAGTTACGATTCATCTCTTCACACCTGAAGCAAAGGAGAAAAGTGATAACTCAAGAAGCAATTAGTCCAAATGGCCCACAGCCTTCTCTAAACTAAGACCCAAAGAACAGGATGGTGCCTCCCTATCACTATTGATCAGGCTGATTGGAACCACAATAGAAGGTCCCAATTAAAATGTGTAAAAATGTAGAACAAATTCTTAAGAAATAGAAAGAATTTACTAGTCTGGAGGAATCTTGGAACCGATTACTCTAAGACAACTTTCTAACATGAAACAGAGGACATTCATATTCCATGAAGCCACTTTTCAGACAAATAATAGACCCTAAATAAATAAAAACACCCATGGGAAATGTATTCCTTAGAACAATCAATTACTTGAGACTGAAAAGAGCAACATTTACCCAAAACCAATGGTAAGAAGGATCAGGGAGGCAAGGAAACTGGGTTAATGGAAACAGAGACCCAGGGAAGAATAGGGAGAGTGCTAACAAACAGTGGAGACTACAACTAATGTGTGCACAAATTACTTACTAGAAAATAATTTTTGTTGTGTAAATGTTCAGAAGAATAAAATATCAAAAAATAAAATTAAATAATTGTATAACACTTGCCACATTACCGATCTTCTCATAGTCTCTTTAAGTAATTTCTTAAGCAATTTCAAATCAAAGTACCCTTCATCCAAGGGGAAAGAAAACTTGTCCCAAAACTAAGAAATGTGCAGAGAGTGTATTCAGCACATATGTCCACATATGAGAAAAGCCACTGCTGTCACTGCACAAAACTCAGGCCTTCGAAACAACTATGAGATACCATCTCACCCCAGTAACAATAATAAAGTTCAACAAGAGCAGCAAACAACAAATGCTGACGAGGTTGTGGAAAAACTGGAAGCCTTACTCACTGTCGGTTAGAGTGTAAAATGGTGCAACCTCTCTGAAGGTAGTATGGTGATTTCTAAAAAAGTTGGAAATAGAAATACCATTTGACCCAGCAAGTCTACTACTGGGAATATACCCCAAAGAAAGCAGAACTGCCACCCAAACAGATATATGCACACCCATGTTTATCATTGCATTGTTCACAATAGCAAAGAGATGGAAGCAACCCAAGGGTCATCAACAAATGAATGGATTGAGAAGCTGTGGTATATCCACACAATGGAATACTACACAGCACTGAAAAACAAGGAACTCATAAAATACTCTAAAAAATGGGTGACCCTGGAGGACATTATGCTGAATGAAATATCTCAGTCACAAAAGGACAAATACTTCATAATGCCACCGTTTTGAAACAGGACTGACATTGGGGATTGGGAGAAACTAAGAAAAGAGGGAATAAATAATGAACACTGTATTGGAACAGATGAGGGAAAGAACTGTTTAAAAGGAATATATGATTAGGCATTATTTGGATGCCAACAGTCCAGAATAAGAGAATAGCAAAGTGGACTCAGGGGGAAGGGAGGGAGGAAATTGTGTAATAATGAATGATTGTTTTTTATGAATGAATTATTTAAAAAGAAAAGTGAAGTGGGGGATAGGGAGGAAAATATGAAGCAATGAATTAATGGAAATCAAAGTTTTCCATAAACTTTCATTAAAAATCACAATAAAAAATTATTTAAAACAAAACAAAACAACTCAGGCCTTATTCCCTGAAGATGTGCTCTCCAGGGTGTGACATTAACTGCACTTCATCCTTGTTGACTCTAACATTACTTGGAGGGTGAAGTCTAGTTATTCCCATTTCTGGCCACACTACAGCTTTATCATTCACTTCATGAAGTGTCTTCATTCTGCCTGATAGTTTGCGTGCCTGTCATCTCAGACAACATGCTTGTCATGCTGTCCCAAACTTCTTCCCCAGCAGCCAATATGGCATCAGTGTTTTAGAGACACTTGAAATGGATTTGCAAACTTTCTTCTTTTATAACTAGCTGATTACATAAACATTGGTGGCCAACTCTTCAACCTCTCCATTGTCCATTTCCTTTCATCTCACCCTTTTGTTTTTTCTTTCCATCACATTTTTTAATTGGTTTGCATACAAAATTGGTGTACATTGTGTTTCACACATTCCTTCATTCACATTGCGTTTCATACGATCATTCCCATACATTGTGTTTTATAAAATTAATCACTATTTATAGGGTTAATGTAAAATTACTTCAGGGCAAAGAAGTACATGTCTTCAGGACTTGGCTGTGTAACTTGCATGTGAGGCGTGCCAAGAAAAAGGACTGCAAATGGTCTTGAGATTCCTGGGAATACATACCTCCCTGAAGAAGAGAAGCAGAATGTTCTTGATAAAATGTTGTAAATAATATGAAAGCACAATTTATGAGTATTAGGGAGTTGTCTTGGTTCCATTCTTTCTCATCCATAAAATGTTTCTCCATCCTGCCCTGTCTTCCTGTTTACTGCCTGTATATAACACATTGTAACCCCCAATAAAGTTGAGTTGGCTCCTCTAAGCACTCCAGGAGTGGTGTGTCTCTGCTGTGCTTGTCCCTGTCAGGGTGTTACTGCTCCCTGCCTGCAAACAGACAGCAACAACTATTGATTTATTCCCACTATTAGGCTAGCCCATCTTTTCAATTCCCTTTCCTAATGCCTTTTCTCCCTTTTTCTGCCCACCAAACTCTGAGACCCCATGATTTCCCCCTCCCCACCCACAGTTTCCCGCCCTTACCCCTTACCCCTTTGGACTTTCAATATCATCACATCACATCCTTTAATAGTTTTAACAAGTTAATAAATAGTAGTTATACTTGAGATTGATCTAAGAAATTTTGTTAAATTTCTTATAGGAATTACTACAGTAAAAAAAAAAAAACATTAGTAGTGAGCAAAGAATATAAAATTAGGGGGGAAATCCTTTTACAGAATGCTGTCTTAATAAGGTCCATTTCAGTCTGGATAGATTACATGTTATATACTAAATACACCCAGGCAGGGCCATTAATTATTAAGAGACTAGTATTTATGATTAATATATCATTTGACAAATCTCGCCATTAAAGTTCTTTAAACATTTGTAATCATTTGTATTATAAATTTGGTTATCAATTTTTCCATAACTAGAAGTAAAATCTCATTATAAATGATTCTCTATAATAATTCTCTTCCGTGTTAGTCCACAGTAACAATGCTTTTGATCCCAGCCACTGTCATAATAACTGCCCAGGAGGAGAATATCAGAATGCCTATTCTCTCATCATAGCAGAGCGGAAAGAGCTCAACCAAGAAGCAATTTGTGTTCCTACCTCTATGTAGCAAATACCTTTTTATTGCTTTCCTTGAACATTGTAATCATTCCTTCCAGAAAAAAAATTATATTTAAAAATAATATTTTTAGATGTTTAAGAGTTGGAGAAAGAAAAGAATAGGCTCACTAGCATGTTCTTCTGTGTTCTATGGGGTCTGGAGCTCTTGATAATTTATTCCAGAACCTCTAGGCTTCCCTTCTTATTTACCTACATATTCTACCCCCTTGACCTCTGCTGTCATCTGCCTACTCGGGTTTTGCAAGAGCCTTCTAGAACCACAGGGAGAGAAAAGCTAGTAGAATCAACTGTGTCCACCTTCCTGTGATGTCTGTCTCCTTTATTCTATGTCACCAAGACTAAGCTTAACAATGAGTTCCTATCCTTGGTCAACTTTATTAAAATTTCTAGAGAATTCACTAGAAACATGCCATTATTAAAGGTGTTCCTGAGTTTAAAAGAAAAGAATTGGTAATGTTCTCTGATTAATAATAACAAGAAAGGACATGGCCTATGCATACATTGTTGTTAATTGTCAGAGAGTGAGTGGCCCCTGTGGTGACAACAGATCAAACCATCACCAGTCCTGCCTCACTTCATGACCACTGATAGGCTCAGGGATGCTGTTGCCATCTTTATGCATTTTTAGCGCCTTTCAACCTATGGAGCTCATCTTCCAGCATCACATCAGACAAGTCATTGGCAAATTTTCAGAAGCAGATCACTTCTGAAATAGACAGGGAAAGTAGATCTTTCTTTCTAGGTCATCTTAGTCTGGATGCTGAAACCTGTTCACTGGTGTCTCTACTAGTATTTGAAATGTAGTAGCATAGCATCCAACATCTAGCTATCACAGTTCAACAAACTGGCAAATGTGTGGTTGGTACACACACACATACATTCTGTCCCTGTCTTTTGGCTCTGTTTTGTTTCTGTGTGATCTGACACAATTTTCCATTTTTTCAGAAATATTCCTTTCTTACAGACAATATCCTGTAAAACTTTCAGGTAGCAATTATCAGCATGAAGTATATCCTGACTAGTGAGAAACTCAAAAGTGCTTTCATAAGCAATAAATGTTTGTTTTAAACATCACTAATCCTTATAATTATATAATTGTATTAGCATGCAACCTGGTAATGTCATTAATAGGGCTTTTTAGTATTTAATCTCTAATAATTGGACGAACTACAAAGCCAACTAAGATTTTTTTAAGTGTTCTTTTCATTCCCAAAGAAAAAAGGGGAATAAAAAGATAAAACCATCTTGGTCACAGCAAGAATCCAAAGGACTATTCCACCCATCCTTTTGCATGAATTTCATCTCTCAAACACACATATACAAAAATCTACTTCAAACATACCATTACCATTAACACAACCTCGATCAATAAAGTCAGCAGAAAAGGGCCTCTCGCCATGCCATTAGAGGAAAATATACCACCATTATTTAGGAAACCTAGTGAGAGAGATCGAGATCTAAAATTTTTTCACCTTGAAAGTAGTAAGAAAAGAGTAAACAGAAGTCTTTTAAATTCTGTGAATGGGACAATGCAGCCAGAATTTATTATCTAGGGTCTTCATAAAATCCAGTGCTACTTTAAATTTAACTTTAGACCATTGCTAAATCTAGTGGTAACATCATTAAAATGTACGTGTCGTGAAATGAAAAGGTTTTTGCTGTTGGTTGATAAGGATATTTGCGCTGCTAGCCAATTTGTCTGCTCACCTGCAAGCATCATTTATCACTTTCCAAGGATCTGGGATAAGAATCAACACTTGTTCCTATAAAGGGCTAATGAGGGGCCTCATCCAACATCTCTTGGTAGAGCTGGAACTCATGAAAGCAAGGTGAACAGGGTCAGGTCCCTGCCCTCCAGCCTCCTGCAGGAAGGTATGCTGAGCCAAAGAATGGAGTGCATCAAGAGACCCCATGACAGAACTTTATGTATGTCAAAAGAACAAACCAATACATGTTGAGAAAAGTATGGCTGGAATGCTAATTAGAAGTGAGGCTAGTGAAACTTTGTCTTACATGCTTTGGGCATGTTTTTACGATAGATCAGTCCCTGAAAAAAGACAATCCACTGAGCAAAGTAGATGGTCCAAGAAAGAGGACAATCCTCAATGGGATGAATTAATACAGTGTTTGCAACAATCGACCCAAACACAGCAGCAATTGTGAGGAGGTTGCAGTGTTTAGTTTGTTAGTTTTGCAGTGTTTCATTTTGGCTCCAACTCTTCTCATAGGGTGCTGTAAGTTGGAGTCAATTTTATAACACCTACCAGTAAGAGCAGTTAGGATGATGACAAAACCAAAGCCAAATCAAACCAATCACTAACGGGTGGATGCTGGCTCATGATAATACCATGGGTGTCTAGAGCAACTATGCTTTAGAGGGTCTTCAACAGCTGGCTTTTCAGATGAGATTGCTAGAACTTTCTTCTAAGACACTTTAGGTGGGCTTGAACCACACTAACTTTTTTATCACAGCTAAGCAAGTTAACCATTTGCACCACTCAAGAAATCTAGGCTAATGGTCACGTTATTAGCAATTAAGGGGAAACAGGAAGAATCAGATTACTACCATTTAGGATGACAGCACTGCGTGAAGTGCCTAGCAAATACAAGTCACTTTTTCTCCCTCTCTCACTAATTTTGCTCCCATACAAGCTGCTATTGTTAACATCTATGATCAATTGAGTCAAACTTTTTTCCCACTATTTTATTGTGCTTTAGATGAAGTCTACAGAGCAAATTAAATCCCTAATATAGAATGAAGGAGACAGAGCATGGCCACTGCCTCTCCTCTGTTGGGAAGTAGTTCCCTAGCCCTTGTTCTGATTAACAATTTAGTACCTTAATCTAGGCTTCAATCAGGTTTAAAATGGCCTGGGAATCGCTGCCTCCTTCAAGTGATTTGCTTTGGTTTGTGTTATGTTTACTCTATAGTTTATATACCACAGAGCTTTATAGACCAGAATTTCTTTCTCCCTCTTAAAAGGTCTCCCAAATAGCTTCACAGTTGCCTCTTTGCTCTGTCTCCACTGGACAAGTAATACTAGCCATATCTGTAGAAGTCAAAATAGTGATTGAGGTCACCCCAAAGCAGTCTAGAATGTAGGCATTCTGGTTGCTAATCTGTTTTCCATATTAACAATTATTTCAGAGAAGATACTGTTAAGATATGAAGCTATCAAACATGTCAGACAGTTCACCTGAACACCACGGACCCAACAGCCCGAAATCTAGGCTAGTGTGTCTGCCTCCTGTCTAGCCAACACCAGCCTGCAGAGCCTGCAGGTAGCTGAGGTCCTTGGTAGGCTCCCTTATTCCAAGTGCCCCTGTGTAACTGCTTTGCATTCCCCAGGCAGTCTAGCCTGTGCAATCACCCACCTGCACTTTGACTTCCATCCACAATGCACCACAGAGTAAAGCCCTGGTCTCTCTTGCCTCTTCACCCCAGGCCTCTCTCTTACTACATATAAAACACACACTTCTCCTGTGTTGACTTTGCTACCATCTCTACTCACCTCTTACCTAGAAAACTTCAGTTCCCTTGTCTCCCAAATACAAGATTCTACCCACTCACCACCACTTCAGTTGAATTTCCAGGTGGACCTACTCCCTTACTCCTAGCCTCGGACTGATCCCCACTCTCTGCTGGTCCAAATCTGTGACACAATCATTGGAGATGCAGAATTTCTAAAATCACACTGATTTCAAATTTTATCTCTCCCTCATTAGAACATGTGATCCAATTTTGGGGGTCAGAAATAGAGTTCTGGTAGATTTATTGTCCCTAGATAACATTTTTAGAATCCGTCATATATATGCAGAATATAAAATTCAAAATGCATGGAAAGGTACAAAGTGAAGGGTAAAAATGAAGTTTTTCCCAATCCCTGTCCTCTCGGCCCACAGACTCCAACTCCCCAACTCAGAGGGAGAGACTGTGAGCATTTGGGGGGCTTCTTTCTTTTCCTTTCAGTAATAGTCTGGACCTCTGATCTGGACAAGATTTACCATCTTTCAGCAGCATTCAAAAGCAACATCATTGTGAAATATTTATGTTTTTTAAAGTTTGAAAAGAAATAAGGGGGAGGGATCTGCCTTAACTCTGTCACTCTAAATTATCTCATTTCTTTAAAGTTACATTCCAGTATTTCCTCATATACATGTCTTTCTTTCATTGATCCGTCATGGTATTATAAAAATTTGCATTCTACTTCTCTTGATAAGTTTATACAGATATTTCATTCTCGTTATTTTCAATAGCTACACGTCATAGAGTGAATTATGTGTTGTGTTCCACACACACACCTGCCCCCTAAACTGCTGGGCCATGATTCTTAGTGATTTGACAGTTATGTGATGGGGGCCCAATAATGTGATCTAGTGTGATAAGTCAATCAGATGTCAAGGACTAAGAGGACATTCGCCTGAGTGTGGTTTGCAACATCTTTATCTTGCTAAAGACAAAAGGAGAGAGAAGCAAACAGAGAGAAGAATTTTATATTACCAAAAAAGAAGAGCCAAAGCTCATTCTTTGGACGCAGTTTCCTACCAGAATGCTATTTCTGACCCAAAAAATTGGATCAAATGAGACAAGAGTTTAAATCAGTGTGGTTTTTAGAAAACCTGTAGCACTTAATTACTGTGAGACAGATTTGGACGCGTAGAAAGTGGAGATCATGCTGAGGCTGGGAGGAAGGTAGTAGTTCACATGAGAACCCCCTAGAAACCAAGTAACGTTAATGCCAAGACACATGGAGATCTCCAAGGGATGCTAGGCCTACAGATGCTGAAAGGAAACTAGGGCTTTCCTCTTGAGCTGTGAGTCAGTCAACAAAGAGAGAAAGTCTTTCCCTCTAGCTGGTCTTACGAATTCCCAATGTCAGATGGATCCTAACTAAAAGTAGAGAAGACCAGAAAAATGTCCACTTGTATCTTATTGACTATGCAAAGGCCTTTGACTGTGTGGATCATAGCAAACTATTGCTAACATTGAGAAGAATGTGGATCCCAGAACACTTAATTATGTTCATACAAAATTTATATCTAGACCAAAAAGCTATTACATGATCAGAGCAAGGGAACACTGCATGGTTTAAAATCAGGAAAGGTGTACTTCTTGTACAGGGTTGTATCATTTCTCCATATTCAATCTATATGCTTAGCAAATTATTCAAGAAGCTGAACTCTCAAATAAAAGTGAAGAAAAAGGTGGCATCAGTATTAGAGGAAGACTCAGCAACAACCTGCATTCTGCAGATGGCATAACTGTGCTTGGTGAAAGCAAGGAGGACTTGAAGCAATTGCTGCAGATGGTCAAAGACTACAGCCTTCAACATGGATTGCATCTCAGCATAAACAAAACAAAAATCTTCACATGTGCCTGATACAGCCCATGGATCTTTTCAATAATTTGCTATTCCTCTGAGAGCTGGACAGTTAATAAGGATGACAGAAGAATTGATGCCTTTGAGCTGTGTTGCTGGAGAAAAGTGCTGAATAACCCATAGACCGCCAAAAGAACAGATATGTCTTAGAATAAGTGCAACTATATGCTCCTTGGAAGCAAGTATGGCAAAGCTTCATCTCACATACTTTGGGCATATTGCTAGGAGCAGATATTCCTTGTTGTTTGTTGTTGTTATTGTTGTTATGTGCCGTCGAGTCGTTTGCGACTCATAGCAACCCTATGTACAACAGCCCTAAACCGTGTTCTATCCTGTGCCAACCTCATTGCCCCTGACAAACCCATCCCGAGTACCCCAGTCACTGAATCAATCCACCTCATAGAGGGTCTTCCCCTCCTGCGCTGTCCTTCCACTCTACCCAGCACGATGTCCCTCTCCAAAGACCTGTCTCCCCTTACAACATGTCCAAAGTATGTCAGAAGAAGCCCCAGAATCCTTGCCTCTAAGGAGCAGCCTGGTTTAATCCTCTCTAGGATGAATCTGTTTTCTTGGCAGTCCATGGTACATTCAATACTCTTCTCTAGCACCACAGCTCAAAGGCGTCAATTCTCCTTCTATCCTCCCTAGTCATTGTCCAACTCTCTGAACAACCACTTGGCCAACTGACTGGAAGAGATCTATATTTGTTCCCATCCCAAAGAAGGGCGACCCAACTGAGTGTGGAACCTACAGAACAATATCATTGATTTCACATGCAAGCAAGATTCTACTGAAAATTATCCAAAAACTACTGGAACAACACATCAGCAGAGAACTGCCAGAAGTCCAGGCTGGGTTTAGAAGGGGTCGTGGTACTAGGGATATTATAGCTGATGTTAGATGGATCTTAGCTGAAAGCAGAGAATACCAGAAGAATGTCTATGTGTGTTTCATTGATTATGCAAAGGCATTTGACTGCGTGGATCATAACAAACTGTGGCTGACTCTGAGAAGAATGGGAATCCCAGAACTAATGCGAAACCTATACTTGGACCAAGAGGCAGTGGTCAGAACAGAGCAGGGCAACACTGCATGGTTCAAAATTGGGAAGGGCATACGCCAGGGATGTGTCCTGTCTCCATACCTTTTCAACCTGTATGCAGAGCAGATTATCCGAGAGGCGGGGCTCTATGAGGAGAAGCGTGGCGTTAGGATTGGTGGACGATCTATCAACAATCTGCGTTATGCAGATGACACAACCTTGCTCGCTGAAACTGAGGAGGACCTCATGCACTTACTGCAGAGGGTCAAGGACTGCAGCCTTCAATATGGACTGAGGCTCAATGTTAAGAAGACAAAAATTCTCACCACTGGACCAATCGGTAGCATCAGGATGGATGGCGAAGAGATTGAGATTGTTCACAGCTTCAGTTTGCTCGGCTCTACGGTCAACACTCTTGGCACCAGTAGCCAGGAAATTAAAAAAAAAAAAGTATTGCGATGGGAAAGTCTGTGGTTAGGGACCTCTCCAAAATACTCAAGAGCAACAGTGTCTCTCAGGAGACTAAGGTCCGCCTGATACAGGCCATGGTTTTTGCAATCACTTATGAGCTATTCCTTAGAAAGGGAAATCATGCTTGGAAAGGTAGAGAGAGGGTCAGCAAAAAAGAAACTCAATGAGATGGGTTGACGGAATAACTGTAGCAATGGACTTAAGTGTGTTAGAGATGATGAGGATGGCACAAGATAGGACAGGGTTCAGATCTGTCATTCATAGGGTAGGTATAGGTCATAGTTGACTTGATAGTACTCAATTAACAGCTCCTAATAACATCAAAAACAAACTGTAAGAAAATAATTTTTTGTTCATTCAAGCCATCCACTTGCTGTCATGTTGTCATTGTTGTTGTTGTTGTTTTGTGCCATTGAGTCAGAACCAACCCATAGTTGGCCATCCAGTAGGTTTTCAGTGGCAGTAAATTGCACAGAAGGAGATTGCCCATCTTTCTCCCACAGAGTAGCTGGTAGATTTGAACCATGTGCCTTTCAGATTGAAGCACAGCTTCTTAACACTAGACCATCAAATCTTCCTACTTGCTGTCACAGCAGCACTATATAACTAAGAAACTACATAATATTCATTTGAGCTAAAGCCCAATGAGAAAGTGTTTCCGTTATCTCAAATCTAAATAATGTCAGTATAACCATCTATGACTTTTACTTATTTGAATTATTTCCTTAGGACAAGTTCTCAGAGTGGTGTTACTGAGTCTAGGGGATAAGCCAAATGTCTCTCATAGAAAGACAACAGCCATTTGCAACACACCATACAGCAATGAGGACACATCTTACTTGTGTTTTGTTATTGCTATATACCATTGAGTCACCTGTGATTCATTGTGACCCTATGTACAATAGCTCTGAACCCTGCCCTGTCCTGAGCCAGTCTCACTAATTCCAGCACACCTACCCCCATTGCCCCAGTTACTGTATCCATCCAAATCATCCAGGGTCTTCCTCTCCTGCACTGTCCTTCCACCTTTCTGAACAAGATGTCCTTCTCCAAGGACTGGTCTCTCATGGATTGACATAGTGACAGGAACAAAGGAGCCGAGCACTTCAGAGATTGTGAGGACGATGTAGCATGAGACAGGTTCCAGATTTGTTGTTAATAAAGTTGCTTTGAGCTGTAGTTGACTGGATGGCACATAACAATAACAAAGTCAAACAGCATTTTTATTGAAACATACTCACTTGTAAAAATGACAGACTTCAAAGGGAGCTCTGGTGGCCTAGTGGCAAGAAACTGCACGGCAATCCCAGAGGCGTGCAGTTCAAATCCACCAGATTCTCTGCTGGAGAAGGAGGGGCAATCTCCTCCTATACCAGTCAGATCTGATCTGACAGGACACACACAAATAATAATAAAATTTTTAAAAAATTTTAAATTACAGACTTCAGGGAGGGGGGCGTGCAGGGAGAAAAGTGCAACAATGAATGGAAACCCTAAGTCTCTGTGAACTTTCATTAAAATAAATTTTTAAAAAACACAAAAGATTATAGACTTCACTCATTTATTCTGAACATTCTAAAATTAAAAATAAGTCCATAATTTCCTCACTGTTTAAGTGTATGTAGATGGAGGGGAATGAGTAGAAGAAAAGCAACTGGAGATTAGAACTTTAGGCAAATGAAAATACTTGTAACGAAGGCACCTGTGGTCAAATTTTAAGGTCAACAATAGAAGTCAGTTCTTGGAATTCAGTTTATTATGAGAGTGTGATCCACCTCTTAGAGATTATTTTTTGCTGGTCTATAAAATAGTATTAGAGGGAGAAAATCAAATAAAATTTTTTTAAGTCCCAGGGTGGGGAAGAAACCAAAGATGTGTTGTATTAGGAAAATCTCTGGTCAAGAATTGCGTCAAGGTTCTGAGGAGCAGCAGTGTCAGCTTAACAACAAAGATGTGCCTGATTCAGGTCATAGGTTTTTTTATTACTTACTACACATCTGTAAGTTGAACGTTGATTACGAATGACAAAAGAAGAATCAATGCTAGTGGTTTTGGAGAAGAGAACTGACTGTCCCATGAAATGCCATAAAAACAAAAATATGTCTTAGATAGCCAGGGTCCTCCTTAGGGGCGAGGATGCTGAAACTTTGTCTCACATACGCTGGGCATGTTAAGAGGGGCTCATCCTGGGGAAAAGACATCATACTTGTAGGTGTGGAGAGTCAGCAAAAGAGGAAGATCCTCAACAAGGTGGATTGACACAGTGACTATAATAATGGGCTTCAGTATATCAGAGATGGTGAAGATGGCACAGAATAATGCAGGGTTCTGATGTTCAAAGGATCACTATGAGTGTTAGCTGACACAACAGCACCAACAACAAGGGCCTTAGTGTCAGGGATTCTACAAGTCTCTGTTGGCCATTTTTAGGTTGTTGGAGTTTTTCATTCCCTCCCATTCTGTCCTGAACCCTCTACTGTGATCCCTTTCAGGGTGATCCACAGAGGTAAACAAACACAATTCCATTCCTCTGGTCCCAGGTAGTGGAAGTTGAAGTCCATGTGGTCTCTTTGTCCTTGTTGTTATTAGTGACACTATGAACAACACATCTGAACCTTACCTCACGCCATCCTAAGCATCTCTGATATCCTTGAGGCCCATTGTTAGTCAGTGGCAATCCATCTTGTTGAAGGTCTTCCTCTTACAGTGACCCTCCACCTACCCAAGCATGAGGCCCTTCCCCAAGGACTGTCCCCTCCTCACAACATGCCTAAAGTAAACGAGACAAAGTTTCAGCATCCTTGTCTCCAAGCAGCGCTCTGGTTTCACTTTCTCCAACACAGACTTGTTTGTTCTCTTGGCTGTCCATGGGACATTCAGTACTCTCTCCAACACCACAACTAATTTGTTTTATGACTCTTTTCTTCAATCTTCTTTGTTTCAGACAGGGAGAGACCAATAGCTGCACCTTTAGATGACTGTTCATAAACTTTTAAAACCCCAGTCACTATTCACCTAAGTAAAATGCAAAAATACTGTTTTTGTGGACTGTACTATTCCAGTAGACCCTGATATCCTCCAAGTCTGTGATCCTGCGTATTATTACATCTTTAGTGGTAGATTTATTATTTTATAGTTTTGTCTGTTAATTCCATAAGTTTACTTATTCAGAAATTGAATGCTGAGCTCTAATCCCCATAGTCTCTTGAAATATTTTCCTAATTTAGGTCCTTAAAATTCTGGAGATATTGCTCCTTTTTTTTTTAACTGATTTAATTTGTCTTCTCTGTTTTGTGTTGCCTCAACAGCATTTTAAGTTTGTCTTGTACAATGAGCATCATCTTCATTCTTTTCTGTTCTGACCTTCTCTCACTTGAGAGGATTTATTGTCCGCTCATTTCTTGGAAAAGTAAATCAAGTTGGTGAATTTTGATTACAGTTACTGTGGTCGTTCTTTTTCAAGATTAATTGAAATTAAGTTTTCTTTGTATTCTTTGCTATTTCTTAAAGGGAAATAAAACTATTTCAGGGAGTTCACATTAATATCTTTCAACTGAATGTACCCTACTTTCCATTTTCTTTTTTTTTTCCATTTTCTTATTGACTGATCTTTGCTGTACTCTGATGAAAATTGTTTGGTAAATTCTTTTTTACTGATTTTAATAGGATGTCTGATTAGGAGGTTGTTTGAGTTTTTGGTCACTCCACCATTTCCCCAATAGATTCCTACTACATCAGGCCTTTCTAGCTTCTAGTCCAATAGAGTTAGAAAGAATCTGAAGACCAGGGATAGAATTAGAACCAGAGAACCAAACACCTTCAATAGGAAACTGGAGCATGTCTTATTTGCTCTTTGTCAAATGCTGTTCATCTCAGGATGGGCCTCAGAAAGAAGTGGCGAGGACACCACAATTCTTTAATGATTTCTAAAACTTCTGATCCTTCTAGACATCTTGTAGGCAGCTAGGACTAGACCAGGTCTCACAGCTGTAAGTAAGAGAGATGCTAAATTATGTCCAAGATCTTTTTTCCAGATCTGAATTTCTAGAACATTAATTAATAGTTAATAGGCATTAACTGACGTGACCACGGGTAGCCCACCAGGAAGGTGGCCAGTCAGGCCACTTTCAGTTTGAATTACTTATGATCTTTTCCTTCCCACTCTGCTATCCACCTCCATAATGTGCAGAGATGTACTTTCACACGCACGTGTGTGCACACACATACATAAACACAACTTTCTCTTGATTCCACAGTTTAGACTTTTTAGAAACTGTTATTAAACACAAAATCGAAAGACAGAATGAGGGACGTGAATAGAATATTTACACATTCTGAAATCAGGCCAGCACCTACTCAGGCAATGAGACATCGAAGTGAAGACACTTTGCCTAGGCATGAAAGAGGCATCAAGTTGCAGCCCAGACACTTTTGTGAGGGGAAGCCTTGTGGCCCTCTGGTGGACTCGTGGGGGCATTGCAGCCTTTTCTAAAGAATTTTTTAAGAAACACCAAAGACCTTCATGAATGATTGGAAGCCTCTCATGGTTCTACCAGCGACATGAAACCCTAAGCAAGAGCTAGTCTATGAGGGATCGGTTGACGTTTGCCTCAGAACTAGTGTCCAGCATCATTTTGAGGAAAATTATCCCTTGCAGCAGTTAGATTTTGAGGCTCAACAATCTTTAGACATCCATAGTGATCCTCCACCAGGCTTCCAAGGCTGTACATCTAACAAGAGCCCATCATCGTCCTCCTGTGGAGCTGCTGGGGGACTCAAATCACCAGATAAGCATGGCCATTTGGTTAGCAACACAACACGCTGTGGACGACACCACAGACTCAAGCTAGGTTAAGTATCATTTATATTTTTACTAATATTTTAGGCATCCTTACTAGAATACAAAATGTTAAATGCCAATTAATATTAAAGTTATTCATTAGAAAGAAGTTATCGCCCCCAGGGCTCTGGGTTTCTCCTTTGAACTCCAGTTACAGGTCTATGCTGTTAAAATTCACACATAGTAACAAGTGGCAGAGAAATGAGGAATGGAATTGTTTCTGTAGTCTGTGAATAGAAGGGCTGTAACTCTTGTCAATTATTGATCAATCATTAGACTTGTCTAAATGCTGCATGAAAGCAAAACACTCGTTCACACCCTGCCAACCAGTGCCCCATCCTTCCCTTGAACATCCTGTTTCCTGTTTTTCCCTGCCAGCTAGTTGCCAGGTAGAATGGCCAATGAGAGCTGTACTTTGAGATTGGAAGTAGAGAGAAGCCAAATTATTGTTTCCTTCCCTCTCTTGGTTTTAGGGGAGCATTTCTTTCCCACTAGATAGCGCTTCTCTCCTTGCGGTCAGTCAGGTTCTCATTCCTGCTGAGAAGCACCTTCTCCACGCCTTGCCAGCCCTTGTAGAGGTAGCAATTTCCTGCTGTTACTAATACCTAAGTTCCTCACAAGATCCTTTGGTTTCTCCTCTCCGTCCTGTTCTTGTATACTTTTGTTTCCTTGGGCTGTCATTAAAAATCATTGCAAAATGAATGGTTTAAGAACCATAAATTTCTTTTTACAGCTCTGGAGGCCAGAAGTATGAAATCAAGGTGTCAGCCAGCCTGACTCACTCAGAAGCCTTAGGAAAAGAATCCTTCCTTGTCGCTTCCAGTCTCTGGTAACCCCAAGTGTTCCTTGGCTAGTGGCAGCATAACTCCATTCTGTGCCTCCATCATCACATGAACTTCTTCCCTCTGTTATCTGTTTCACCATATCTTCTTTTTTAGAAGACACCAGTTTTACTGTATTAGGACCCATTCTACCGCAGTATGATCCCATGTTAATTAATTAATTAATTATATTTACAAAGCCTATTTTTTAAAAAACAACCATGAGAAATTAGGAGGTCCACATATTTTGGGGTAGATGTGATTCAGCCACCATTACTATAGTTTTCCACGTTGAAGTGCCTAGGATGATTTTGTTGTTCTTAGCAATAAGGATTTGGCAATGGCAAAGCAGACTCATTTCTTGAACTCATAACAGTCAGTCTATCCAGGAAAACAGATAGTAAATAAATGGCCATTGTTGTTGGTGGTGGTGGTGATGGTGGTGGTGGTATGTGCCATCAAGTCGCAGCTCCGAAGCCTGCCTTGTCCTATGCAGTCTCACTGACTCCAACACACCTACTCTCATTACTCTGGTTACTGTGTCAATCCATCTCATCCAGGATTTTCCTCTCCTGCTCTGTCCCTCCACCCTTCTGAGCATGATGTCCTTTTTCCAAGGATCAGTCCCTTCTGATCACATGCCTAAAGTATGAGAGCCAGAGCTTCAAAATCCTAGCCTCCAAGGAGAAACTTGGTTTCACCCTCTGCAAGACAGACCATTAGTATGGTTAAGTCTTTCTAAAATGGTGTACATGAAAATATATTGTAACCAACTCAAGGTGGATCATGGATCTTGGACTAAAACCACGGACTATAAACTTCATTAAAGAAAAGCTTGGAAGAACTCTAGTAGTCCTAATCCACAACATAAACAGTCTTCTAAGTATCCTGCAAAATCTACAACCAGGAGAAGAAAACATAGATGAATGGGACCTTCTAAGAATCAAATCCCTATGCACATCCAAAAACTTCTCCAACAGGGTAAAAAGGGAAGCCACAGACTGGGAAAAAGTATTTGGGAATGACATGTCAGATAAGGGACTTATATCTAGAATTTATAAAATACTTGAGCACCACAACAAGATAAAGGTAAATAATCCAATTGAAAAATGGGCACAGGATATGAACAGACACTTCGCCAAAGAAGACATTCAGATGGCCAACATGCACATGAAGAAATGTTCAAAATCCCTAGCTCTAAGAGAGGTGCAAATCAAAACAATTATGAGATATCTCACCCCAGTCAGAATAGCAAAATTTAACAGAACAGCAAGCAACAAATGCTGGCGAGGTGTGGAGAAACTGGAACCCTTATTCACTGTTGGTGGGAGTGTAAAATGGTGCAACCACTGTGGAAGGCGGTATGGTGCTTTCTCAAAAAGTTGCAAATAGAGATACCATTCGACCCAGCAATTCCACTACTGGGAATATACCCTAAAGAGACCATAACTGACATCCAAGCAGATATATGCACACCCATGTTTATTGCAGCTTTGTTCACAATAGCAAGGAGTTGGAAACAACCTAAGTGCCCATCAACAAACGAATGGGTAGAGAAGCTGTGGTATATTCACACAATGGAATACTACACTGCATTGAAAAACAAGGAACTCATGCACTATTATTCAAAATGGGTGACCCTGGAGGACATTATGCTGACTGAAATATCTCAGTCACAAAAGGACAAATACTGCATGGTGCCACTGTTGTAGAATGGGACTGAGACCAGAGTTGGGGTAAGACTGAGAAAAACTGGATAAATTATGTATACTGCATTGAAACGGATGAGGGAGAGAATAATTTAAAAGTGATATATGATAGGGTATTATAGTTATCACAAGAGTCCAGAATTAAGGGTGCATAGCAGAATGTACCTGGGGCAGTAGGAGGGGTGCAAGGGGATTGTATACCAAAGAAAGAATTTTTCTTTTACTTTTTCAAAGAGAGGAGCAAACTGGGGTGGCGGGGAGGGCTGGGCAGGAAGAAAAGTGCAACAATGAATGAATGGAAATCCAAAATCTCTGTAAATGTTCATTAAAATTATTAAAATAAATTTTTAAAAAAGAAAATATATTTTAGAACGACTTAACCTTGAATATGTAGTTTCAAGGATGACACTAGAAGCTAGAAGTGTTAAGTGGCTCTTTACACAGCCCCTTAAGTATGGTAAAAACACAGGAAGCTTTAATGCTATTTCTCAGCCTCCCTGAATCAGCTTGGAAGACAGGGAGGATAACCAAAGGGGAAAGCCAAGGATTTCAAGCAAAAGGCTACGTACACTCGTAAAAGACAAGCATGGACAGTTATGTTGACAGTCTACAAATGCCTGAGAAAACTTCGTGCTGCCTTGCCCAGTTGGGAGAAAACCAGAATCTTGAAAGATTGTATTGTGTCTATGGCAACTTCTAAATCATAGGATTCAGGTTATGCCCAAGGCAAACCTGACTCAAAAAATTCTCCCTCCTAAACTTAAGTTCTACTGTTACACTATTTTCCAAGTTACTTCTCAACCCAATGCCATAGCTTACGTATTTGCCCATCAATACTGACAAATTCCAGATTTACTCAGCCTCTTGATGCCTCATGCCAAATTATGCGACTCAAAATGATATATGCACACCCATGGTTATTGCTGCATTATTCATAATAGCAAAGAGATGGAAGTAACCTAAGTGCCCATTAACAAATGAATGGATAGAAAAACTAAGGTACATTCACACAATGGAATATTATGCAGCACTAAAAAACAATGAACTCATAAAACTTTACACAACATGTGTGAGCTTGGAGGACATTATGCAGAAAAATATCTCAGTCGAAAAGAACAAATACTGCATAAAACTGTTTTATAAAATAGGACTGACATGAGGGGCTGGGGAGAGAATAGGAAAAGAGTTGATAGATAATGAACACTGTGTTGGAACAGATGAAGAAAAAAACTGTCCAAAAGGAATATATTATTAGACATTATATGAATGACAACAAACTGGAACAAGAGGTGTATTGCAATGTGGACTGGGGGAGCGAGAGGGAAGAAAATGTGCAACAATGAATGAATAATAAAAATAAAATTTAAAACCTCTCTAAATGTACATATAAAATAGGTAACCATCACTAACTAGTTGCCATCAGATAGATTTTTAACTGTGTGATTCCATGTGTATCTGAGCAGAAATGCATTTCAGAGGGCTCTCAATGACTGATATTTTGGAAATAGATTTCCAGGTCTTTCTTTCAAGGCATTTCTGGGTGAACTCAAACTGTCAACTTTTAGGTTCAAAGCTAAATGCTGAAATAGGAATACTTTACTCAACTTTTCCACTGAAATTATTGTTTACAAAGTTTAAAGTATTTTTCAAACAGAGGGTCCTCTGTTTCAATACTGCAAAGGCAAGCCATTACTCAAATGCATGACCATTCCAAGCAGCCTTGAAGAATTCTTTTGAAGAACTTGAAGAGTGAGGAGGGAGCAAAGTCTGGCCATCTTCTCTCTCTCCAAGTTTACTGTCTAGTCTAAGCTTATATTGCATGTGTTGTGTTTTTGTTATTGTGTACCACAGAGTTGGAACTGACGCATAGCTGACCCTCTGGTGGGTTTTCAGAGGCAGTTAATTGCTTGGGAAGAGATTATCTATCTTTCTCCTGCGGAGCAGCTGGTGGCCTCGAACTGCATGTCTTCAGGATTGTAGCACAACTTCTCTTGACACTAGGGCACCAGAGTTCCCTATTCTATCATTTCTAAAAACATTATAACCATTCACAAAGCTCTATTCTCTCCTTTGAATGCCAATTCATTTAGTCAACAATGTCAAAACTCATTACTCAAGAAGTTGTTAGGAATCACTGTGGCAACTGAAGTAGAAAAAAAAATGAGGAATCTCAAGTCTTACTTGAAACCCTTAGACTACAACCTGGAACAGCCCTTCTTTAAACTCTGGGGGCCAAGTGAGTAAGGGTTTGTGCTGGTAAACCAAAGGTACATAGTTCTAATCCACCAACTGCTTCACAGGAGAAAAATGAGTAATCTCCTTCTGTGCAACGTACAGCCTCTCAAAACCTACTAAAGGTCAGCTATGCAGTATTTGTCCTTTTGTGACTGAGATAAATCACTCAGCATAATGTCCTCCAGGCTCACCCATTTTGAATAATATTGCGTGAGTTCCTTGTTTTTCAGTACAGTGCAGTATTCCATTGTGTGAATATACCACAGCTTCTCTATCCATTTGTTTGTTGATGGGCATTTACGTTGTTTCCAACTCCTTGCTATTGTGAACAAAACCGCGACAAACATGGGTATGCATATATCTGCTTGCATATCGGTTATGGTCTCTTTAGGGTATATTCCCAGTAGTGGAATTGCTGAGTCAAATGGTACCTCTATTTGCACCTTTTTGAGAAAGCGCCGTGCCACCTTCCACAGTGGTTGCACCATTAACTTATATTTCTTATGCTTCTAGAAAGAAGCCAGTTAGTACTATCCAAAAGGGAATTTTAAAAGTAATCACTCGGTTCGAATCCACCATATGCTCTGTCGGGGAAGGAGGGACAATCTCCTCCTGTACCAGTCAGATCTGATTTGACAGTACACGCACACAAAAATAATAAAATTTTTTTTAAAAAAGTAATCACTCAAATAATATCCGTGGACCATTGGAAAAAATCTTGAAGGGAAAGGCTGGCCCAATGGCAGAAACTGATTCCAGCAACACTTTTCTCATTCTCTTGAGCTTATTCCGTTCAAAGGGACCATACACAAATGATCACACGCATACAAGCATCAACGTAAGTAAAGGGATTTGTTTTGAGAATATGGTATAAAGGCATTGGTGAGAAAAGCTACTAGGCAACCAGAAAAGCCCCAAGAAGTGTGTCCCTTGGTCTCCTGATGGCCTCTTATCATTCTTCTGCATGTGTGAGACTCTGCAGATGCTTATCGATTTAACAAGGTACATCTGACCCATCCAACTAAACAGACACATTTAATTTTAACAGAAGACAGCCAAAGAAATTAAATCTATTTTTATCTGAGCATGACTGCCTTTCCAGGGCCCATTCAGGACAGTCTCTGCAAGGTACCTCCCGCTGAGCCTTGTGGAGAGGCAGAGATTCTTCGTACACAGGAACAATCTCATGGATGAAGAATGGGTGGGGTGGGGAGGGAAGGTTCAAATTATCCACTCGATGGCCCCACAGTTCTGTCAGCTGGGGCAGGACTGAGCCTCCTGTGGAAGAGATTCAACAGGGAGATGGGATGAGGTGCAAGTAAATAACACTTAGCTTAGCACTTTTTTTAGCAGTTGTTTCCTGGGTGTTTTATTGACATGTCCTATCTCCTCCGCTAAACTGTAAATTCCTTGAGTGCAAGAACTAAGTTTATCCCGTAAATCTTTAATCTTCTATAGTGTTTTATAGTGTTTAGCACATTGCTTCCCTGGCAGATGCTTAATCAGCATATTGTTGATTAATTAGAGTCCATTTTGGAGGGGGAAATGGTGTGTCCTTGCAACAATTACAGCAGAAGGTTTATGTGAAAGTACTGTTTTCAATATAATGCAGTTTAAAATATTTAATATGCTCACACTATGAGACAATGATCTTCACACACACACACACATACACACCACATTGAGCTACAGGGGTTCTACATATTCCACGCTCTCCACTTGAATGTCAGGCAGAGATTGAATCCTGAATCAGGAAGCCTCCATCATTGCTGGAATTGAGCACAGTTGCCCTGGAGTCAGATTCCAACAACCTCTTTCCCACCTAACTCTCCAGGAACAGCAGACAAGACAGAAACTGTTAGTAGAACTGCTTTCTCCTCTCCCAACTCTGTTCTGTCCTCTAGAGTCTAAAGGTTTCATCACAGCAAGAGCACACCTTTCATAGCCAATATTCTCAAGAATCAACATATCTGCTTATCACCTGGGTTTTCAGCTTTCTCTCAGGATGGTTTCTGTTGGGGGCCCAGTGACCAGCACTGATCTGCAGTCTTGGGGTCTGTGAGATTGAACTACTACTGGCTTTAGGAGAACCACCCCGGGTCCTGATACCTATCATGACAATCAGTCAGGAGCTCGGATAGTTAACACATCAAGGGACATTTATTACTTAAACTGTTTCTCACAACCCAGGCTCATATGAAATTTATTTAGTCTCACAAACAAACCAGTGTGTTTCAATGAAGACTATGCCCTTCTTCTAGTGATAAGAAACAGTGCTGCCCATGGTCTTTCCTACTCAGAGATATGGAATTACAATGAAGACAGTGGTCTGAGATTGAAGGATCCTCCATCCAAATCTTGATGGTGCTATTGAGCACCCACTTCCCACCATGCAGCCTTCTTCACGGTACCATGTGTGCCCATGTCTACAAGAAGGCATGGCTCTTCCTCCAGAACCCTAGAAATTCCTCCTTCAAAGTCTTCTTCATCCTAAATTCTGTGAGCTTAAATTACGTACAGTTTTTTCTTAATCATTCCATCAAATTTTCAACATATACCTACTCCTCACTCACCAACTATCTCACTATCTGCTATTTCACATTAATAATAATAGTAAAAGATGACTATCCAACTATTTCAAACATTAGTGGCATGCATCTGGCAGTAATAGACACTGTGGTGCTTGGTTTGGTCACGATTCTCAGTAGTTTGACAGTTAAGCAATTTTTATCAGCTGTGACATGATAGGATGTAGTCATCTTCCATTTTGTGTTCTGATATGGTCATCTATAGTTTCACATTATTGTTGTTGTTGTTGTTGTTGATAGGTGCCATCGAGTCAAGTACAACTCATAGCAACCCTATGAACAAAAGATCTAAACTTTGTTCTATCCTGTCCCATCTTCACACTTCCTGACACAAAAGAACCTATTGCATCAGTTACCTTATCAATCTACCTGGTCAAGGGTATTTCTCTCCTTCACCAAACCTCCACCTTTCCTAGCATCATGTCCTTCTCCAAGGAACCTCCTAGTAAAATGCCCAAAGCATGTGAAGTGAAGCCTCATCATTCTTGCCTCCAAAGGCACTCCAGCAACACTCTCTCTAGTATGTATTTGTTTGCTCTTTTGGCCGTCCATGGAATGTTCAGTGCTCTTCTCCAACACCACAGCTTAAAGGCATCAGTTCTTCTTCTGTCATCCTTAGTCATTGTCCAGCTCTCAGGTGCATAGCAAGTGATCAGAAAGACTATGGCCTGAATCAGACCCACTTTAGTCCTCAACCTGACTTAATTACTCCTCAATAATTTGAAGAGGTCCCTAACTGTAGATTTTCACAGTTTATTGCCTCTCCTTATTTCTTGACTGCTGGTACTAAGTGTTAATTGTGGGTCCAAGCAAGATGAAGTTGTTAACAGTTTCAATCTTTTCTCTATCCATCATGACATTGCCTATCAGTCCAGTGGTAAGAATCCTTGTTTTCTTAACATTGAGATGCAGTCCATACTGAAGGCTGCCTTCCTTGATCTTCTGCAGCAAGTACTTCAAGTCCTCCTGACTTTCAACATCCAAAGTTGTGTCCTCTGAATAACACAGGTTACTGATGAGTCTCCCTCCAATCCTGCTGCCACATTCCTCTTCATAGAGTCCAGCTTTGAGGATAATTTTTTCAGCATATAACTTAAATAGGTATGGGGAAAGAATACAACCCAGGCACACTCCCTTCTTAATTTTAAACTATGAAGCATTCCCTTGCTCTGTTTGCACAACAGCCTCCTGGTCAAGGTATAGGTTTCTCATGAGCACAATTAAGTGCTCAGGGACTCCCATTCTTCTCAATGTCAGCCACAACTTGTTATGATCCATTCAATCAAATGTGCTTACATAGTCAATAAAGCACAAATAGACATTCTTCTGGTATTCTTTACTTATAACCAGGATCCACCTGACATCAACAATGATGTCCCTGGTGCCACAGCCTCTTCTAAATCCTGCTTGAACCCCTGGAGTTCCCTGTCTATGTACTGTTCTAGACATTTTAAAATTATATTCAACAGTATTTTGCTTGCCCGTGATATTAATGACATTATTGATAGTTTGCACATTCAGTTGGATCGCCTTTCTTGGAATGGGAACAAATATGTAAAAAAGCATGGGAGGGTCATCTGACTGCCTCTACTCCATGAGGAGGTAGAACTACTATCAGCAGCAGCAGACCAAGGCTGATCCCTATGAAATGAAGCTCAAACGTACCTCATCTCTCCAAACTTTTGACCAGTTCTGACACTAGCTGCCTTTGCCATAGCACTCTCTACATCTCTGAGGGATTCAAAAATTCATCACAACGACCACACAGAACTCACAGAGAATACTTGTATTGAGTTTATTAGGTGAGTGACAGGTTATATTCAGGATCAGAAATTACTCAATTCTTCCATCAGGACAGTCACTTCTCAATCAGTGCCCACAAGAAGGCCTTTCTCTGGCCCTCAGCTCCTTTGGCCTCCTAAGCCTCTTGGGTCAGCTCAGTCTTTGTTCTGTTGGGCTAGTGTTTAGCCCTATCAGCAAGTTCTTCCAGGTAACCCTACTCCACCAATAAGCCTCCTAACCAAAGGTATTCAGCTCTCCCACTCCACTGGCTAGAAAGCCCATCACACCACCTCCTGCTACGATTCTGGTTCTGGTACTTCTGTCACCCTTCTTTGCTGCTTCTTGCAGTTTCTTACCCTTTCCAGTATCACTCTGTTTCCTGGATCAGGAAGTTCCCAGTGTAGGGATCTCAGTTCTAAAGGACACTCTATGGTCCCACTTCTTCTTGGTGGTGGGTGTCTTCTTCTTAGGGTGTCTACCTTTCTGCCTCTGGAATGGCTCATTTTAAGTTGAGTGGAATGATAAAACTGATCTCAATATTTTTTTTATTTCAATATTTTCATGAGGGTTCTTTACATTGTCTCGCAAAATTAGGAAAGGAGCGCATCAGGAATGCAACCTGTCTCCATGCCTTTCAATCTATATGAAGAACAAATCATTCAGGGGGCTGGGCTTTATACAGAAGAATGTGGCATCAGGATTGAGGGAAGACTCATCAACAACCTACATCATGCAGATAACACAACCTTGGTGGCTAAAACTAAAGAGGACCTGAACAAAGACTGTAGTCTTTAATATGGATTGAAACTCAAAATCAAGAAAACAAAGCTTCTCACCACTGGGCTAAATGGCAGCACCACGATAGATGGAGAAGAGATTGAGATTGTTAACAATTACAGCTTCTTCGACTCCACAATCAATACTCTGCACCAGCCAGCAGTCAGGAAATCAAAACACTAATTGCACCGGGAAAATCTGCTGTCAGGGACCTCTCCAAGAGTACTGAGAAGCAAAAACGACTATCTAGAACTATAGTGCACCTGATCCAGGCCATGGTCTTCATAATTACTTGCTATACATCAGAGAGCTGGACAATGACAAAGGATGAGAGAAGAATCAATGCCTTTTACTTGTGGTGCTGGAAAAGTGTCTTGAACATACCATGCACTGTTAAGAAAACAAATAGGTCTGTCTTGGAGAGGATGAAACCAAGTTTCTCCTTGGAGGCTAGGATTTTGAAGCTCCATCTCACATACTTTGGGCATATGGCCTGGAGCGATCAGTCCTTGGAAAAGGACATCATACTTGGAAGGGTGGAGGGACAGTGCAGGAGAGAAAAACCCTAGATGAGATGGATTGACACACTAAGTGGGGCAATGGGGGAGAGTATGTTGGAGTCTATGAGACAAGTTCTGGACAGGGCAGGCATCAGAACTGTTATACATAGGGTCGCTATGAGTCACAGGTGACTCAACAGCACATAACAACAACAACAACACATATTGTGTCACCCCTCTAAGCTTATATGTATCATATTTGCATTATTAGTTCCCTTAAGTGGGCCACAAGTACCATATCTGCACAGCATCATGATGTTGTTGTTGTCGTTGTTGTTGGTACCATCAAGTCAGAACCGACCTATAGCTGACCCTCCAGTGGGTTTTCAGAGGCACTTAATTGCATGGGAGGAAATGACCCATCCTTCTCCTGCAGAGCCGCTGGCGCTCTCCAACCATGTGCCTTAGGGATTGCAGCACAGCTTCTTGCCACTAGGCCACCAGAGCCCTGCTAGATGGTGAAAAGACTGAAGCTATTAACTATTTCATCTTGCTCAGCTCCACAATCAACACCATTGGCACCAACAGTCAGAAAATTTTAAAAAATTAATTATATTGGGAAAATCTGCTATCAAGGACCTTTCCAGAGAGCTAAAGAGCAACGGTGTGAGTCTAGACACTGAGGTATGCCTGATCCAGGAACAGTCTTCTCAAATGTTGCTATGCATCTGATAGCTGAACAAAGACTAAGAATCACAGAAGAAGAATTTATTTCTTTGAGTTGTGATGCTTGAGAAGAGTATTGAACATAATATGGGCTGCCAAGAGAACAAACAAGTCTATCCTAGAGACAGTGAAACCAGGTTGCTCCTCAGATGCAAAGATTCTGAAACTCCATCTCACATACTTTGGGTGTGTTGTCAGGAGGGGCCAGTCCTTGGAGAGGGACATCATGTTTGGAAGGGTAAGGGTCAGAGCAGGAGAGGAAGATCCTAGATGAGAGAGATTGATTGACACAGTGACTGTGGCAGTGGGGTCAGGTGTGTCAGAGACAGGAGGTTGGCTCAGGATAGGGCAAAGTTCAGGGCCACTGTTCACAGGGTCGTTATGAGTCACAGGCGACTCAACGGCACATAACAAAAACAGTAACCCAAAGGTCACATAAAAGCCATCCATTATACCACAAGCCTAGTGTTTGGACTTCAGCACTATTGATACTTGAGCAGTAGGTATGTTTTTGTTTTTATCTGAATACAAAGCAGATCTTATTTCAAATGATACCCCTTATGGTTTCCAAGGCATCCTTGAAAAGATAAGAATCTTTACCTTTCTTCTGCACCACCTTCTAGACATCATCTTTATTGTACTTCAGAAAATGGATATTCTCTGTCCTCTACTCATAGCTTCTAATGGAGTCAGTGGTTGGTCCTTGAATATACAAACAACAGGGGGTTGCCTCACCTCTCTTAGCTAGGATACAATGGTTGATAGAAAGTATGCGGTGTGTTGCCCTCCCTTCTCTGTACTGTGTTATCTTCTGGGGTGAAAGTGGAGCAGTTCTGAAAACTCCGCCTCTTTCCATCCAAGTCAAGCTTTGTGAGATAGCACTTTGAGCCAATTGCCCTGCCCTTCAGTCATCCGTGTTCTCTGGTCCCAATGCAAGATAAGCATGGTTTCTTAATTCTGCTAATCTGCAAAAATTAAGACAACAAGCACAAACAACCTTTGTATCACATTTGTCAACCTTACCAAAAGGAAATCTGGACTTTGAAAGGTATTTGGCAAGCTTGACTTCCCAAAGAAGTTCAAAGAACAGCCTAGCCAATTGTGTCAAAGTTGAGGGCGTTTTCTAAACTGGACTAATACATTTTATTAACTATATTTTAAGTAGCTGTGAATAAAGTAGGCAATAAGACTTGGAATCTGATCTGCAACTCTGATCCTAGGACATCCAGGAAACTTTCTAGTTCAGTGAACTGTACACAAATAGAGAGGCAGCTTAATGTGGCACAGGACAGAGGCTTCAAACTGTGCTCCACAGTAAGAAGTGTGAACCAATATATATGGATAAGTGCATTCATATACCTCTATACCTGAAGTCAGTTTTTTTAAACAATATTGTCTTAAATGAGAATTCACATGTTTGTTAGGAAATATTTCCAGAGAAAAAAGAGGAATAAGAAAGTAAAATGAGGATGACATTGAGATCAATATGTAATAACAAGCCCAATTGCACTCAGGGTAATTTTGACCTATTCCCACAGAGGGCTCAAGAGACACTGTGGGTCACACACTTCATAGTCATCCCAAGGAGAAGGCAAAGAACTGGAGTATGTGTATCCCCTGTCGACCATTGGTTACGACCTTCAGGGGGAGAAGAAAAACAAATTCCCAGAAACCCTGGCTCTCCCACAATCCACAGGCTACCAGCAGAGAACACAGGTTGGAAGTCCGCAGATGTGATGGGAGCAGAGCAAGAGAAGCACCTGCTACAAACACTCTAATTGTGAGTGACAAGCCATGACATTTTAAATCCTGTTTTAGATTTATAAGTTTTTATTTATTTGTTTTGTCTTGCTTCTTTAAAATGTTGCTTTTGCATTTAAACCTCAGTTCAACTACTGAGAAGCTGCTACTTAACTTGAGATTTTTCTAATTTCCAACATAGGGATAATATTAACTTTGCTCATTTGATGAGAATCAGAAATTACATTGATATCCCTAGTAAATAGTAGGTCCTCAACCAGTTGCTAATATCAATAATAAGCATTTCATTGGAAATCCAACTTCTCTATGTTGTTGTTGTTTGTTGTTATGTGCCTTCGAGTTGCTTGTAACTCACAGTGACCTTATGTACAACAGTCCTAAGCCCTGCTCTGTTCCTGTGCCAATTGCACTGTCTCCAACACACCTACTCTGCTTACCCCAGTCACTGAATCAATCCACCTCACAGAAGGTCTTCCTCTGCTGCGCTGTCCCCTCCACCCTCCCAAGCATGACATCCTTCTCCAAGGACTAGTCCCTCCTTGCAACATGTCCAAAGTATGTCAGACGAAGTTTCAGAATCCTTGCTCCCAAGGAGCAGCCTGGTTTAACGTTCTCTAGGTTGAACCTGTTCATTTTCTTAGCAGCCCATGGTATATTCAATACTCTTCTCCAGCACCACAGCTCAAAGGCATCAATTCTCCTTCTATCCTCCCTAGTCATTGTTCAGCTCTCTGACACATAGCAAGTGATTGAAAAAGTTCTCTATAAACCTTCATTAAAATCTCAATTAAAAAAATAAAATAATAAGTGTTTCCTCAACATGTTTCAAAAGAATAACACAAACATTTCTTTACCTTCACTGTTTAAGTTGCGAATGGAAGGATATAGACTGTTTTGGAAAGAGAAGCTTGTCTATGAGACCATTCATCACCTTCTCGCCTCTGCCTTTGGTTTTCATCTCATTTGTCTAATATCACCTGCCTATTCTTCAAGGTTCATCCTACAGACTCCTCTTTCATGAAACCTTTCTTTATCATCACAATTGGTAATACTCTTCCACTTCTGAATTGCCATGCCATTTTATCTAAAAAAAATTTTTATGGCACCTGTCATTTTCTTCTTTGCAATGTCTATTAAAACCCTAACTTTGGAACAGACAAGTCAATGAAATGGAACAGAGTCCAAAAATAAGCTGAAATCCACATGGGACCAACCAAGGAAGCATGATAAATCAAATTACTCAAACAGTGCACAGGCAACTGGTTAACCATTTATGGGGTACAGGGGTAAGGATTAGTCTGGCTATTTCTTTTCCTACCCAAAAATACATTTCAGACAGCTCAAAAGTATAAATAGAAAAAATAAAACTACTGATAGCAGAAGATAACAATGACCAAAGAGCAAACTACTTTTTTTTATACCCTTGGAGTAACAAAGGCCAGAACATAAAACTCAGAAGCCATTAAAGAAAAGGCTAATAGATGTAATTCCATAAAAATGTTGAACATGACATTAAAAAGTCATAAATTCAAAATTTAAACAAATATATCTGTAATACATGACAATCAAGAGGTTAATTTCCTTTTATAAAGGGCTTATAAAAATAAGACACAAACAAATAACCCAATGAAAGTAAACAATTGACTAAGCAGTTCATGAAAAAGGAAATACAAATAGCTATAAACATTGGAAAAGATACCTAGCAAAAAAATGCAAATCCAAAGCCAAAATTTGGGATCAACTGAGTGCTTGTGAGGTTCTGGTGACATGGACCCTTTAGAAAGATCCTCTGTAGCTGGAAAAGGACAATGTATCTCTGAAGGGTAACTAGTAACTTTTATCAAAAGGACAAACACACATACCCTTTGCCCTAGTACGTCAACTGTTTACCTTGGACTTAGTACCAGTTCGTCTACCTACGTATACAAGAATAGCTATTGCAACATCACAAGGATTAGACAAAAACTATAAACAACCAGAGCAGCCTTCAATAGTTCTGGTTAATAAATAATAAATGATAGCTTGCACAGATAATGAATGAGTCATAAGAACGAAGTAGATCTGTATAGCCTAAATTTCAAGTTTCTTAGGCTTACCAACAAGTTAAGACATGTGTGCACACAGACATACTGATAGAAAAATTGAGGGGGGAACCCCACAACTAGTTGTCATCTGGTTGACTCTGACTCTGGGCAACCCCACCTGTCAGGGCAGGTGGTGCTCCCTAGACAGGTTTCTCTGGAAGTGGATCACCAGGCTTCTCTTCCACAGTGCCTTTGTATGAAGTTAAACCATCAATCTTTCAGTTAAGAGCCAAGCAGTTAACTATTTATGCCACCCAGAAACTCCAACACACATATATGAGTTGTTGTTGTTATGTGCC
>NW_006399776.1:24197930-24199385 GCF_000299155.1 Elephantulus edwardii
GATACTTACCTGGCAGGGGAGATACCATGATCACGAAGGTGGTTTTCCCAGGGCGAGGCTTATCCATTGCACTCCGGATGTGCTGACCCCTGCGATTTCCCCAAATGTGGGAAACTCGACTGCATAAAAAAAAAAATAGTAGTCTCATACCAAAAGAAGTGTAGCTGGTTTGTATACTTTGATTTCTTAGCTTAAAAACAAAAGTTTCAAAAGACAAAAAGAATCTCTTGTCATCAAATTCAAAATTAATGTTGCAGGATAAATGTAAGAACAAACCCACTCATTACACCCAACATAGAAAGACAATAAATTCTTAAGCTATCTTCCACTTCCTTTGCAGATATTAAGATAATCCAATTATTTCTAATATTAACTTATGTTAGCTGTTGTGGTTGTTAGGTACTGTCGAGTCGAGTATGACTCATAGCGACCCTATGAACAAAAGATCTGAACCCCATCCTGTCCTGTGCCATCTTCACACTTCCTGACACACTAGAGACCATTGTGGCAGTCACTGTGTCAATCCACCTGGTCAAGGGTCTTTCTCTCCTTCACAGACCCTCCACTCTTCCAAGCATCATGTCCTTCTCCAAGGAATAGCCCCTCCTAGCAACATCCCTCTTAGCAATATGAACTTAGAGTTGCTGCAAATACATGCATTAATATAAGTGTATATAAGGGGCAAATTTATGAAAACTTCTTAGCTATAGCCAACCAAACACCTTGAGGGAACAAGAGCTCAAGCCATAGTTTCAGAAGACACCAAGAACAATTGGCACAACTTAGCCCACAAAGACGATGTTCTACGTCCTACCTGAGTGCTGCTTACAGTGAATGGGGTTGGAAAAGCTCATGAGCAGGCATCTAAAGTGCAGCTATGGGTCTCTCCCCGTCCAGAGCAAAGAAGAGTAAAGAAAATCAAAGATAAAACAATTAGTCCAAAGGACTAATATCTCATGTGAATACCAGTCTTCATGACCCTGAGACCAGAAGAATTTGATGGTCATGGCTACCACTGATGACCACTCTGAAAGGGGTCACAATAGACAGAATGGGAAGAAAATGTAGAGCAAAACTAAAAGTTATTCTTAAAAAAAGAGAACAGGCCTAGTGGAACCCCTAAGACTCTGGCCCTTAGATACCCTTCAAGCTTAGAATGGAACTAACCCTGTGGTAAACCTTCAGCCAAGCAATAGATAGGCCGGTAAAGTGCACAGTAACACCAGGGAGGAATGCACTCCCCAGAACAAACAGCCATATAAGATCAAAAGGGCACCATTTGTCCAGGGATAAAACAGAAGGCAGGAGGGGCCAGGAAAGAAAGATGAATGGAGACATGAACACAGAACAAAAGTGGGAAGAGTGCTGTTATTTTGTGGGAACTGCAATAAATGTCACAAAACAAAATGTGTAAGAATTGTTGGCTATCCCAGAGATGTGCAGCTCAAATCCACC
>NW_006399776.1:24199900-24299403 GCF_000299155.1 Elephantulus edwardii
AGAGAAGCTGTGGTATATTCACACAATGGAATACTATGCTGCATTGAAAAACAAGGAATCATGCAATATTATTCAATATGGGTGACCCTGGAGGACATTATGCTGAGTAAAATATCTCAGTCACAAAAAAGACAAATACTGCATAGTGTCACTGTTGTAGAATGGGGCTGATATCAGGGTTGGTGTAAGACTGAGAAAAACTGGATAAATTATGTATACTGCATTGAAACAGATGAGGGAGAGAACAGTGATATATGACAGGGTATTTTGGTTATCACAAGAGTCCAGAATGAAGGTTGCCTAGTGGAGTGTACTTGGAGAAGGGGCATTGTATACCAATGAAGGAATTTTTCTTTTAGCTTTAAAAGAGAAGAGCAAACTGGGGAGGAGGGGTGGGCAGGGAGAAAAGTGCAACAATGAATGAATGGAAATCCAAAATCTCTGTAAATGTTCTTTAAAATTAATAAAATAAAATTTAAAAACAGAAAATATATAAATCCTATCCAACAACACCTTCTTAAAAAAAAAATCATTGGCTAGAAAACCAATTTGCTTTGTAAACTTTCACCTAAATCACAATAAAACATTTAAAATTAATACAATGATTAGTGATATAACTGGAAAAAGTAGAATGGTAGAATCCATTCTGGCCCAAAAAAGAGAGGGACCTCGATAATAGATGACTTTGTCACTTGCTAAGGCTTATTGTTGTTGTTTATTGTTGTTGTTGTTGTTGTTGTTAGTTGTCGTCAAATCGAGTGACCCTATGAACAACCAATCTGAACACTGTCTTATCCCAGGCCATCCTTACCATCTATGACACAGTCAAGCAAATTGATGCAGCCTCTGTGTCAATCCACCTGGTCAAGGGTCTTCTCTTTCGCTGCCCCTCTACCTTCCCAAAGAATGATGTTCTTCTCTAAGGAATAGCCTCTCCAAGCAACATGTCCAAAGTCTGTGAGATGAAACTTCATAAAGACTTGTGATAAGCCTTCTTCAAACTTTATGAAGACTTAATGATAGGCCTTATTTATTTCATACCACAGACCACTTACAGTGTTCTAAAAGAGGAAGGAAGCTGAAATAACTTTGTATAATATTGTCAAATGTTATCTCCAATGTGGACAGACTGATCACCTCCAGGGCAATGTTTCTTTTCCTAAATACGGATTTCGATTGTACTGTCTCTAAGAATTACTGTTGATTCTTGGAAGGGCAGGGGTGTTTTCACTTGGTCCTGAAATTCCTTTCAAGAAGCTGGAATTCCTCAGGAGTTGACAAGACATTTTGTCTTACATTGGCGAAGAGACCACAGAGGATGACACATCTGGAGTTCTAGAACCCAACTTGGGCTACTTAAGAGGATTTCCCTGCATCTGGATGCTCTGGTTCAAGGAGAAGGGCAAATCTGAAAAAGTGTCCCCCTGAGTGTGAAGGTTTCGAAGAAAGGTGACTGTGTGATTGAAGCAGATGCCTGGTAGGAGTTAGAAGTCCAAAGGGTCCCCTCAAGAGTAACACCTGTGAAGACGTCCCTGATGGTGCAAATGGATAAAACTTGCTCCACAGCTAATTGGAAGTTGGGAGTTCAGGTTGACTCAGAGGCATCTTGAAAGAAATTCCTGGTGCTCTAGTTTCAAAAAATCAGCCAATGAAAACTGTATAGATAGTGTGAAAAACAATGTATATGAACTTTGGAAGCAAATCAGTATAAAATTAAAATTTTACTTTTAAAAAAAAACTGCAATATAGCTCTACAACACACATGAGATCAGCATGTATCAAAACCCATTAGCTACAACTAGTAAGACTTTTGAAAGGAAAAGGACAAAGCCGGTTTCAGGAGGTTCTGGTCAGCTGGGATGCAGAGCTGACAAGAGCAGTCCAACAGGAACTCCGCAGTAAAGGTGCTTACGAGAGGACTGCTGGCTTCGGCAGAAATGGTGGATGAAATCCTTCTGTCAACGTCTTGCACAGTCAAGGAGAAAAGTGTGACCTTGGTTCAAAAGCTGAAGCGGATCTGAAGGAGTTAACAGCTGGAGGCCGACAGCCAATCACATCGCAGAAGCTGGGAAGATCTGAATCTCCACATTTGCCATAGGAACTGTCTCCAAGGGCAGAAAAGGAAGAAACCACAATTTGGGGAAACAAACTAGGAATTTGGTTGTGTCCATAAGGGACCCAGTAGGGGTCCCTTTTATTAGTCATCATATTTGGGAGATTGGTTTTCCCATATACTAACTCACTTTATCTGTAAATCCTCAGTGAATTTCTTGGGGCTAATAGTATTAGATAAAGGGAAGGAGCATTACAAAAGGCCTTCTCCATGTCAGGGCTGCCCCAAAGTCTGCACCTTGGTATCTATATGGGAGCCTTGCCAGGAGTGCATGTAGTCCTTGATGCTCATAGAAATGACCAGCAGCAGAAAACCTATGAGAAAACTACTTGCTACCTGAAATCAAACTTAGGAACTGCCTCAAACAGCCTCCCCAACTTCACCCTGTGACAAATTCAGTGGTAGAAAGAAATCCTGGGCTTAATGAGAGCAAAGAGAGGTCAATGCCAGTCTTGGAAGCATCTTTTTCCTGCCGCTACACAGAGCTCCTAAAAAAAGACTTGAGAAAGACTGGATGACTGATTTCTAAACAATGCCCACGAACGACTGCCTAAATCCAAAGCAATTGGAAAAAAACAATTGAAAATCTCACCAGAAATTGAATAAGCTATATGACAGAGTTATGCAATTCTAAATAGAGCAATAGCTCATAAAATTAATAATCCATTACATTTAAATAGCTAGAGGCCTTGTCAGTCTCTGGCTCTTGCAGTTACACTCACTGGTTTTTTTTAAGAGTAAATTGATTGCCAGCACTTGAAAATCACACATTTCATAGTAAGATTCAGATGTCCACCTTCTATTTAAAAATCCCAGTGGTGAGTCAGTCTTCTCACTGACAAGCATGGGAGAACCAGGTATTCTGCAGGATGTAGCTCTGAGTCCTACAATTCATGAAGGCCCACACAGCCCCACTGGTTCTGAGCCACAGAGGACTAGGCTGTGTTGCCTTTTGTCATTGTGCTTAAGTCTGGTTCAGAGTTTAAATCATCCTGTGTACTGTGCTTAACAGGGTCAGAAAACAGGTAAATTCATTTGAGAAAAGTAAATCCATCAAATATGCTTAAATCTTTTTAAGGTAATTCAATAATAGCCATTCATTTTAAATATTTGACCTAGGGCACAAATGTATCTGTACCAAACACACACACACAATATATATATATATATATATATATATGTATAAATCCAAGGTTATTCATTGTAGCAGTATTTGAAATAGCAAAACACTGGAAGCTGCTTAAATGTCCATCAGTAGGAAACTGGCTAAATAAATTATGGAATATCTACACAATAGAATACTGAGCAACTGTTTTTAAAGGGAACAGAGAATAAAGTAGATCTATTATGTGCCACTCAGTACATCCTCCAAAGAAGTATTTTAAGGAACAAAGGGAAAGAAAAAAGAGAAATTTGAAGGGCAACATGTGTGATGTGATCTCATTCATGTAAAAAAAGGAAAAATTTAAGGAGAAAATATGTGTAAGTGCAAGGGAAACATCTGGAAGGATACACAAGAAACCATTTGTGAAGCTGTATGAATATCAAGTAGAAGAATTACTTTTTCTCTTTCACATTATAACTTTCTGTCCCTTTGTTATGCCTGTGTTATTCTTAGCATTTAAAGGTAGTTATTTTAATGAGTAAAACAAAAGTACACTGGTGTTATAAGCAAACCTCCCACTCAGAAAAAAGTAATTTCTATGAAAACTATTATTCCTCAACAACATTGTTGTTAGATACCATCAAGTTGACTATAACTCATAGTTATTTTATGAACAGCAGATATAAATTTTGCCCTATCCTGTGCCATCCTCATGATCTCTGCCATGTTCAAGCCAGCCATCTAGAAAAATGTAAAGTAGCTATACCCTGACATCAGGAACTCCAGTGACTTAGTGTAAAAAATGTGTTGGCACTGCCAGTACAAAGGTACATGGCTCGAATCCATCAACTGTTCCATGGGAGAAAGATGGCAATCTCTTCCTATGTGATTTACTGCCTCTGAAAACTTGACAGTATAAAACAATGACAACTGATATCAGGTCAAGATGTCATGACTCATTCTATTTTCATACATGGAAACGAAAATGCCCTCCTTACCTAATGATAAATATTTATTAAACTTTACAAAAAGCACCCAACACGTGCCAGTACTTAGGAAATGTGTATTCATTCAATAATTAGTTGTTATTGTCACCTTTATTGTCAGCTTCTCTGTTTGACTGTTACCCCTATGCCACACCAGCCCTCTCACACAGTCTGAACTGCATCAATGATACGAGTCAATTACCAAACCAAGATGGATTTTGCATAAGACAGTACTTTAAACTCCATTCCAGGTGACTCCCCTTCTGGTCTATAGTCAGGCCTTAAGAAAGTGGAAGTGTAGTCCTCTCAAGATGGGCAGGTGGTGCCACCTCCATACAAAACCACTCCCGTTGCCTGCTAAAGCTCCCATTTCAAAATGATACTCCTACATATCTACAATTCCCTTCTCCAGCCAGCTTCTCCAACAGACCAGTTGGATTTGGAGGTGGAAGAGGAGCAAGAGACTTCCATTTTTTTGCATTCTTGTTACTTTAGCCTATGTTCCTAGAGCTCTCCCAAGATAAACTGTGCTGGAAGTCAAATATTGATTCTACCCATACAATGGAGTCACTGGGTCATTGGGCAATTCAAACAACAAATGCAAGTTCAGATGTTAATTGAAAAGTTGGGATGTTTGAGTCCACCCAGAAGCGCCTTAGAAAGAGTAAGCACAGTTGCTGTAGCTCACAGTGTTTCCATGAGTCCACTCAACAACAGCTGACTAAGTGCTTACCCCTACAACAGGGAATCATGGATATCCACCATGTTTCCAGGCCAGAATCAACTATTCCTAGAAACTTTTGCTCCCTGGGTCTGGTGTACCTAACCCAATCTCTGTGAATGAGGTGAAGAGAGATCAAATATGCCCTGAAGGTCTGCTCCTGTCAATCAAGCCTGAGAACTCCTCTTCCAGCTCTCCTTGCACCTCCCCTCAGCCTCACATACACAGGTACAGGGCGCTGGGATGAGCTCCCACAGTGCATTAGCTTTGAACAGGGAAGAAGGAAAGGCTTGTGACGCCATCCAGCCTCTGCTGTTAATAATGTATGAGTCCCAGACTGAGGGGAACCAGTGAGAGTCCGTTTTCCGCGGACAAAGGGAAAATTAGACTTAAGCTCTCTTATCAGGATGTGCTGAGTACTGGGGATGAAATGGGGGCCACAGCTGGACCTTCTCGACTGAAGAATAGAGTATAAATCCAGTGCATGCCTGTTACATAACTTGCTACCCACAAACCCCCTCTTGAGTGTTGAAATCCTTTTTTTAGCTGCTCAGCTGACTTACACATATATTCAATAAGCCTTTAGCAAATATGAATTCTATTAAAACGGTGATCCCCACAACTAGATTTCACGGCCCAGAATTCTCTCTCCTCAAATTGCAAGGATCAACCCAGGATTGCCAAGTTTGTGGCTTTACCAGCAAAGAACATGTTTCTAAGCCTATTCATCTACTGGCACCATTTTTTCTTAAAGACTGAAACTCATATTTTAAAAAAAAGAAGTCACAAAAGCTTATTTGAAATCAAGTATATTTTTTAATCTGTTCAATTAGATGGCTTGAAATTTATAAAATTCATGATCTTCTCTTTATGCTTCTTATTCTTGGCCCTTCTTAAACTGGTGAAATGATATCAGGAACCAGTATCCATTTTCAGTCTGGCATTTGAAGGCCACTAGGTTAAGGCAATTCAGATGCTGGCACTTGGGCCTGTTGAAGCTTTTCTACGGTGGAGCATTAACCATCTAGACATACTTATTCACCCAGGAATCCAGGAGGGAGATTATTTCAGCCCAGTTGGCAAAATGGAAACTGAAGACTTGGAGTCAGAATTTATGGCCAATAAGAACTTTGTTCATCATCCAACATTCTCAGTTTGCAGATGAAGAATCTGGCCTGTGGCAGCAAGAATCATTATTATATGGTGGCAATAATGACTGTGTCTGGCAGTTTACAGCTTATGAAGTGATTTTTACAATCAACAAGTATTTATTCAATTAGGATGGAGGAAGGCCAGGCCTAGGGACATGGTGGCTGCAGAAGATCTGAGTATTCCTAAGTTCTCTGTATTCTACCACTGGTTGGGGATCCTCTAAACTCTTTGCTATCACCTCTCACCTTATAAAATGGTATGAGTATTCTTAGAGTAAAGAGATCCAGAGACAACTTCCTGAGCAAGGATCTGGTAAAACCTAAGGGCGAGAGTCAAGATCTTAAGCCCTGGTTGTCCGTCACCATGAAGACTAGAGTTAGTTAGCCTCCTGCATCGTGAAGGATGGGGTAGACTTGCATTCAAAGAAGGGTAGTTCCTCCTCCAACCTCATCTGAGATCCTCACAGAGGTGGAATCCATGTGAACCACAGACCTCACCTTTAAGTAATCTCAGAACATGTACCCTTCTACTGTCGTATTTACAGACTCAGATTTTCTTAGAAAGGAAAGTCTGGGGAGCTCTGGTGGCCTAGTGGCAAGAAGCTGCTCTGCAATTCCAGAGGCACACAGTTCAAATCCACCACATGCTCTGCTGGAAAAGGAGGGACAATCTCCTCCTGTACCAGTCAGATCCGATTTGATGGTACACGCACACAAAATAATAAAATAAACTATAAAATAAAAAGAAAGGAAAGGAAAGTCTGTCTTGAGATTTTTGGAAAGCAAAAGCAAATAACTCAAAGCAGCTTCTTCTAAGACTTTCCACCAAAAAAAAAAAAAAAGAGAGAGAGAGAGAGAGAGACATGACCGAACAAATGTGGAAGGAGAGGCCAGAGAGCAGAGAAGTCTCTAGAGTCCTACAGGGGAGTGCAGAGCCTACAGGAAAGTCGGCCAGAGAAGATATTCTCACCCCTGGCCAAGGGAGGCGAAGTCGATAGAGAGGGCTGCATGGGCGCAGAGGCCATGCACCAGCAGGGGGCACCCGCGGCCACAGCTGCCTCTCCCGAACCAAGGGCCAACTCAGAGAGGGACTAGCTAGCTGTCCAGCCCAGGGGCGGGCGCAGCCAAGGAGGCGGCCCGACCCACAGTCACCTCCCCTGGGGTGCGGGGAATCCTACAAGGGCAGTCGGCGCCATGCAGAAGGCGGGGCTGCTTCCAAGTGTCTGTTCCCAAGCGTGGAGATCTTTGCGGATGGCCAGCTCCGGGATGTCCCGCCCGCACCCACTCGCGAATAAGGTGGCTTTAGTAACAGCCTCCACCGACGGGTGAGTGCCCGGCCAGAATCTCTGAGGCCTTGCAGTCTGGAGACTAAGACTCAACCCTTTCCCTTTCCAGTGGCCTCTGCCCTTAATCTTTCACAGGGGGAAAAAAAAAAGAACCACGTGTTTGTGTCTTGAAGCCCTTACCCTGGCCAATCCTCCTCGGAGCATGGGCCCCTCCTCTGCCAACCCTGCTGACACTACCACCTCTGGCAGAACTCCCTCACTCCATGCTGCCCCTCAGTCCAGTCTCCCAGGGCGCTGGGCCGCCCCAGCCCACCGGCCCCACCTAGAGTCTGGGAAGCCCAGAAATCCAAGAGAGCCCAGATTTCCAAAATCCTATTATGACAACATGTTCCAGGCACCCTGTTTGTGCAAGTGTCCCAGAGAGCTCCAGTTTATCTAGACAGAACACACGATCCAGAGTCCACATTTTCCATTAGGTCTATAAATGTTGGCCTGCTACCCAGCCTGTTTCTCACCCTTTGCACTGGTTTCTCATTCCCACTTGACTTTGCTAGGTGATCTTCGAAAATCTAAAATACAAATATATATAAATAATCCGAATAGATGATGATTGTAAAGTGAATCTTAATCCCAGGGGAATATTTTCTTTCTTTCTTTCTTTCTTTCTTTCTTTCTTTCTTTCTTTCTTTCTTTCTTTCTTTCTTTCTTTCTTTCTTTCTTTCTTTTTAACTAGAAGGCTGATCTTTCTTGTGCACTCAACAATGTAACTTAGAATTTGAGAATGATGGGAACTAGTAAGAAAGCTATTTGGGGACAGAGCTCTTTTGTATATGACCCTCAATCATGGTTATGACTATTTCTATACCCTCAGCTTAATTTTCTCTTCTGAGTCTATACAGAGTATGTGGCCTGTCATTCCTGGTGAAGGCTGTTGAAATAAACAACAGCAACCAAATAAAACTATTACTCTCAAGTTGATTGCAATTTATGGCAACCCATTGTGTTAGCTCCATAAGGTTTTCTTGGCTGTGTAATCTTTACAAAAGTAGATCACTAAGACTTTCTCCTTACATAGCCCTAAGTAAATCTGAATTGCTAACCTTTAGTGAGCTCTGGTGGCCTAGTGGCAAGTAGCTGCACTGCAATCTCAAACGCAATTCAAATCCACCAGTTGCTCCAATTCACCAGATGCTCCAATCCACCAGATGCTCCAGTCCACCAGATGCTCCAATCCACCAGATGCTCCATGGGAGAAGGATGGGCAATCTGCGATTACTGCCCCTGAAAACCCATCAGAGGTTCGGCTATGGTTTGGTTCAGTCTACAGTCCACAAAGCAACACAGGTTAATAATACAGTTCAGAGAACCTATGGGAGATGAGGTCAATTCCTGTGCACCAAATCTTAAAGCCAGTACAATAACTAACTAGTTCATTAACACCTATTCTGATCGTCCAACCGGTTTCCGAGGCCATAAATTGTACAGGAAGATTGGCCACGCAGCCATTGATGTACAAGTAAAGAAGTGTATAAAACAGACTAAATCATGTCCATCCGCATAGTAGTTACCAGGTAACGGTTATGCCATTAACGGTTTTATACGTAAGTAAAAATGCGTAGTTGTGACAAATGGAACGCTGAAATTCAGACTCAGGTACTCTGACCTTAACCATAATTCTCTCTATCTTCAGGATAGGCTTGGCCATCGCCCGACGCCTGGCCCAGGACGGGGCCCACGTGGTCGTCAGCAGTCGGAAGCAGCAGAACGTGGACCGAGCAGTGGCCACGCTGCAAGAGGAGGGGCTAAGCGTGACAGGCACCGTGTGCCACGTGGGAAAGGCTGAAGACCGGGAGCGACTGGTGGCCACGGTAAGTGGCAGGGATATGGGCAAAGGTGACACAGAAGGGAACCCCTGTGAGCCTCTTTCCTTGCTTTTCTGTAAGGTGTTGATGTGATCCAAACCAGCACTAGTAACTGAAAATAGTGGATTCTGCTACTCACAGAGATGCCAGAATATTTCAGTTGCATGCCTTTCTGTTATGTCCCTGTCCTAAAATCCCAGAACCACCACATCCCACAGAATCAAAAATCACTCTAATGGTTCAGACCTGTATCATCCCTTGAGATACACACAAAAACAGGTAAACCTACAGTAGTTTAGTCTAGCTGGGCAGATGAGAAAGGAAGAGGTAATTACAAAATATAAATGTCCCTACTCATGGATAAATAAATACCCTGTTCTCCAGATTAGGGGTCTACATGATGCAATGGTTGGTGTTTTGAAACCACCAGGCACTCTACCAAAGAAAAGATTTGGGAATCTGCTTCCATAAAGAACATAGCTTTGGAAACCCTATGGGACACTTCTACTCTGTCCTATGGGCTTGCTGTAAATAAAAATTAACAACAGTGAGTGGAGTTCTCCAGATTAGAGTCCACAAAACCTACAGGAGGCAAGCCACCTACTGTGTGCTGTGCACTGTGTTCTGAGCCCTGCCATGAGTTACTTCTAAGAACTAGGCAAAGCAGGGTCTATCCTTCCTCTTTGCTGAGATTGGCTTATTAGGTGGAGTCACTTTCCATGGTCCCACAGCCTCTAAGGAAAGAAATGTAATTCAGCCTACACTTAAATCCCTTCTCTTCTTTTTTTTTGGTTACCTACAGTCGACTAGCCATTTCCTTGTTATCCTAGGATCAGATCGTAAGTTCCCACTTGAACTTTAGTCTCAAAGACAGTATCTAAGTGACTGAGATGGTTCTTAAAACAAACAGCTTTCCAGTTTGGCATTTCCTTAGAAAGCTGAACACAGAAATTGCATATGACCCAGCAATTCCACTGCTTGGAATATACCCTGAGAAAATGAGAACTGAGACACAAATGGAGACTTGTACACCAACGTTCATAGCAGCGTTATTCACCATGGCAAGATCATGGAAACAGCCCAAATGTCCAACCACAATTGAATGGCTTCAGAAATTATGATACATTCACACAATGGAATAATACATGGCATTCAGAAGCAATGATGCTAAGTGAACTATGTCAGTCCCACAGGGACAAATACTGTATAAGACCATTATTGTATAATGTGTATGAGGATCTATGGAGAGAGGGGGGAGCAGAGGGGTGAGGGGGTGAGGATGGTCAGGGGAGGGGGAGTTAATCATAAGGTCACACAATTTGATGGGTGAGGGGGTAGTGGGTAAAGGAAGTGGAAAACATCCAGTGTGAAAAACAATGTATACGACCTTTGTAAGCTAATACACAATAAAAATTCGGTGGGTTTCGTTTTTTGTGTTTTTTTTTTTTTAAAAAAAAGCCTTCATATAAACAAAGAAATGTGGCTATCCAACAAAGGAAGCCCTGTTCCTGTTATCCTTGGGGCAAGTAATTAATTCTCCAAACTGAGAGGGGAAAGCTGCCCAACAGAGAAAAGTAGGGGATTATATTAGAAAATTAAAAGGTTGACAAAAATAATTTGGTTTCTTTTAGAAGAAGGCTTTTTAAAAATGTTTAAAGTAGGGCAATAGGGGATACACTATGGTATGGTAGACAGAATAAAGTTATTCTATTTTTAAGAAATCATTTAGAAGATGTTCAAATATGCACTGTAAAGAATCAAATGTGAGCCTATGAAAATCACCTTTCCACAGAATACTGAGCAGACCCTAAGATTGGGGCCTTGATCCCAAGGTGAAGAGAGTCATTTAGGAACCTGAGTCAGTTAATGACTAGCCAATCAGATGCATGTGACAATTTAGTATCACCACTCTGTCAGGAATTGATAGTTTACTGGCTAGGCCTCACTGGAACCACTTAAGCTTTCCCAGAGCACTAGAAGGGGTCTTGAGCTGGATCTTAAGGAGTAGTGGCATTGGAGGAGGGATGAGGGGTTCCAGATGACCCTCCCAGAGGAGCAGACAACCAAGGAAGAAATGGCTAAAGAGTGGAACCCCATTAGTCCTCAGCAGAGAGCACAGGCTCATGGGTACAGGTGGGTCTAAAGGGTAAGGGCTCTAGAGGCCTCCACAGTCTTCCCAAAAGCTTTATACTTCATTAGGAAGTAATGAAGATGTAAGGTTTTAAACACTATGAAAAATGGTTATGAAGGAAGAGAAATTTGGCACTGGTAGGAAAGATGGCATCCCTAGGTGGTGCAGTTAACATACTTAGCTGGTAACCAAAAGGCTGGACGTTCAGTGCCACCCAGAAACACTTTACAGGAAAGGCCTAGTGATCTCTTTGCTGAAAATTAGTTACTAAAATCAGTCACTGTGGAGCACACACAGTTCTACTCTAACACATGGGAGTCAGAATTTACTCTGAGAGGAAGGGTATATTTGAGTAGAGAAGACTGAGCCAAAGCTGTCAGCATAATAAAGGTCCAGAGCGGTGGGACCAGAACTAATGTGCGCAAAAACGTCTAATAGGAATCATCCAAGATTTCCCTCATGCAATATCAAGAAATGGGAAATAGAAGGAATGTTTCCAAGATGACTCTCCTATAGTTTGCATTGCCAATGTCAAGATGGAGATTAAAAGGATATTGTCACCAGTTTGGCATGTTCTACCTGTTGTCAGCAACACATCTCTCTAATGTACACCCCTCTGTATGACCACAATGAGGAAGGTTTTTGCCTTGATAAGTGGTTCTACTACTTGGTTGGCTCTTAATCCGAACCACAAAGCTGCTTAGGGTCATCGTGAACAGAAAGCAGATGAGCCATTTCTTCAGTTGATGATAAAACCAAAACCAGATCCACTGCATGCCGTTATGACTCGTGGTGGCCCCATGGGTTACAGAGTGGACTGTTCTATGTGGTCTAACAAGCAAGTCACTAGGCCTTCGATGCTGCTGGCTTAGCTCAACCACAATCCTTTACATAAGTAGACAACCTTTTGTACCACTCGTGATCCTCTTTTCAAAAAATATAATTATCAAAACAAACCAAACAACCCCAAATTACAATGAGTACAGTAGTCATTATACAAAGAGGAGAAAGAAAAAAAAACTACTAAGATACTGACAAGGTAATAGGAGCCTTTCTCATTAATCTTCTCTTGTTCCTTGTCTCTATTCATTCAAAACTCACCTTCTCCCCCTCTCCATGCTGACAGGCCTGGAAGAGACTGGGGAAGGTGCACAGTTGAAGGATAAAGCTCTGGGGCAATCTACCATCTCCTGTCCCCCTCACACATACAGCTTCATCTGTATCTTTCCTAGCCTGAAGTCTGTGAGCGAGGCTTATACAGAGCCCAGGCAGGTGACTTGGACTTGCTCAAAGACCATCAAATTCAGTGTTTTTAAAAAAAAAAAAAAAAGGTGCTACTACTGACTTTAAGGAATTGTATTATTTTAAATTTTGTTGAATGTGCGTGTTGATGGCTCAGGCTTTCTTTCAGCAGTGTAGAAACAACAGAGCTTAGCACCTAGTTAGCAAGAATAATTAGTTAAAATGGGAAGCTAGCAGATGGTGCACATTGTTAATAACACCCCTCTGTGCGCCAAATCATGAAGCAAATAGTTGATTGAGGGCCCTTGTAGTACCTCTTTCCCAAGGCATAAAAATTGCCCGTTCTGGGCGAATGCAAAATCTGGTTTCAGGGTGGCTTTGTACTGAAAACTCTTATTGGCAGTCTTTCTGGCTCTTCATTATTCCAGCAAGTACAAGCCTCCACCACCACCTATTTACAACTTTCTAAGGAGGTGAACTGCTGCCTTTGTTGACTTTCCCAGTTTAAATCTCAGTTCTACCTTCTATCTTCCATACTTTCAGGCAAAAAGATAAAGAGAATGAGAAAATGACCACATAAGTGGGTATAGGACTACTATAAACCTGGGCTGGTTGTCTTCCCAAGGAGCTCTGGTAGCCTAGTCGATGGAGGATAGTGCAGCCAACCAACCCACGTAAGTGGATGAAATCCACCAGGTGCTCCTCAGCAGAAAGGCAGTCTCCTCCCATGCTGTCTCCTCTCCTCCCCATTATAGCCTCACCTCTGAAAACTCACTGGATGCTCAGCGATGAGGTAGTTCAGACTCCACAGTAAGAGTTGGTATCTCGTTTAAGTTTGGTGTCTTCTCCTGCTGAAGCCAGGTTGCCAATGACCCTAAGTCCCCTCCAGAGAGCTCTTAAGAATTCATACGCAAGGACTGTTCTCCCTTCCTATCATTCAGACTACCTTCTGCCCAGACAACCCATAATGTGGTCTTCACCCTTTTCCCATACATCATTTCGAAACTTAGTTAAAACATGAAACAGTTTTAAACAAATGATGTAGTTTGCTATTATAGAAAAAGTTCAGCATTAGAAAGTAGGCAGCCAGGGCTCTAGCTTCATTTCTGATCCACTAACTAGCTTGGGTGCCTCAAGTACTCCCTTTCTCAACAACTGGATGAGCAGAACTCCTCTTAATTGACATTTACTGTCATTCTACACTATGTAACTTTGAGAAATTAACTTTGTTGAATCCTAATTTCATCACCTACACCAGGAGAACACTGGACTGGATTAGCTTATCTGAAAGGCTTCTTCTCCCAGTGGTAACTTCCTGTACATCTATTTTAACTGGTGTCTCCATTACACTAAGTGTGAGCGGACTGAGTTTGATGTAATGGTAACTCATCCAAGAAGAATTAGACACTAAGCACTTGGGGAAAGGGCTGAGACTCAGTAGGAAAGGGGAAGAGGATTAAAATACATTTTGAGCTAGAAGATGTGATGCTAAGTAAAGCCAGTCAGTCACAAAAATGGCGTGTATTATATGACCTTACTTATAGAAAAAAACAAGAAAAGGAATATGCATAGAGAACATAGTTTTTTAGTGGTTACCAGAGGCAGGAGAGAGGGGGATATCTGAGGTTAATGATAACGGAAATGTCACATTAATTAAAAGTAAGGTTGCACAACCTAGTATGAATAATTGTTCTCATAAAAATTTGAATTGGCAAAGATTGTATGATGTATTTACAGAAATGATTTTTTTTCCAAATAACTGCTGAGGCAATTTATATACAACCAAAAACCTCAAGAAATTTGATTTCTTGATTTCTATGTTTAGGGTCTTACTTACATATTGTTACATATCATCAAGTCATAACCAACTCATAGCTGACCTTCTAGCAAGTACACAGAAGGAGACTGCACATCTTTCTCCCATGGAGCAGCTGATAGATTCAAACTCACTGCCTAGTTGGCAGCACAACTCCCTACCTCGTCAGCCACGAGAGCTCCCACACTTACATGGGAAAACCCAGTGAATTGGCCTAATAACGTGTTTAGAGCTGCTATACTACCTCCTATTTTCTTTAAAAAAAGCTTACAAGCAGCCATCAAGAGACAATTGGTCTTTGTTAGCCTGTAGCAGCAGCAGAAAAAGTGTTAGAAATAGAAAGATAGTATGGAATAGGTGGCTAATTGCCTGCCTGAATAGCTATCCCCTTTGCCATTAGACCAGGACTGGAAAATTCCTTCCTGCCATTACTGAACATGTTTATAAAAGATTCCATAGAAGGATCCTGATCAAAAGGCAGGAAATGCAGAACAGAACTGCAGACTCTCATGGACTCCACACGTTACGGAGTTATGACGGTTTAATGAACATCTGAAATTACTGCTGTAAGGTAATCTTTAAACCAAAATTATCCCTTGGGATTAGGTTTTGGGTTTTGTTTTGGTTTTTTAATTCATTAACTTCTTTTAAAAACCAGCACAACACTGTTGTCAAGTCTGTAAATCAATTCCAATTCATAGCAACCTTCCATCAGGTTTCCAATCTTATGGAAAAAGATTGATTTCTATTTTCTCCCGTGGTGCATCTGGTGGATTCACACAACAGTCTTTAAGTTAGCAACCCAACCCATAATGCACTACACCACTAGAGCTCCTTTTAAAAAAAAAGCCAAAAAACAATAATTTAACTAGCAAGATGTCTGCCTATCTGAGATTGCAATGAATCTTCTGTGAAAAACAATGTATTCAAACTTTGAAAATAAATCAGTATAAATTTTTTAAAGAATATAAAACTACTTAATATGGCAATTAAGTTTTTTTTTTAAATAAAGACAATGTTGTTTTCAAATAAATGTGTGCACATCAGTAAAAAAAGAAAAAAGAACTATCTGTTGTGGTGGTGGTTTTTATATGCTGTTGTGTCACAACCAACTCATATTTGACCCTCCAGTGGGTTTTCAGAGGCTGAAATCGTATGGGAAAAGATATCCCATCTTTCTCCAAGAACTGTCTAGATGGAATGAAATTGACAGTCACAACTTGAAAGATTACACAGAAACCTTAGTGGGTTGGAAATTTATATTAATGGATGAGAACCAACTCAGAAAAAGAGAATGAGGATGATTGTACAATTTAAAAACATGACCAGCATAATCAATGTCACTAAATAGTACATGTGTAATCTTGAATTGGTGTATGTTTTGCTGCGTATATTCTCAATAGCAACAAAATAAAATAATTTTTAAAATAAAACCTTATGGAGCATAGCATCTTTATGGAGCATCTGAATAGATAAATGTATAAAGATCAAAGTTTATTTGTGGCTGCCAAGGGCAGGATCTTGCTATGCATCTGAGAGATGGATAAATGAATAAGGATGACAAAAAAAAATTGATGCCTTTGAGTTGTGGTGTTGGAGAAAAGTACTAAATATCCCATGGACTACCAAAAGAACAAACAGATGTCTTCCGGGAAGTGCAACCAGAGTGCTCCTTGGAGACAAGGGTGGCAAAGCTTCATCTTACATACTTGGGGAATGTTGCTAGGAGAAGCTATTCCTTGGAAAGGGTCATTGTGCTTGGAAATGTTGAGAGTCAGTAAAAGAGAGAAAGACTCTCAACGAGATGCATTAACACAGTGACTGCAGCAGTGGGTTCAAGTATGTCAAAGATGATGCGTTCAGTGCAGTTTCAGATCTCTTGTTCATAGGGTCACTATGAGTCACGCACATAATAACAACAACAACAAGGGCAGGTGGGAGGGAAAAGAAGAGGAAGGCACAGTACTTAGAGGATGCTAAGGGTGATGGAAAACTGGTGATGTGTGAACAACATGATGAACATGTTTAATGTCACCACATTGTACATGTGAAGATTGAAGTATTCCTGTTTTGTTCCGTATTTCTTTAAAATGGAAAAAAAAATTGAGGTAAGAGTTAAAATCATAAAAGTGAAGGCTCTCTCCAGAGGAAAGTATAAAGAGCACGAAGTTAGAGAAAGCCTTAGAAGAAATGAGGCTCAAAGAAGATGGGGGGAGGGTGCGTGAGTAGAGGGCAGGGAACCAGCTTTAAATGTGAAGCAGCAGAGTTTAGTGTAGCTTTGGAGAGAAGATTTTTCACAAAGAAGAGATGTCATTTTGACAAATGTTTCTAAGAATAAATTTCTTAATCAACAATGATAAGTGCACCTCCACTTACGTGCCTCTCTAATCCAGACTTTACTGCTCTCTAGGCTGTGAAGCTTCATGGGGGTGTGGACATCCTGGTCTCCAATGCTGCTGTCAATCCTTTCTTTGGAAACCTAATGGATGTCACTGAGGAGGTGTGGGACAAGGTGAGAGGGGATTAAAGCAGCAGGGTGCAGGCCTCGGAGAGCTTTCAACGCCAACTCAGTCTGCTTTTAAATACGTTTTGTCAAGTGTGCTGTGAAAGGGAGGGGTCATCACTATTTGTGACACATGTGGAGCGCACCTGGTAAAGGGCAGTAGGGGGTGGCTCTTTTGTCCCTGCCCTTCCTTCCCTTGGATTCCTGCTTCTCCCCAGGTTGGTTCCTGCTTTTGCTGCTTGCTCGCTCTCTTCTCCCCCCCCTCCAGCTCTCTCCTCTCAACTTGCTTATCTACACTGCTCCCCCTGATATGTTTCCAAAAGATACATAGCAACTAATATGCCAATAACTAAGGCACTCCTAAACATACCCATCTGCCCCTTCACAGCTGCCAAAGAAAGAATGATTTTTTTCATTAGTTGGGAAACTTTAATAGCTGCTAGCTAAGTGAAAGAAGGAACCCTCAAGGCACAGTGGTTAAAAAACTCAGCTGCTAACCAAAAGGTCAGCAGTTCAAACTCACCAGCCATTCTACAGGAGAACAATAAGGCAGTCTGCTTCCATAAAGATTTACAGCCTTGGAAACTTTATGGGTCATTCTGCTCCGTCCTGCAGGATCATTAAGTGGGCAAATGGTAGTGAGCTTGGTTTAATTGCTTTCACTAAATGAAATCTCAATTCTGGTGAAATGACCAAAGTTGCCAGTTTATGTAACTTAACTAACTTTGAAAAAGGCCAATACTTTTTCTTGACTGCAATGTCAAGAAAATTTGAGGCCCAAATATTTCTTTTTATTTGAATGTGTATCATCTACATTATATTTGTAATATATTTCACATACTTGCATCTTTCAATTGCAAAGCCTTAAAATTTGTCTTTGTTTAGCAATCCCATCTTTTTCCTGAAGAGCTGCTGGTGGGTTAGAACCACCAGAGAGATGCGGCCTTTAGGTTAGCAGTGCAATTCCCTATGCACTATGCCACCAGAGCTCTCTAATGTTCCCATTTGATTTGAAAATGTTAATCTTGTTATGCTTTTTATTGTCGCTTGGGTGAGAGTTTACAGAGCTAATTAGCTTTACACTCAACAATTTATACACATTTTATTTCATTGTTTGATTGCATTGTCCTCTAACATTTTATTGAGTTATTTGATTGCAATGCACTTCTTCTCTGGGTCCTTGGTTTCCATTTATCCTTCTTTCTCTCCCATTTTGAACTTCGATGCGGGCAAATGCTGACCTTTTGATCTTGTATGATTTATGGTAATGAAGAGTACAGATCTCCTTGGCATTGCTACACACTTTACAGCCCTGTCTATTGCTTGACTGAAAGTTGATCCCCAGGGGTAGGTTCAATTCCAGGCTTGAAGGGACTCGAGGGTCCACAGTTGCAGGACTTGTACCATTTTCTATCAGACCAGTAAGTCTGGCTTCTCTTAGGACTTCTTTTTTTTATTTTTAATTTTATTATTTTTTGTGTGTACCATCAAATTGGATCTGACTGGTACAGGAGGAGATTGTCATTCCTTCTCCAGCAGAGCATCTGGTGGATTCAAACCGGACACCTCTGGGATTGCAGTGTAGCTTCTTGCCACTAGGCCACCAGAGCTCCTTAAGGACTTTCAAATTTTTTTCTCTCCCTGTCTTTCTAACATGTTGTATTGTGATCCCAATCAGAGTGGCCAGTAGTAATAACTGGGCACCATCTAGTTCTTCTGATGTCATAATAGTAGAGACTGAAGTTCAAGTGGTCCGTCAGTCTGTTCATAGGAGTGATTGTTTCCTTGGACCTTTGTTGTTGTTGTTTTTTTTTCTCTCTTCTTTGTGCTGGACAAGGAGGGGCCGATAGTTGCATGATAAATGGCCTCTCACAGGTTTTAAGACCCCAGTCAGTATTTACCAAATTAAGATGCAGAACATTGTCTTTGTGGACTATGTTATACCAATTGACCTGGATGCTCCCCAACACTATGGTCCAAGTTCCCAAGACCAGTGATTCATTCCTTCAACGTGTTTAATCATAGCTAAGATATTTCCAAAACTTTCCCCATGCAAACACATACGTAGGAATAACTCCTGCCAGACTTATATATACTCACAGGTGTACTCTCATGAGTCTTCCAGCCTCTGTTCTGTTTGCATGTCTACCTACGTATCTACTCGAATTGTTTGTCTATTATTGCAGGGATGGTATTTACCATTGTGGGTTTTTCACTGTTCTTTACCTCTCAGTGTCTGCCTTGAGTTCCATTGGTCATATGTTGCTGCCTTCCCTTTATTGTGCTTTGCCTTTCTCTGTGCCCAATTTGATGCGTGTCTGCTCTCTACTTGGTAATTTACCTTTTCCTCCTTTCCCATCCTGGTAACCACCAAAAAATGTTTCTCTCTGTGTATAAATCTCTTCTTGACTTTTTATACTAATGGCCTCACATTTGCCTTTTTGTGACTGACTTATTTCACTCAGCATAATGTTCGCCAGCTTCATACACATTATGAGGTATTTCACAGACTCTTCTATATTATCTAACATCCATTGTGAACATGTACCATAATCAGTTTATCCATTCATCTAATGATGAAAACTTAAGTTTACATCCTTTTGCTCTTGTGAATATTGCTGTGATGAACGTGTGTGTGAATATGTCTTTTCTTGTCACAGCTCTTATTTCTCTAGGATATAGAACTAGTAGTGTGATTGCTGAGTTACATGCCATTTCTGTTTCTAATTTTTTTTTAATTTTTAATTGTGTGTGTGTGTGTGTGTGTGTGTCTTCAAATTAGATCTGACTGGTACAGGAGGAGATGGCCCCTCCTTCTCCGGCAGAGCATCTGGTGGATTTGAACCACATATCTCTGGGATTGCAGTGCAGCTTCTTGCCACTAGGCCACCAGAGCTCCCCTTCTAATTTTTTTTAAATAAGCGCACATACCATTTTTCACACTAGTTAAGCTGTTTTACAGCCCCACTAGCAAAATTCTAATCTCTCCATACCCTCTCCCGCATTTGTTATTTTCTGGTTTGTTTTGTTTTTAACTTGGCTGTTATTGCTAGGATGAATCAGGCAGCTCTTTCTCATCCAAGCTTAATGTGTCACCATTGAGCTGAATTAGCTGGTGAGAGATGCCTCTCCTTGAGCCTTCATTTCCTTACTTGTAAGGTCAGGGTAGATCTCCTCTGAGATCTGACAAACATCCTGGTAACCCCACTGTAACTCATCTCCCTGCCTCCTCTAATTCCCTTCTCACATGCTGTGCTCTCCTTTCTCGGTTTCAGATTTTGGACATCAACGTGAAGGCCACAGCCATGTTGACAAAGGCAGTGGTGCCAGAGATGAAGAAACGAGGGTATAAAGAGTGAGAGGGAACCTGGGTGAAGTGGGAAAAGGCTGAGGATCCTGGACTCCATTGGGAAAAGTATCAGCTTTCTTCTTTTTTCCAGAGGCGGCTCAGTGGTGATTGTGGCCTCTCTAGCAGCCTACACCCCCTTTCCTGTAAGAACCCCTTTCTCTGCTACTTTCTTTCCTTCCTCCATCCCACACCTCCTCATTTCTCCAGTTACCTTAAGAAGTTCGTGATCCCTTTTGGAATCATACTACCAAACTCTTCCCCCCACCCCCCCAAAAAAAGATGCCTTGTCCTAACCTAGAGGAGGTTTAAATGACAGTTTCCTGATGGTGACACTTCCTTATGGGTTATAAGTAATCAGCATGGTAACTGTTGATCACTGCTCTTTATATCTGATGGTAAGAACCAAGAATGAACTGACCACTAAGGGAAGAGACTAACCTATTCATTCTCTTCTTTCCTCAGGGACTGGGCCCATACAATGTTAGCAAAACAGCCTTGGTGGGCCTTACCAAGAACCTGGCCATAGAATTGGCTGCAACAAATATTAGAGTGAACTGCCTGGCCCCTGGACTCATCAAGACCAACTTCAGCCGTGTGGTGAGGAGGGGGAGCCCTGCTATTCAATGGGTGATCCCTGAAGGGCAGCCATCTTTCCAGATCTGCTGGGGTCCTGAGGTCTAGTCCCATCTCTCTAAGATTTCCCAGCTTCCCTCTGCATGCCAACCACTGTCCAAGACTGAATCCACACCCAGACCCACACACTCCTTTCTAAAGCTGTAAGTCGCTGCTAAGGAATTCAGATTCTACTAATAGCATTTTGTATCTCCCTTTGTATCACCTTAAGTGATACTAACTGGATAGACTTTATTCTTATAAGAGGTAGCAAAATGCCCCACTGAGAATAAAACAGAAAAGGTTGCTGAGTAAAGACAGTCACCTCAGAAAAGACAGAAAGTAAAAGAATCTCCTCATTCTTCCTCTTGATGTCAAGCAGTCTCTTCCTATATGTCTTTCAGTTACTCTTCTTTCACATAAAGACATTTCCCAGCTTCTCCTTTCTTTCTGCAGTTATGGATGGAGAAGGCAAATGAGGAAAGCATAAAAGAACTCCTGCGTATAAAAAGGTAAGACTTACCAGAGGGAGAGTCCCGAGGGATAAAAATGGAAGAAGGGTTTGGTTCTTACCATGGTTCATGGTTCCCTGCCCTTCAGTCCCACAGATAGAGGCTTGGTTTCCCCTGCTTCAAACACACAAGCTTTACAAGTTCATCAACACTGTATCATTGTGAATTGTGCACAGTCTGCTTCCATTGCAAAACCACAGAGCTTTGGGAGAGGCCTTGACTCCTTACTCCACTGGGATGTTTGTTTACACATGTGGACGTCCATTGCTACCAGGGACACATCAGTCCCTGTTATTGTTATCGTTAAACTTCCCAGTGACTAAGTATGCAGCTTGGATAGAGAAGCACTAATCCAGGCTTTCTAGGTTTGACTTATTTACTGGACTTACTTTAGAGCATTTGATAGTAATCAGATGGAATAGTCTCTAGATCTGCAGTCACTCATACAAACAATAAGAATCTGCACTTTCTCACACGATGAACTGGATGGACTTTAAGGGACAAAAGTAGATTCCTGGGAAAGTTTCTGTAAATTGAACCTGTACAAATGGAATGATTTTTTAAATACACTATTTAATGTTGCATAGACTCCCTAACACTTGAGAAGTATGTTCACCTGGGAAACAAATTCTTTTGATATGAAATAGCTGTTCCCCATTTTAACTTTTGTAACATTGAGGCTTTGTATGCTTAGTTCTCTAAAGAAATAGTGTCTAAATCTTATTTTAACCTAGTGCTTATGGTTCACAGGGTACAGTTCTTTATGCTGACATTATAACAGCTTATCCTCATGATAACTCTCTGGTGATAGATGAGAAGCCTAGCAACTGGTTCTGAAAAACCATCTGTTAGTTATGTCATTGTTATTTATTGTGGTATGTATATAATTTTATAAGGAGTGTAGTACATAGCATGTTGATTGCTTATTGAAAAGTCAGTGGTTCAAATCTGCTCCCCAGGACAGATGGTCTTCTCCCATAAAGATTTACATCTTCAGAATCCCAGTGGAAGATTGTTGCATCCAAATCAACTTAATAGCATTGTAGTTTGGTTGTATAAGTATATGCATTAAAGAACCTACAGATGAAAATATTAATAATAGGACATTTTCCATATCTATAACTGATAATTCTTAATTAAACAAATGTCATCCCCTGTGCACCATGCTCAGAGGACCTTATCTGCTTGATTTCTACTCCCTTGTTTCTTCTATTCCCCAGGATAGGCAAACCAGAAGAGTGTGCAGGCATAGTATCTTTCCTGTGCTCTGAAGATGCTAGCTACATCTCTGGGGAGACAATGGTGGTGGCTGGAGGGGCCTCCTCCCGGCTCTGAGGACCTGAAGAGAGCACACCAGGGCAGAGGCTGAGCTCAATCTCGTAGGATCTCTTCCCGCATTTCTGGACCAGCCTTTCTCACTTCTGTGTGTGATACTGCTCACGTTATACTCTACATCTTTAAAAAAAAAATCACTCTGCCCCGTGTAAAGAGCCTTCTTGCAATCAAGATGTGGTCTTGTATCAGGGGAGGGCTGTTGCCAGTTACCCTGGACAAAGACTCCCCTTAGAACACAGGTCAGGCCTGCTGAGAAAGCTGAGCCTACCTTGGCAGACAATGACTAATATTTTTCTCCTCTGGGCATCTGGGTAATTTAAGGAGAAATGAGAAAGAAGGAACCTGGAGTGGTTGGAGCTGAGTTAGAAATTAACAACTTGCAAACAAGATGAAAATAAAATGCAGATCTTGTTGCTTTGAATTAATATTTCTTCTGTGTAGTGTGATGAGGTATGGTCTCTGGACAGAGCACAGAAATCTAGGCAGATGGATCTCTGGATCCCTTGACTCCTTCCTATCTCCAAGATTTGAGCGTGACGCTCTGGGGTGGAGGTGTCTGCAAAGCGGCCAGCTGGGAGGAGGTGGCACTGGGAACTCCCAGGTGCCACTCTCAACCTCACACCCCCAGGAATGGTGCCAGAGACGCCTCGGGAATCCCCAAGGCTGGGCAAATGAAAAGGAAGGACACACTCCCCCGGTTCTCTGCTGGAATTGCCCTCAGCCCTCCCTCTCGAGTCAGCGAGGACGAGCTGGATGGATCCTACTAAGCTCAGCAGCTGAAAGGGAAGGACCCTTGTAGGATGACCCTGGGAGGCGTACCCAGGCCCACAAACAAAATACGGTCTGTCCAAGATGCTCAAGAGTAGGTGACAAGGAAAGAGGATGCTGCCTCTGCTTGGAGACAGCGCGGGCGCTAAGTGACGCGCACTGGGCATCTCACGCGGGAGCCGGGGAGGGGTCGGCGCGAGCACGCGCGGGGTCTCACGCGTGCGGCAGCACGCGCATGCTCCATGGGCACCTCTCCGGGCGGGGCGTGAGCCCGGCGCTCCGAGGCGGGGGGGAGGAGCGCTCGCGCAGCCGCCCCTCACAGGAGCGGGCTCGGCCGCTGCTGCAGCGCTCGGCGCCCCGGCCCTGCCGAAGCCGGGTCTAGCATGTGCCGTGGCTCCCTAGCGGCGGCGGCGGCAGCACCAGCAGCGGCCGTCATGGCCAAGCCCAGCGCAGAGCTCACCCGCGAGCTGCAAGGTACGAGGCTGCCCTAGTCTCCGGGACGCCCGGTCCCGGAGCATCCCAGATCCAGTGCATTCCTCCCCGCGGTACGCCCCAGCCCCGGCGCCTCCCGCCTCCTCCTCACCCCTGTGCATCCCAAGATCCATAGCCTCCCCTGCCCGTCCATGCCGGCTCAGGAATCACCACCCCAGAGCATCCTCCACTGCCCCCTCTCGCCTCACCCTGCCAGGACCTTCCTTGTCCTGCAACCACCCGTCCCACTCTTCAGGGACAGGTGCAATCTCCTGGCGCTCCCCCTGGCTCCTTCTCAGCACTCTGGCCCTTCTCTTAGCGTGGCGTCTAGTCTCCCCTCTAGAGAGTCCCCCTCTTTCCCGCCGGGAAGGGCCGTGCCAGCCGGGCCGAGCGCTGGGAGCTGCCCCTGGTCCTGACCATGCTTAACTCCACACCCTCCCGCCTCACGGCTCCGCCCCGGAACTAGCCCTGGAGATTCCCCTAGGAACCGGGCAGCGCCCAAGCTAGTGGGGCAAAGAAGAGAGTCAGGGAAGAGGCCCTGGACTCGGGCGAAATCAAGAATGGGTCTCTGCGGCTCATCTCCACGCCCGTCCCCCTCGCAGTCCCGGCCTGCTCACTCGTGCAAGCCCCCCACCCTCACCCCAAGTCCTCTCAGGTTTGCATGATTCTCAGGCTCAGCTTAAACCAAGGCCTGACCTCCCAACCCTGCCAGAACCTTGTCTCCCTGAAGCGGGAGCACGGGCTACCCACAGAGACACCAGGACGCTCAAGGATACTCAGAGGCATGCTGGACTGTCGCGATTTCCCACACCTCCACATACACAGGCACAGTCGTGAGATGTGTACGCACAGCTTTACAGAAACCGCACCCCCACACACACTGTAGGATATCTGGTAATTCTGCCAGCAGATGTGTACGGGCTCATTTAAATACTAATTCCTCCCTACCTTCCAATTACACGCGCGCACACGCACACACATGCACATACATACGCATACACATCCCAGAACAGCTGACCCTGGGCCCCTTTTACAACAGCAAGTGCAGCAAACTCATTCACACTTCTTCATCTCCACAAACACCAAACAGATTCCCTGACACCTTCAGATGACTGTACACACACACAGCCAGACCACCTAGAATATAGTCAAAGGGACACCCCCACACCCTACACACTGACTCACTGTGTATGTGTCGACGGGCTGTTGTAGTGCATGGGATGGAATTGTCCTTCACACCCTCAGAAGTGTAAGACACACCCTCCCACAGGCAGTGGCACTCAGCAACTGTCCCCTGACTCGGGGACATCAGGAGCCAGACTTTTCTCCACACTTCACGCTCTCTAATAAGAGAAAAAGCACCCAAAAAGGAAGGCTCCCAGCCACTGCCCTTTGTCTCTGTTTCTCTCTCCTCCCATCTGGCCCTGCCTCTGTCTCTATCTGCGAGCCCTGGGGAGGTGGGGGAAGGGATGGTCAGGGCAGCAGGAGTTCTAAGCAAGCTCCCACCCACCTGCAGACAGCATCCGGAGGTGCCTGAGCCACGGGGCTGTACTCCAGCAGCACCGAGTGAAACTGGAGATCAAGCCCAAGAAGTTTGAAGACCGAGTGCTGGTGAGGGCAGCAGGCCTGGAAGGCCGAGAGGGGGACAGGCTAGCTGGCGCAATGAGGCCAACAAGCCTGGGAAGCAGGGGAAGACAAGTGAAAGAGAGCTAAGGAAACACAACCTGGAGAGGACCAGAACTGGACTAGACTGGTATGCAGAAGCCTAAAGTAGGAGGAGAGAGAGAAAGAAACCTCAGGCAGAGAGCCACTGAAGGCAGGGGTTGCACGCAGGTTAAGGAGACTAAAGAGAGGCTCCGCATGCTGCTGACATTCTTTCCTCTCTCTGCAGGCCCTGACCTCCTGGCGCCTACACCTCTTCCCCCTTAAGGTCCCAGCTAAGGTGAGCTGGGCTGGGAAGGAGGAGCTTGCAGCATGCTCCCTCCTGGGCCTGACTGCCCTGTAGCATGAACTGAGCCTTGCTTGTGTCTGTCCTCTTCTCCCCCAGGTGGAGAGCTCCTTCAATGTCTTAGAGATCCGCGCCTTCAACACACTCAGCCAGAACCAGGTTAGCACCCGGATTTAGGGCCCCTTGCGTGGGCTAGACAGGAGAGGAATTGCTGGCTAAGGTCCTGCTGCTCCTTTTGCCCCCAGATCCTGGTGGAGACAGAGCGTGGGGTAGTGAGCATGCGGCTGCCCTCAGCTGAGAGCGTGGACCAGGTGACCCGACATGTGAGCTCCGCCCTCTCCAAGGTCTGCCCTGGCCCTGGGTGAGTGGCAAAGGAGGAGCCTCTCAAGGGGTTAGACAGTAGGGAGACTTCTTCCCTTTTTCCCCTGGACTTCTGCTCCTGAAAGACCAAGAAGAAAACTCTCGTATCCCCACATGAGTATTTTTTTGAGGGATCCAGAATTTATACTACAGGAAGTAGTGACAGAAACCTCTCCCATCCTTATCTGGGATGGGCTTGTTCACATTTCAGGTGCCTAATCCGACGTGGAAATGCTGACACCCCAGAGGGGCCCCGAGACACATCCCCCAACTCTGAGACTTCCACTTCTACTACTCACAGTGTCTGTGGTGAGCAGGGGCAGACTTGAAGAAACTGAAGCCAAACCACCCACATCTGGACTCCTTAGTACAGGGTGCGGGAGGGTTTACCTACCCTGAGCCGCCCCCCACTCCCACCCCGTGAGCTCTCAGGAGGCTCAGGGGATAGCAGGAACATGGGCTTTGGAACCAAAATAACCCACAAAAAACTAATGACCTTGACCTTTCCTTGAACTCCAAGCCTGTTTCCCCTCCCCCTCCCCTTCATAGACCCAGCCTATTTCCTGCTTCACAGGTGGCTTCTCTGAGACCTATGCTGCCCTGTGCGACTACAATGGGCTGCACTGCCGTGAGGAGGTGCAATGGGTGCGTTGAGCAGGGGCCCAACAGGCGGGCAGGTGGGACCCAGAGGGTGGGGGCAGAGGAGAAGGAGGGGAGCAGGTGTGAGCCAGCTCCACCTCTCCAAGGATGTGGACACCATCTACCATGCTGAGGATAACCGGGAGTTCAATCTTTTGGATTTCAGCCACCTGGAGAGCCGGTAAGTAGATGGAAAGAGATTGAACCCCCAAATTCCCAGTCTCAGCCAACCCAAACCCTTCCCAGAATCTCCCTCTGGCCCTACCTTAGCCCCAATTCTATCTCCCCAGCCTTACACCCCACTACCATCTACCCATCCATTCTTTCCCTGACCCAGCCACCCCACCCTTATCTTGCCCAGCCCTGCTCACCACTCACCTGCCTCCTTCCGTATCTCCACAGGGACTTGGCCTTAATGGTGGCCGCTCTGGCCTATAATCAGTGGTTCACCAAACTCTACTGCAAGGACCTGCGGCTGGTAGGGGCCAGAAGTGGTCGGGGATGGGAAAGGTGCAGAGCTGTGTCCTTCCCGTTCCTAATTACAGATCTCCCTCTGCCCTCAGGGCTCCGAAGTGCTAGAACAGGTGCTACATACTCTAAGCAAGTCGGGAAGCCTGGAAGAACTGGTGCTGGACAACGCTGGGCTTAAGACGTGAGGCCAGCCTCCCCCTTGGGCAGTGGTGCCCCCTAGGTAGTCTTAGGGTTCCCAAACTTCAGAGCAGGATGAGCCTCTTGACTATCTCATTCTGCTCCTCATTTTAGAGAAGACTGAGGCCCAAACAGGGAATATTGCAAACCAGTTATCAAGCTGGGACTAAGACCTAAGCTTCCTGACCCCCAGCTGCCATGTCTTGTCCCAGTGTGCACCATACTCCCTGCCTGTCCTTTTCCCACTGACTCCTGAGTGGGGTGGGCTGTTCCCATCTTGAGGACTTGAAGCTGGGCTTTGTCTCAGCACAGCTTTCCAAGGTGTGGGACATCCCCAGGTACTTTAGAATAGTGACAAACTCCCTGGCAGCCTCCTAGCTGCTCCCCATATGTGGGGTCTCTAACCTATGCAGTCTCAGGCAGGCAGACGGAGGAGGAGGGGAAGCCCAGGGGCTGGAACCTGGGGCCCAGCTCAGGCCAAATCCTTCCTACCCTTCCCTGAAGGGACTTTGTCCAGAAGCTGGCCGGGGTGTTTGGGGAGAACAGGAGCTGTGTGCTGCATGCCCTCACTTTGTCCCACAACCCCATCGAGGACAAGGGTGAGCCCCAGCCCTGAATCCTACCCCCCACCACAGTGGAGACCCCATCCTTACCCAGTGCCCAGCCCGGGTCTGAATAGGGGCTTTCCAGTCTAATTCTGGCCCCCACCCCAGAATCTCTATCCTTGACCCCAGGTCCATACCCTCTCTGAGCCCCCAGTCTGACTCAACACGATCTGTCCACTGCCTGGCTTCTCACCGCAATGTGTTTCTCTTCTCACTCTTCAGGTTTCCTCAGCCTGAGCCAGCAGCTCCTCTGCTTCCCCACTGGCCTCACCAAACTGTGCCTGGCCAAGACTTCCATTTCCCCAAGAGGTACTCACACCAAGACCCCTGATCTCTGACCTCAAAGGCCACTTGGAGTATTGAGTCCCCAAAGTATCCCCTCACATTTACCCACCATCCCAGAAGTCAAGGAGGGAAAAGGGTCCACATTTCCAGAGTAGGGAAGAGTTGGGGGCTGGAGGGAGGGGGAGGGATGGGGACAAACCTAGCCCAGTGCCTGCCATGCTCAGGGCTCCAGGCGCTGGGCCAGACCTTCGGGGCCAACCCAGCCTTTGCCAGCTCCCTCCGATACCTGGACCTGAGCAAGAACCCTGGGCTGCTTGCCACGGATGAGGCCAATGTAAGTCCATGGGATAAGGCCTCAAGCCCCTGTAGAAGCATGCTCAGGTTTCAGGGCCTGGAGGCTGCTGCCCCATGGCCCCTGGGGGCGGAGGGACTCAACCCCTCCTTCTCCCTGCAGCCCCTTCATCCTTCCTTCCCCAGGCCCTCTACAGTTTCCTGGCCCAGCCCAACGCTCTGGTGCACCTGGACCTGTCGGGGACTGACTGTGCCATTGACTTGGTGAGGGACTGGGGGTAGAGGAGACAGTCTAAGGTGACTTGGGCCCCTGGGTGGGTCTGTGTGCCACACCCTGCTTCCTGAATCTGGAGGTGGGATGGGAGGAGAGTACCAGTTAACAGGAGCCAGGATGGGGAGCGCTGAGGATAGGACTTCAGGTCCAGGTGAATTCTAAAAGCACACACTGTGCACCCCCCATCCCACCGGTGCCAGTTACGTCCACCAGAAGGAAAGGAACGTCCCCTAATGTGAACAGATTCCCCTTCTAACTAGTGATAGCCCCAGCTTTACATGTTTACTGTATTTGAGCCTGTCCTCTACCACTATGTGGCATCAATTGGTACACGCTCAAACATGCTAGCCAAGAGCTTGGTGGTTCAAACCCACCCATAGACTCCTGGCAAGACAGACCTAGTGACCTGCTTCTGAAAACCCTGTGGAGTAGTTCTACTCTGCAAAAGTGACTTGACGGCTCCTAGTAACAACCACCACCCCGAGAGACCACGCAGGGAGTAGGCCAACTTTCCAAAGAGGGGAAAACGGAGACTTAATTACAGGCTAAGTACAAGGGGCATAGGAGTGGCAGAATCCTCACCATCCATGAGGGTTTAATTCCCAGCAAATACCACCCGTCGGTGGAAACTTGCTGTGATGCTGAACATGTTTCAGCAAAGCATCCTGAGTGAGACAGAACAGGAAGACCTGACAATATACTTCCAGAAATCAGCTAATGAAAACTCTGGATCGCAACAGCCTGGGGATGGCACAGGACTGGCAGCATTTTATTCTGTTATGAACGGGTTCACCATGAGTGGGAGCCCACTCAAAGGCAGCTAACAACAAACGCAGGCAAACATCGGCTAACCTCAGAGGGAAGTGAAGAGTCATTCTGGGAAGGGGAAAAGGGAGTCCTTCCCCTCCTCCTCCCAGCACCACTCCCAGCCCTAAGATCCGCCCTGTCTCTCCATACAGCTTCTGGGAGCCTTGCTCCATGGCTGCTGCTCCCACCTTACCTACCTCAACCTGGCTCGCAACAGCTGCTCCCACAGGTGGGAGCAGGTGGGGATGGTTGCAGGGAGGGACATGGCAAGCAAGGGTGTCTCCCTCCCATGCTGACCCCAGGGGTCTCTGCAGGAAGGGCCGGGATGCCCCACCAGCCTTCAAACAATTCTTCAGCAGCGCCTACACACTGAACCATGTCAATTTGTCGACCACTCGGCTGCCCCTGGAGGCCCTCAGGTCGGGTGGGTGCAGGGTTGGGGGCATCCAAGGGAATAAGGAGGGTGTGGGGGAGGCGTAAAACCAAGCCTCTTGACCATCCTTCCACAGGGCGCTGCTCCAGGGCCTCTCGCTCAACAGTCACCTCAGTGACCTGCATCTGGACCTCAGCAGCTGTGAGGTGAGCCCTCAGTACCCCCAGGCCTGTCACCTGTCTCCCTCCAGTTGCCCTCTTGTTTATTTCTTTTACCTAAATAGAGCGCCAGCTCCATCTTGCCTTGTTAGTACCCCTTCTATAACACTGCCCTTTCTTTGTTTTCTTCCTTCCTCTGATCTGGGTTCCTCTTCCCGGAGACTCTTGTTCATCTTGAGCCCTAGAATCTCCCCCACTTATTCGGGGTGAGAGATACCAAGCTTTTCCACCAGGGGGCAGGAGCACACTATTTTAGGACTGCCACCTTGAGATTTTTCTGACTGAAGGAGAGACCTGGGGAGGATCCGTTGTGGAGAAAGGGTCTCTATGGTTCTTACCTCCTTGCCCCCTCCAGTGACCTTGAATCCTAATGTGAGCATGGAGGTGCCCTATCTCCCACCTCAAGGAGCCTTGGTGGTGTATTAAGTTAAATGCTGAGCTGCTAAGCAAAAGTTAAGCAATTTTAACCTACCAGCTGCTCTGCTAGAGAAAGATAAGAGAACAAGTTTCCTCCCATTAAAATTTACAACTTCAAAACTTGATACAGGGTCTTTATGAGGCACAGTCAACTCAGCAGCAGTGTCTTGGGGTTTGGGTTTGGGTTGAGGGGGTATGTGTGTGTGTTTTGGGTTTTTTTAATATCCCATTCCCCTCCCCTCCCGTGTCCTTGCAGCTCCGATCTGCCGGAGCACAGGCCCTGCAGGAGCAGCTGGGTGCTGTCACTTGCGTGGGCAGCCTGGACCTATCAGACAATGGTGAGTGGCAGCCCCACCTTCACTGGGAAGCAGATGGGGCAGGGCCTGGACTGTGAGGGGAAACCTGAGGAAGTGTGAGTCTCAGGCCTCAAGGCCACACGTTGCTCATCTACTGGCCAGGGTTTGACTCCGACCTCCTGACTCTTGTGCCTGCACTTGGCAAGAACAAGTCCCTCAAACACCTGTTCCTGGGCAAGAACTTCAACGTCAAGGCCAAGTGAGTCCAGTCCCCATGCCCACAGCCCCCTGTCCCGTTGTCCACCCATCCTCCAGACTCACCATGTCACCTCTGGGCCCCTCCCTACCTCAAACCACCACCCTCCTCCAATAATATGACCCCCCCCACCCTCCCCTTCTGCTCTGAGCCCTACCTCCACACAGGACCCTGGAGGAGATCCTCCACAAGTTGGTGCAGCTGATCCAGGAAGAGGACTGTGTGAGTACCTGCTGGGAGGGAACTTGCAGGGACAGAGAACTATGGAAGCTTGCCTGAACCCCTTTACTGTTTGACCACACAGTCCCTGCAGTCACTGTCGGTGGCGGACTCCCGGCTGAAGCTTCGCACAAGCATCCTCATCAATGCTCTGGGCAGCAACACGTGCCTGGCTAAAGTGGATCTGAGTGGCAATGGCATGGAGGACATCGGGGCCAAGATGCTGTCCAAGGCCCTGCAGATAAACTCCTCCCTCAGGTGGGGCCCACACCTGCAGCCCAGTTCCCCACAAACACCCTCCCTGCTTGCCAAGCCTCCTTGCTCTGCACCTGAGCCTCTAGGAGACCCCAGCCCCCAAACCACCTCTGAGTCGACCTCATTTTCCAGGAAAGGAGGGAGGGCTCCAAAGAAGGTTGTGTCCCTAATCCCTCATAGGGACCTAGAAGGAGGGTAACAAGCTGTGCTCATCCTCCTCCCAGAACTATCCTGTGGGATCGGAACAACACATCTGCCCTGGGCTTCCTGGACATTGCAAGGGCCCTAGAGAGGTGAGCAGACTGGAGCCCTGGCCTGACCTAAGCCCCCAGCTTCTCAATGCCTTCGCAGTATCCAGGTATCACCCCAGCCCTGTCCCACCTGCTTGACCTGTTTGCATGGAGCCATTAGAAAGGGCCATGGGGAAAAGGACCGACCAGGACAGAAAGCAGTAGATTGAGACGTTAGAAAGTACAAGATAGGAGATCAGAAAGGGAGAAAAGAAATGGTCATTAAGGGATGGTGGGTCTTTAAGAGGAGGGAGACTCCCTCCCTCAACTGTTTGCCCACCCAGCTGTGCTCCTATGTCCCACAGCAACCACACCCTGCGCTTCATGTCCTTCCCTGTGAGTGACATCTCCCAAGCCTACCGCAGCGCTCCTGAGCGAACTGAGGACATCTGGCAGAAGGTGGTGGCCTCCCAGGAAGGGAGAACAAGGGGCAAGGGGCAGGCCCAACCCCAGGTCCTCACCCCGTCTACCCTTACCACCTTTAGATCCAGTGGTGCCTGGTGAGGAACAACCACTCCCAAACGTGCCCTCAGGAGCAAGCCTTCAGGCTTCAGCAGGGCCTGGTGACCAGTAGCGCCGAGCAAGTAAACGTTTCCCTCTGGGACACATGGGGATGGGGCATGCAGGGCACAGATGTTTAGTGATAAAGCACGTGGAGCGAGAATGAAAGAAGCATTGCATGGTGCCCCCACTGTGTTGAGCATGTGCATGCAAGAAAGCACAAAGACAGGACATTCTGATATGGGTCCCACACATGCCCGAACGTGGGCCAACAGCAGGGGACACACAGACACAGATACATAGGACTAAGGAGCTCGACCTGTACCTAAGTCTGTGCCCCAAGGAAGAGTGAGTGAATGTGCCATGCACGGACATTACTGTTACCACTGTCAGTGCCAGCACCAGCAGCACCGTACAAAAATGGGGCATCTGACGTGAACCTGGGAAGCTGAGGTAGCCTGCTGTTCCCTGACACTCCTGCTGCCTGGGCTCCAGATGCTGCAGCGGCTGTGTGGACGCGTGCAGGAGGAGGTGCGGGCCCTGAGACTGTGTCCCCTGGAACCTGTGCAGGATGAGCTGCTCTATGCTCGAGACCTCATCAAGGATGCCAAGAACTCCCGAGCGGTGAGCACTCACATCACCACCTTCCCCAACAGCTGGCAGAACCCCAGAAGGCCAGCCAGGCGAACTGGAGAGCGTGCAGGCTGCCCTATCCATCGGTTCTCAACTCAGGGACCAAGTAAGGCCTGATGCTGGCTAACTGTAACCCCGTCCTCCCATAGCTGTTTCCCAGCCTCTATGAACTGGGCCATGTGCTGGCCAATGATGGACCTGTGCGACAAAGGCTAGAGTCTGTAGCCAGTGAGGTGTCGAAGGCTGTGGACAAGGAGCTGCAGGCAAGTCCTGGAGGAGGGAGGAGAAGGGGTGGAAAGCCCAGTGGAGATAAGCCCTAGGTCAAGCCCTCTGGTCAGTTCTTTTCAGGTGTGGTCAAATGGACTACACCTTATAGTAACCCTGTGAACAACAGATCCAAATCTTGCCCTCATGTGCCGTCCTCACCATCTCTAAAATACCTGAACCTATTGTTACAGTCACTGTGTTGACCCAGGAAATGCAGAGCTGACCCACACTCCCAATGGACACAGCAGTGCTACCAAAGCAGGCTTTGATTTTTCCCCACACCCCACCCCCGTTGCCTCCCACCCTGGCCTCTGAACTGTAACCTCTCCCCTTTGGACTCTGACCTTTAGACTGGCTCTCCCCCTGCCTTTATTCTAGTGTAGAAGGAGACCTGCCCAGAAAGTGGGAGAGCCATGTAGCCAAGGCTTTGCACTTGCCTTTGCTGGCGGCCTGTGACCTTAGGCAGATCACTCAGTCTTCCTACACATGGTCTTGAATAGGCAGGCTCTGCTGCGGAGGTGCTGACCCTGGCCCTGATCTTGACCCTTGGGGCTCTGGTCTCCCTTCCTGCCATGCTAGGTAATCCTGGAGTCTATGGTCAGCCTAACACAGGAGTTATGCCCTGTGGCCATGCGTGTGGCCGAGGGACACAACAAGATGCTGAGCAATGTTGCAGAACGTGTCACCGTACCCCGGAACTTCATCCGAGGAGCGCTGTTGGAACAGGCGGGCCAGGACATTCAGAACAAGCTGGAGTGAGAGGCGGGCAGGGCTGGGGGGCAGAGGGAGGTGTCTGGATTTGTCCCAGAGCTCTTAGGGACTTGAGGCCCATAAGCAATGAATAATAAATGGTACAATCTACATTACAAGGATAAATCTTTAACCAAATGTAACCTTGCTTTTTAGGGTATGATTGATCATTGCCCTAAAGTCTTAAGTGTTGAGTTTGGGGAGAAGAGCCAGGATGATGCGAATACACCAGTGTACACACACATACCCACGTACACACACACACACACACACACACACACCCTAATCACCTCTCAGAAATAATGCTCAGCCTCCAAAAAACCTGACATAAGACACATACATGACCTTTGCTATCCCTTCACCCTCGTTTCCATTACCTTGTAGATTTTTCATTCTGAATCTGAGTGCTGAGGGAAGGAAAATTAGTACACACGCTCATGAAACAACCAGACTGAAGAGGTCCTGGCTTCTACTCTAGAAGCAACCAGCGGAATTTACTCAGTACCCTGATTTACTAAGTTTTGTTTCCTTACAACTCCAAGCATCCGATCTGCCCTCTTCCTCCTCATCCTTTAAGTTCTCTTTGCCTACCTTCTCCATGTGCATGCATCTCACTCACTGCCAGAACTGAACTCAGAGCTGACCCTGCATTGGGTTCTGAGGCTGGAAGTTGCAAAGGAGAAAGATTTATCATCTTTCTCTCTTGGAGCTACTGGTGGAGTCAAACCCTTGCAGACTAGGCCACAAGAGCTCCCTTCCCAATTGATTAGGGACAAAAGTAAGAAATAAAACAAACATACATCTTGTCTGGTGGGATCGTAGGTGTGTATTTATTGAAACATTAGTGTTGTGGACTCGAGGCCTCCCTACAGTAACTGTGTTCTCGATGGACATCCTAAACAGCTGGCCCACACTCTGGGACATCTGGGAGGTGAGGGGCTGAGGCTCAGAGGAAGAGAAAGGGGTGGCTAAGCTGCTCCATCTCTGCCCACAGTGAAGTGAAGCTCTCAGTGGTCACCTACTTGACCAACTCCATAGTGGATGAGATCCTGCAGGAGCTCTACCACTCCCACAAGAGCCTGGTAAGGTGTCTGAGCCCTGGCCAGGCCTGGGCATACTCGTCACCCCACATCGTCCCAACATCCTGAGTACCTTTTCTCCTCAAGGCTTGGGGAGATAAACAGCTTCCTTGAGCTCCTGTTCACATCTGCCTTTCTCTAGGCCCGGCACCTAGCCCAGCTAAGGACACTGTCAGATCCGCCAGGGGGACCGGGCCAAGGTCAGGATCTATCATCCCGGGGCCGAGGCCGGAGCCATGACCATGAAGAGACCACAGATGATGAACTTCTTGGGACCAACATTGTGAGCTCACCATAACTCTACTCGCCTCCTCCACCTGGGCCTTGTCCCTGACTGTCCCCTTCCACTTTTCTGGGTTTCAGTCTCCCACTGCTGGGCCTGGTCTCAAACTCCAACTCACTCGGCCTCTTACCTCCTGCCAATACCTCAGCCACCTGAGGAGGGAGAAGTAGGATGAACTCCAAAAAAGGAACCTGTGTGAGGAATACAGGTGAGGTTCCTGGGACTTGGGATATGACCCCTACATGTCTCCATTTCTGCAGGACACCATGGCCATAAAGAAGCAGAAACGCTGTCGCAAGATCCGCCCCGTATCTGCCTTCATTAGTGAGTCCCCCAGTCTCTTTTCTACCATCCTCCAAGTTCTGCACCTTCCATGGGCCCAGTTGCTCTTTCTGTTGTCTCTGTCCCTTCACCCGGCTTTCTTCCTATCCCTCCTGCTGGTCCCCTAATGCTTCTCTCCCCACAGGTGGGAGTCCTCAGGACATGGAAGGCCAACTGGGAAGCCTGGGGATTCCCCCTGGATGGTTCTCAGGCCTTGGGAGCAACCAGCCTACAGTTAGTGGCTCCTGGGAAGGTCTATCAGAGCTGCCCACTCATGGCTATAAACTAAGGCATCAGACACAGGGGAGGCCCCGGCCCCCCAGAACCACCCCTCCAGGACCTGGCCGGCCCAGTGTAAGTCTCTAAGACCTCACAAGAAGACTGCTTTTGCTTAGCAATGCCAAAGTCAGATGTTCTAGCTTCAGAGCATGAATGCCAGAGACACGCCTTAGGGAATTGGCAGGGGTCCTGGCAGGCCACCAACTAGAGGAACGATTATCCATTTTGAGTGGGAGTGGGAGTAAGACCAAGTTACAAATCGGAAGCCTGCCAGCCACCAGTGGTTCTCACTATAGTGAAGGATATAGCCAACAGCCACCAAGTCAAGGAATGCGCAGATGGCTAAAGTCTAAGTTACCATGAGGCCCAGAAGAGACAAAGTCCATGTACAAAGGGGAAAGCCCTGAGTGGCATGGAAGTGGGACTTCTGACCGCAGTGAGACAGCCAATAGGACTTTGTTCCCAGCAGGTCCCGGTGCCTGGGACTCGTCAGGAGAACGGAATGGCCACACGCCTAGATGAGGGACTAGAGGACTTCTTCAGTCGAAGAGTCATGGATGAAAGTTCCAGGTGTGGCACCTAGACACCATGTACAGCAGACCCTGAGGCATTGCGAGGGCTGCTGTGTCCTCTCCTCTGACAGTTCCCCAAAGCCGGATGCACTGGGATGTTTCCCCCACAATCCTTTCCTTCCTTCCTTCCCATCTAGCTCCTAGCTGTCATCACTTCTGAATCTCCCCCACAGCTGGAAAGGATGGAGTTAGAATGAAGCTCCGTGCAGGAGGGAAGGGATAGAGCTGGTTGGCAGAAAGCCCTGGGATGAAATTATGGTTGATGCAGAGAGGCCTGAAAAGGTGTCTCCAACTCGGCCTGAGACCACTTTACCTCAGTATCTGTTCAAAAGGAACCGTGTCACTTGGAGAAGCTGAGAGAAAGAGATGGGGGGTGGAAAGGAGAGAAGGTATCTGAGAGGAAAGTCAGTTTGAAGGAAAGGTGTTGCTGGAAGATTCTGCTAAGGAAGGTGAGGACTTTTTAAATCTCCAAATAGAACTGAGTGGTAAAGGGTTATAGCTCTGCTGATGAGAACAGACAGGAAAGTTAGTTGTGTATTAGACTCGGACTGGCAGATGCATGGCGTTTTGTCAGTAGCAACCCCCTGACTCTCCTCAGTTACCCTCGGACTCTAAGGACTGTTCGGCCAGGCCTCTCAGAGCCACCACTGCCCCCACTCCAGAAGAAGAGACGCCGAGGCCTGTTTCACTTCCGGCGACCCCGGAGCTTCAAGGGGGAAAGAGGACCCGGGTCCCCCACCACCGGTCTCCTCCTCCCTCCACCCCCCCCCCCCCCCCCAACTCAGGAGAGCCCCCCGAGTCCAGACCCCCCAAGCCTTGGCAATAATTCTTCCCCTGCCTGGAGCCCAGAGGAGGAGAGTGGCCTCCTGCCTGGATTTGGTGGAGGCCGAGGACCTTCTTTCCGCAGGAAGATGGTAAGAGTGCTGCTGTTCCTCCTTCTCCTGCCCCATATATCGCCCGCCTCCCCACCTCCACTCAAGGCAATGAGTAGGGAATTCTGGGGTTCCCAGATGATGCTCTGGTAGCCTAGTGGGTAGAGCATTGCAACTCGAACCCAAAAGTTCAAGCCACCAGCTGCTCCTTGGGAGAAAGATGGGCATTCTCTTCCCATGCAATTCACAGCCTTTGAAAACCCTTAAGAAGGTCAAATTTGAGTAGATTCTGACTCGATGACAATGAGTTTTGAGAGGATTTCTAGAGGACATTGGTCATTCCAAGAGGAGGAAGGGAGGCCATGCAGAGCATGCTGGGAGGGCTCGGCTGGGGCCCTCCTCCTCCCCATGCGCTTCATTCTCCATTTGCAGCTGTATGTGTAAACTTGAGATCTTGTTGCAGGGTGCAGATGTGTCAGAGCCAGGAGAAGGGGGCCCAGCCCCTGGGGCATCACAGCAGCCAACCCGAGTCCACGGAGTTGCCCTTCCTGGGTTGGGAAGAGCCAAGGGTTGGAGCTTCGATGGGAAACGAGAGGTGAGGGGAGCCAGGGGCAAGGAACTGAGGATGTTACGGGTCCTTGTGTACCACCCACCCCTCTTAAACCTTCCTAGGCGTTGTTGGTTCAGTGGAGAGAGCAGATGCTTTGCTGTTAGAATGTGTTAGCAGCAGCACTGCCTCACCACAAACTTGCCAGGGAAATCCTGGACTAGTCAATTAATCCCTCGGAGCCTCTACTAACTTGTAAATGAGGCTATAAAAAGACCTCTAAGGATGAACTTCCCAAATTTAGTAACTTGATTTTTGTCTTTTTCACTTACCACCTATAATATGTTCCCCATAATGTTTTTGTATCTAAGCATTGTTATACTTAGAACTGTAAGTTTTTTTAAATTAGTTCTATTTTATCTTATTTACATAAGAGGCGCTCTGGTGGCTTAGGTAAAGAATTGTGCTGCCAACCCACAGGAACAGGGTTTGAATCCACCAGCTGCTCTGCAGGAGTAAAATGGGCACTCTCCGCCTGTGGGATTTACTGCCTCTGAAAACCTGCTGCAGGTCAGCTATGAGCTGGTTCCAACTCAAGGGTCCATAACAACAAAATACATAAAATAAAAAAACACATAAATACCTACCTATTAAGATAACAATATTTTCATTTATGAATCAACTTGAGCCATTTTTGTGGCAACAACGACCCTCTTTGGGAAACACAGTCTGAGTATCTAGTGGCTGATGGCATGAGATGCGACAGTTTCAGCTGCAAGCAGGGACTCCCTTTACAATCTGACTTGGCTCTCCTTTCAGGGTGCAGGCCCAGAACTGGAGGGCAGCACCCAGGCGTGGCAGAAACGGCGCTCTTCAGATGATGCTGGTGAGGATGGCTGTCCTCAATCCTCTCCTTTGACCATTCTCTCAAAGTCTCCTCCTCATTTACCTTTCCTTCTTTCCCACTTCCATTTATAGGGCCTGGAGCCTGGAAGCCACCGCCTCCCCCGCAAAGTACCAAGCCGAGCTTCAGTGCCATGCGTCGAGCAGAGGCCACGTGGCACATAGGTATGGAGCGTCTCTGCTCTGGCAGGCAGCCGCACCAAGGGCCCTGGGTGTGTCCAAAGAAACAAAAGTGATGACCCTGCCTTGGGAAATTTACAACCACGGTGGAGCCCTGAAAAGTCAACACAGTGAAAACGTTTAAGGATGTTTACAAAGCTACATCAAAAAGAGATGTAATAACCCAAGCCTAAGCAACATTGTAAAGTAGCCCCTTCCCTCCCTTTGCCATTTGCTTTGTGATTGGTTCAAAGGAATCCTCTCGGGTACATGGCACTTCCAGTTGCTCTCTTCAAAGTGACACCTCTAGAAGGAAAGCCTCTCTCCTTGGCTGCAAAGAGGGTGGTCAAAACAAGAGTCTAGCAAGTGCCAGGTACACCAGGCCCCCTCAGGTATTGCAGCCCCTTCCAAAAGCAGCTCACCAGACCATCCTCGTGACTCGGAGAGATGCTCCCGAGAAGCACAGACGTGATCACAAGCCCTGGCACGGAAGTCACAAGGCTTGGTATTAACTCCAGGTCAACCACACACCAGCTGTGTTGACTTTTAAACACGTCATTTATCTTTATGGCTCCATGACTTTAGAAGAATAAAGGGGAGGGAAGATTATTTCAGGTATGAGGCTTCCCTTCTGCAGCGGTCAGAGCACCTTTCACTTTAGGAAAAGAAAACTAGAGAAAAGCTGGTCAAGTCACTCTCTACTTAATTTCTCACTGATTTGGAATATGATCCTCCAAACTTGTGACATGGACAATATCTCCCTGTAGACCTGGAGAGCCCCCCACCTGCTCCATCCCCACCCATCCAGGCTAGGGCATCAGAGCTGGAATGAACCATGAAATGGGCAGACCAATGTGGTGGGGTCCCTGCCACATGATCCCCTATACTGTCCTGCTCTGCCCTGTCCTGCTTCTCCCTCCCTCATGCTGCAGAGACAGGCTGGGCCTGAGAGGCTCAGCAGTGCCCATGCTACTGGCCCATCTTCCAAGACCAACACAACTCTTAAGGCGTCTTTGCTGATTTTTCCCATCCCTCTCAGAGCATGGCTACACCATCCAAAACAGGGCTCCATCCTTCATTTCATTTAGAAGACCACAGTAGTCAGATCTTATCCTCACCACACCCCTGCTGCCAGCAGCCCCAAGGCCTCTAGGCCTCACTCCTTGGATACTCACAGAAACAACATACTCCAGGGTCACCACTCAGGCTCCCAGTGCATAAGCTGTGGAGACAGAGGGAGGGGTGTACCTTCAATACTCTTCCCATCATCTCTGTCAGACAGAATTTTGGGAATGCCAGGCTGCAGCTTTGGCAGGGCCCAGCACACTGCAGCCCTGAATGGGCAGCTGTGTCTGTGGACCTAGCAAGCCCTGGCTGTGCCCCAGCAGGAAAGGACTTGCCCTACTCTGCAAGCAGGGTAGCCAGACCAGAGACCTTATTAGAGGTGACGAGCTCAGATGATCCCAAGACCAAGGGCTAAGGAAACGTAGGAGAGGAGCACATTGAGGCAAGAGTTAATGGGACCAAATGGAAGGGTAAAGTCCTGGTATCCAGAATTTCAGTGGGAAAGGGGGTGGGAGGTTGCTATGCCAGACCACCTTTTCCTGCAGCTTCTCCTCTCTTGCCACCCCCAGCTGAGGAAAGTGCTCCCAACCACAGCTGCCAGAGCCCAAGCCCGGCCTCCCGAGATGGGGAAGAGGAAAAGGAAGGGACCCTATTCCCAGAGAGGACAGTTCCAGCTAGGAATGCCAAGGTGAGGGCTGGCAGGTGGGTGGGGCAGGTCCCCTGGCAAGGCAAGTAGACTAACCAACCTGGCATCTCCTTTCCTCCACCACCTGCAGGAGCCCCCTTTAGTTCCACGCCCCCCCAAGCCAGTGGCTGTGCCTAGGGGCCGCAGGCCCCCACAGGAACCAGGGTGCAGGGAGGAGGTTGAAGCTGAGAGTGCTGTCCCAGAAGTGAACAAACCTAGGCTGCGCCTAGGGTCACAGCAAGACCAAGAGGAACTGGAGGCCCAAGGTCAGCCACACCCCCCCCAAGGCTAGTAGGAGAAGGGGGGTGTCAGGACACCTCTGGGCTCTTGCTGTGGACCTCAGCTCCGCTTCTGGTATGAAGCAAGCAATAGGCTCAATATGTGGGAACTCATGTTCCAGGCCCACTTCAACTGTCATTTCAGTGCCCCCGGATCCAGGCCGCAGGACTGCCCCACTGAAGCCCAAGAGGACTCGGCGTGCACAGTCCTGTGACAAGCTGGAGCCTGATCGGAGACGGCCCCCTGACCCCCCAGGTAGCAGTGGGGAAGGTGAGAAGTGGGATATCATCGCCCACCTATCTGTCCAACTTGCTCCACCCCATCCCCCACCCCATGGCTGTTTCTCCCTGCCCAGGAAACAGCGCTTCCTGAATTTATCCCCAGCAGGAACCAGTGAACCAGGAACAGACTGACAGCCGCTGAGACACCCTCTCCAGCCCTCCTCTCTACATGTGCCTCACAAGGACTCACCCCCATTCACCCCTATGCTCCCAGGCTTCCCTGCCAGCCCCCTAGGCCCACAGGGGCAGGGCGAGGCTTAAGAGGAGCAAGAGGTGGGGGACAGGAAGGGAGGGAGCAACCTGGAGAGAGGGGTGCTCACTGCCTCACTCTACAGAAAGACTGGGGTGGGGGCCTATCTCCTGCCTCCCCCAGGAAGGCGGATCTCTGTCCCTCTAGCCCCAGGGGGCTCTCTCCCCACTTGTACAGAATAAAAAAACAAAATCACTACCTGCCTCAAGTCTGCTGCTTTCCCCACTCACTGGCCCCACCTCTCACCATCTGTTCCTCTTCTCACAAGCCCCCAGAGCTTTGGCTACAGTTGAGGAAAATGGAAGGAATAGGGCTGGATCTCTGAGAGCAGAAGAGGGCAAAGAGCTTTCACAGAACCCTAGAAAACTGCCAGATAGAAAGGGGACTGACAAGTCACCACGCCAGGTTGGGTGTTTGTCCAGGGTCAGGGCTCAGTGGCTGGAGAAGGGACAGAAATGACAGAAGCCTACTCTGCTGTGTGCCCTACTTGGGGGAGTGTGGTGAAGTCAGAAGGCTCCAGTGTGATTGGTAGAGACTGGGAAGAATGTAAAGTGTGTGAGAGTGTGTGTGTGTGTGTGTGTGTGTGTGTGTGTGTGTACTCACACATACTATTGGTAGAACGAAATGGTATGATGTGGTATCATCCTAGGGGCACCATCATTACTCAGCTCTCCACACAACAGACTGGCCTGGGGATGAGCAGAAGTGCTCACGGTGTGAACAGATCACGCTAATTGCTTCCCCTCGGTTTACTAGCAAACACTACCTTGGCATTCAGGACTCCAATCAAAGGCCCTCACTGAGGACCTTCCTGATGCCCTCCTCCTGCTCATCCAATTAAAAACCCTCCTCCACGGTGCCACCACTGCATCCTGAAGGGGACTGCGACTGCACCTGTCACACCAAATTACATTTGTGTGTTGGCCTGTCACCTCTCTGCATGTGTAAGTCCCTCCTCCAGGGGCAGCTGCTGTTTTAATCACCTGTGTCACCCCAGCCCATGGCTGGGCTGACATCCAGGAGATGCCCCGTGAGGCTGCTACCTTAACGTAGAAGTCCCTGAGTGGTGCAGTTAATACATTTAGCTGGTAAGTGATAGGTTAAAAGTCCAAGTTCACCCAGTGGCACCTTGAAAGAAAGCCCTGGTGATCTATCAACTGCTGAAAAATGAGCCACTAAAAGCCCTACAGAGCCCAATTCTACCCCGACACACCTGGGATATGAGCACTGGAAGGTGATGGTCCTGGAGAAAACTCTTGAATCCTCATCCAGATCATCATGTATCCACATGGGACTTGCAGCTCTTGGGCAAATTGCTCACTTTCCTTGGCCTCAACAGGGAATGAATGATGTCATATTTCCTTAAGATCTGTAGGTGGCATGGCCCGTCCTTCAAAGATGTGCCCATATGGACTGAATTAGGGTGGGAGGGGTTGGAACATGCACTGAGGGCACCAGGAAGATGCACAACCCCCACCCACCGTGTGTACGGCAGTTCTCCACTCTTCAGGGAGTTGCATGACCAGGATGTGAGATTATGTATCCTTAAGAAATTATGTCCATTTCTTTGTCATCTATAAAAAGTTGTCTAGGAAACCAGGCATCATTCTTGAAATGTGAGCTTTGCATGACACAGGATGGCTTTTTAAGGTGTCCGTGAAGATATACTTTCTGAATGCTGAGTGTGTGTGTGTGTGTGTGTGTGTGTGTGTGTGTGTGTAAAAGAAAAAAAGAAAGAGAGAGGGAGAGAAATATATTTCAGTGTTCTTTTCATTGTGACTATGAATATCCTTAACAAGTGTAATGCTGAATGTGTTGGAGATTGGGTGTGTTTCCTTTCATGTATCCGCGGGGCTAAAACTGTCATGGTGTCACAGTAAGTTTACATACCAGTGCCTGCGTGTGTCAAGCTATGTGTGAATCTATGAGTTGTGGGTGCTTATGTCCCCACCGTTTCTCTCTCTCTCTCTCTGTGTGTGTGTGTGTGTGTGTGTGTGTGTGTGTGTATACCCTCATGAACCACTGCAATGTGTGCATCTCTGTGATTCTGGGTGTGGGTGTGGTGTGAAGGGGAAGATGTATGTCATTGTGTCTGTGGGGGGCCTGCCTCTGAGGCACCCCCAGCCCTACCTCCTCTCCCGGTTCTGTGGCTTCCTCCCAGGCGGTGGCCCTGCCCCTCATCTCTCTTTTCCCTCCCCGCCTGGTCTATGCGGGGGGAGCTGGTGCTGCGGCCCCCCCACCCCTCCCCATCCAGGCCCCATAAATAGCAGCAGAGCCGGAGCCGGAGCCGGCGCCAGCGGCTGGAGCAGCAAGGGATTCGGGCCAGGGCCAGAGAGCCAGAGAGAGGAGCCCCCGACAGAGCGTGCAGGTGAGCCCACCCTTCCTCCCCAGCCCAGCCCTGGCCTGGCCTAGCCTGGCCCAGTCTCCATAACAACATCTCTCTTAGGCCCCAGAAAGGTCTCCAGCCTTGCCCAACCCCTTACCATCACAAGCCCTTGCCTATCTGAGGGGTCCCACGAGCATTTGGAGACTGGTGGCTAGAAGGCAGAAAACCCCTTCCGGCCCGCACCCTTCCTCACATATCCAGAAAGGTGCACGCTATTAGGAGGTGGGCATCAAGCCAGGGAAGGTTCCACTTCTGAGAGAGTTACAGAAATGATCAAACGCTCCTAGAGACAAACATACGACCAGAGACAAACGCACAAGGTGGGGACACTCAGACATACCAATGCAGTCAGTGGTGGAAGTACGACACAGGAGCAGACAGCCTCACCCTGAGATGTGGACATAGATAAATGGACTGACCAGCCATGAACTTGGGCCAGCGTACCCCTGCCTGCCGCTGCCTGAGGCTTGGTCCCACTGGGGGAGGGTGGCAAGCATACATCCCACGGTCAACACGGAGGGGGCTGTGGCTCCCCCAAAATCCTGTCGCTAAGAGACGGTGCCAGTGCTGCCAAGAACTGTGAGAAGATGGGAGGTGGGGAAAGATGCAAAGCTTGCCATAGTGGAAGCCCCTGTCAGGAACCTCAAGATCTTTCAGAGGGCCCATCCCCTAACACCCCAAAGCCACCATCTCACCTTTCCCTTAGCCAGGCAGGAGGGAGTTGGGGGTGTGAACGGGAACAGCCCAGCAGGGTCCCCTCCAACCTGTCTCCGCCCACTGCAGACTCCATTGCTCTTCAGTCCTCCAGGGGCCTCCTCACCCCCTTCCCCACCCCCTTGCCCCAGTTTAGCTCCCTCGTGCCAAGACTGAGTGCAGTTCTGGCTCAAACCTTGGTTGGGAAGTAAGCACAAGGTGCTGAGGCAGCAGAAAGTAAGGATCAATCAATGACTCCGGGAGACAGGACTGCCAGGAAACTCCCAACAGTCAAGCCCTCTCCAGCCCCACCCACAGAGGCACGTCCAGGCCCCGGGGAAGTGACAGAAGCACAAGGGGTCCTGGGCAGGAGTAGAGGTTCAGGTCCTCTGCCTACCCTGCTCAGAACTCCAGAAAGGCCAAGCAGAGGAAATGGGGGCCTCGGAATAGATGTTAGTGGAATGGGGCCCAGAGCCCAACGGAGTCCCCAACTCAAGACCCTAAAGTCCTGATCAGAGGGGAGGACTGAATCCTCCCTCCCCTGACAAGTGTCTCTCTTTTGCAGAGTCTAGGCCTATCTATTCATCTCCATAGTGGCATGTCAGACCCTGATATGGAATGGGTACCTGAGCCCCAGGCCATGACCCTGGGGGCCTCCAGGGTGGAGCTGAGAGTGTCCTGTCATGGCCTCTTGGACAGAGACACACTCGCCAAGCCCCACCCCTGCGTGCTGCTCAAACTCTACTCTGATGAGCAGTGGCTGGAGGTGAGAGTAGCTTCATTACCCTTGGGTCTGGGAAGAAGGGAGGGTGGTGGGGCTGTGAAAGCCTGGAGGGGAATGAGAGGCCTTTTCTGGTTGCCATGGAGATGGGTGTGCCATCATTAAAAACATACACCACTTTCCAGCTTCTAAAGCCCACAGTCCCAGAGGGTCTCAAGATAGAGCTTCAAATAGGTCCCAAAGGCCTTACTGTGAGGCCAGCGGCATTAAGCTTGGGGTTTAACCCAGGAAGGGAAAAGCGAGCTGTGGAGGATATAGGGGACCAAGGAGAGTTGACATAACCAAGGAGGTCCTGGGTGGGGAAAGCAGCCTCAGTCTCCAGAGGTGGTCCTTCCCTGCCACAGGTGGAGCGCACAGAGGTGCTGCGTTCCTGTTCCAGCCCTGTGTTCTCCCGAGTGCTGGCCCTTGAGTATTTTTTTGAGGAGAAGCAGCCCCTGCAGTTCCATGTGTTTGATGCTGAGGATGGAGCCACGAGCCCCCGAAATGACACCTTCCTTGGCTCTACAGAATGTACCTTGGGCCAGGTCTGTATTCCAGCCCTACCCTTCTACCTTCTGCCCCCAGGAACCAAAATGAGCTCTGGAGCTAGTTCAGTTGGACATGGATTCCATCTCCAGCATTCACTGACTGTACAGGCTTGGATAAAATATATAATCTTTCTGAGTATCTGTTTCTTCATCTAAAAGATGAATGTCACTGTGCCCGCTTTTTAAGGCTGCTGTGGAAATTAAATTTAACCCTGGCCAAATCCTGTGGTATACAATCTCTGTTGTGTATCTTGTGGTCACTCAAAAGGCACTTACTATTCTGCTTATCCTATCCTGGCCATAGCAGGTGGACACTTCATAGCTGAGTCTCCGTCCCCCACCCCCCATCTCCTTCCCCAGATCGTGTCACAAACCAAGGTCACTAAGCCATTACTGCTAAAGAACGGAAAGACAGCGGGCAAGTCCACCATCACGGTAGGCAAGCCACCAGTACTCACCCTTGGGCCAGGCATTCCATGACCCCGGATGGAAACACAGAGTGATAGTCACTCCCAGGGCTCCATCTCACCTAAGGAAAGAGACACACAGGAGGGGAGGGCATTGTGGGGCTGGAGGAAGATGAGGAAAGATGCTGCCCCCTATGTTTGCCTTACAGATTGTAGCTGAGGAAGTATCTGGTACCAATGATTATGTTCAACTCACCTTCAGAGCCCATAAGCTGGACAACAAGGTCAGAACCCCGGAGTCTGAGCCCTCATGTCTTTCCTTAAACAGCCCAAGGCTCCCACTCAGAGACAGACCCTTGGGTCCCAGCACCACCCCCTTTCAGAGTTTTCCCCCTTCCTGACCCTCCTTACAGACCTCACCAGACTCATGAGCCCTTTCTCCTGTCTCCTCAGGATCTGTTCAGCAAGTCTGACCCTTTCATGGAGATCTATAAGACCAATGGAGATCAGAATGACCAGCTGGTCTGGAGGACTGAGGTTGGTGCCTGGCGCTGTCGGGGTGGAGGAAAGGAGAACTTGGGAGGGAAACCTAGACAGAAAGCTGTCAGCTCCCTGGTGCTTCTCCAAGGTGGTGAAGAACAACTTGAACCCCAGCTGGGAGCCATTCCGCCTGTCCCTGCACTCCTTATGCAGCTGTGATGTCCACCGGCCTCTCAAGGTGAAGCAAGGGAAGTCCAGTGAAACCCTCCCCACTAAGTGTAGCCTCCTACTGCTCCCCCATCAGCCATGTGTTAAGACTCCCCCACTATGTCACAGCTCAGTACAAGCTTCCTACATGTATGCCCTGATCAAAACCCCAAATCCCTACCAAATTGAGCCAAAGTACAGAGTTCGTCAAGTGGCCTTTCTGGAAAATGGGAAAAGTCTGCCTGAGCCCAACGACTGTTGGGCATCAACATTCCTGAGTCCCTCCTCCCCATCCCAATAGGAGCCACTGCAAAACATGCCCTAACCATGACCCCACCCCCTCCCTCATTCTCAGTTCCTGGTATATGACTATGACTCCAGTGGGAAGCATGACTTCATCGGCGAGTTCACCAGCAGCTTCCAGGAGATGCAGGAAGGGACAGCGAACCCTGGGCAGGAGGTGCCTAAAGATCCCTTCTTATCTCCCCTCCCCTGAATTCCACCTGGCTGCCTGGGAGAGTCTGGGGGTGATGCTGAAGAGCCTCTGTAGGTGGAGAAGAGGTTGTGAGGGTAGAAAGCACCTTGACTCAGCCTGAGAACTGAGCTGTGGGAGGGTCTTGCTCTGGGAGGTGCTAATGGAAAGGGTAACAATGGCTACCTGATGACACTGGGACCCTGGGCTTTGGGGTGGGGTGGGGTCTAGATGCAGTGGGACTGTATCAACCCCAAATACCGGGACAAGAAGAAGAATTACAAGAGCTCAGGAACTGTAGTGCTGGCCCAGTGCACGGTAATCCCCAAAGTCATGTCCCAGCTCCTGCCTCAGCCCTACCTCCTGTCCCTACCACAACCTCAGATTCGGCCCTTCCTTGTCGCAAAGATCCCACTCTCTTTGCTTCTGGAAACTAGGGACTTTTGCCCTCTCCCTTGCCCAAGTTCAACCTCTGACCCATTCCCCACAGGAATCCCACTCAGTCCCCTCTTAAAAGTATCTTCCCTCCATTTTGTCCTCCATCTTCTCAGGTGGAGAAGGTGCACACCTTCCTGGACTACATCATGGGTGGCTGCCAGATCAGCTTCACGGTAAAGGTCCTAAGGCTAAAACCCAGGGCATAAACAGGAAATTGATAATACAATGAAACGAGGGGTGCAGAATCCCCACTGCCCCCTACTGGAGTTTCTCATAAACTTTGACATTTGTCAGCCTCTATCTCATATCAAGACTCCCTGTAGACTCCTCAGATTCACCCCAAGTCCTCCCTTTAGGTCCTGTCTGTTGGCATTTGTAACTAGGACCTTGACCCACTTGTCCCCCTTCCACATTTCAGGTGGCCATTGACTTCACTGCCTCCAACGGGGACCCGAGAAGCAGCCAGTCCCTACACTGCCTCAGCCCCCGCCAGCCCAACCACTACCTGCAGGCCTTGCGTGCAGTTGGAGGGATCTGCCAGGACTATGACAGGTAGGAGGAGGTGGACGGGGGGGCAGCCAGGGAGGCCTTGCCTGATGGGCGCTGCACAGCATTTTCTTCTCCCCAGTGATAAACGATTCCCAGCATTTGGCTTTGGGGCTCGAATTCCCCCCAACTTCGAGGTAGGCTGGGTGCCAGGGGAAGGGAAGAAGGTCAGACAGGAAGGCAAGGCATCCTGTCACCACCTGCTCCTCATCCTCACAGGTGTCCCATGACTTTGCTATCAACTTTGACCCAGAAAATCCTGAATGTGACGGTAAGAGGGGAGATTTCCACCAGCCACGTCCTCAACCTCCCCACACACCCTTCTTGCCCATGCCTTCACACCCTGGTCAGGAGCACAGAACCCATCCCCATGGGCCCAGGTCCCACAGTCTTATAGGCCAAGCTCCCCGCTCCTTTCACTTAAGACTTTTCTTCATTTGGTAAGATTTCCAGTCCCACCTCCTACCATCTGCCCACCCACCTCTCACTTTACTCTATGAGGAACTTGGAAGGGAAGATTCCCAAGACAATTACGAGGGCCTCTGGAGGGAACCACATTCTCTAATACGTCAGAGTGAGCAAGTGGCACCAAAATAACCCTAAGGGCCAGTGGCATTGCCAGTGGTCAACTCTACAGGGGGAAGGGCCACCAGGGCAGTAACGCCATTAGAATCAGTGTCACCCATCACCCAGAACAGTTCTCTCCTTTCCCTTGTCGCTCAGTACAGTAACTGCCACACCTGCCAGGCAAAGGGGGACCCACAACCCCCACTGCCATTGTATGGAGAGAAGTGTCTCTCTGCCTTGGCCAGGTGGAGAAAGGAGCTGGGAGGGGATGGCCAGAAGGGTAGGGTGGGAAGGGGATCTCTGCCTACCAAGAGTGAGGTTTGCTGGCACTGCACACTATTGCAGGGGGGACACCATGAGTTCTCACCACTGGTGATACCATCCCTAGTGATGTCACCATCCTGAGATGTTTGCTCCCTAATGATCTCTGCCAGTTTCTTCTTCTGTTCACTCACAGAGATCTCCGGAGTCATTACTTCCTACCGTCGTTGCTTGCCCCAGATCCAGCTCTATGGACCCACCAATGTGGCCCCCATCATCAACCGTGTGGCCGAGCCCGCCCAGCGGGAGCAGAGCACCGGCCAAGCCACGGTGAGCGGATAGAGCAGGCAGCCTCCTCCGTGTGTTCTCGGGCTGCCTCAGAACCTGCTTGGGGACCAGCTTCATGGCCCTCGCACACAGAGCCCGCACTTCCTCCCTTTCTGCCTGACCTCAGAAGTACTCAGTGCTGCTGGTGCTCACGGATGGTGTGGTAAGCGACATGGCTGAGACCCGGGCTGCCATCGTCCGTGCCTCCCACCTGCCCATGTCCATCATCATCGTGGGCGTGGGCAATGCCGACTTCTCAGACATGCGGCTGCTGGATGGCGATGATGGCCCCTTGCGATGCCCTCGAGGTGTGCCCGCAGCCCGCGACATTGTCCAGTTTGTGCCCTTCCGGGACTTCAAGGATGTGAGTGCTTCCTATGCTCCTAAATCTGATTTGTCTGTTCCACCTGGTTTATTCCAGGGAAGCAGACTGGAGCCCCAGAGCCCTGGCCCTCCCTCACCTGACCACCCCTCCCCTGTCCACGCCCCTCACCCTATCTGCTTCTACCCCTAGACGCCACCCTCAGCGCTAGCTAAGTGTGTCCTGGCAGAGGTGCCTCGGCAGGTGGTGGAGTACTATGCCAGCCAGGGCATCAGTCCTGGGGCTCCCAGGTCTTGCACTCCGGCCACAACACCCAGTCCTAGTCCGTGATTCCATCCACCGGACCAACACCCCCCTTCAGCCTCTCAGTGAGTTGGAGGTGTCAGCGGTCCAGGGCAGTGGGGACCAGAGAATGTAAGGAGGCCTCAGCTTGGCTGAGTGTGATGGGGAGGCTATCTGTGACTGTACTGATTCCTCCCAGGTGCCTGTCCTCACCCTTGTGACTCAAGTGACCAGTGCCTCACCTCTTGGACAAGATGTGCTCCTCTAGGTCCTAGAAGTAAGTGGTGGGCCCTGCCCCCACTTTTCCAGGCTCCACACCCCAGCCTTGTGGTCCCTTGGTGACTTCCTTCAGTAATCCTTACTTTCTGACCTTTAATAAAGGAAATCATTCTAAGCACCTCAGCATCTGCCTGTCAAGCTTCAGAGAGCTATTGGGCAATCTGTAGCACTGATTCCTCATCCCTCCCTTCTCACTTCCCTCCTACACACACACACACACACACACACACACACACACTGAGGACCAGCACTCTGAAATCTAAGCCAGAGCTCTTCAAGCAGCCTATTATCTCTGCAGGCTCTCCTAATCTTGTGCTTATAGGGTCTGAGGAACGTCCACCCTCACCTCCAACCCCTAGGCATCATAGGGGTTAATTACAGGAAATGAGGGTGGGTAATAAGGGGCTGTCAAGAGGGCAGGCTGATGCCCTATTACAGCCATCTCCAGAGAAATCCAGCTGAGCCCCCCACCCAGGGGCTGAACCCCAGTCCCCACACAATGGGTGGAGATTGAGAAGGGCAGAGCTGCTAGTGCATTAGGGACATAAAGTAGTCATCCAAGGTTCTCAGAGATTGATATTCCTGGGTATATGGATGTGTATGTTCATAGCTTTGAATCCTTGACTCTCCCCATAGTATGGCATTAATGGTTTAGGAATTCAATTAGTATACTGTTAATATGTTCAGAGCAAATACTGTTCAACACGTGTCAGGTTCTGTGCCAAGATCGTTCAATGCATTCACTTTCCTTCAGACAAAGTAAATGGAGCTTGATTGTCATTCACCAATGGCCTTAGAACTGGTAGAACTAGAACTTGAGCTCAGCCCTATCAGGCTCCACACCCATACTTTTAATCACTGTAGTGTGTAACATCTATTTGAGGTGTACTGACATGACCCTCATCTTGAGACCTAGGTGTTTGTGTAAGTGCCCTAGTTGTGTGTTCAAATGTACACATCTGTGGATGGCATTTCTGCTATGTGTGCCATGTACGGCCTCCCTCAAGTAAGGAAGGTGTACAAAAGTAGTAGTGGGTCTAAAGAGCAGGTGAGGATATGGATGGAATTCAGATTGAAGGAAGAAGAGCTGGGCTTCTGGTGGAATTCCTCTCTGCCCCAGTCTATCTCTTCAACTATGAGGATTGAAAGGGGATGACTTAGCTAAAGGCACTATGACACCTCCCCTCAGAGAGAAGATCCAGAACCACAGAGGACAGCCAGTAGCATCTGCTGTGGTGGGGAAAGGAGAGGAGAGAGAAACTCTCAGGAAAATGGTGCAAGGACTCCCATCACAGGCTGAGTGGAGGAGGAATGAGCTGGGCTACAGGAGGGGGAGGAGGGAACAAGAACAGTGATGGGCAGAGCAGAGACATCTGAGGAGGGGGTGGGGGAGCAGAAAGGAAGAGAGACATATGGGAATCTCCTTCCCCCACATTTGCCCATATTTTATGTCCCTTAGAAGCCAAGACAGAAACTAGTATAAGGTATTTGCTCCTAATTCAGTGACCACTCCAGGTTGGTGCCTCTGTCTGCGCTGAGCCCCCCCTCACCCTCCTCCTAGGCTGCTGAGCTAGAGAACTGAGTTACCATGGCAACTGTGAGGCCTCTCAGATAGCCATAGGCAGACCAGGCTGGGCCACTGTTCCAGGATGTCCACGTGGTGGTGGTGGGAGGGGAAAAGCACCATCTGGGCCAATCCCTACCACTCCACGCCATTTTTATTGGCACTCCAGAACTGACATAGCAACTCAGCACTGGGTAGGAACTTCCCACTTCATAACTCTTTCATACACATACACATACGCAAACACAAACACAGGGAGAGGGGGTAAAAGCAAACAAATGGTAAAATAGTAGCCTAGAGCCAGGATAAAGAATGAATACTTCTTTAATTGCAAGAGCATTAAGTCAGTAGCATTACAGTTCTACTGAACTTCAAGCTTAATTCACAAAGCTTAATTTTCTCAGCTTCTTCACATCCTGGGAAAAGTCTCACCTCAGTCCTTGGTCTGGCAGCAGATACAGCCTGGAGCAAGCATCACCGGAGCAATGTGTATGTGCTCAGAGCTCTGACACTTCCTCACCTGAGCCACTTACCCCAATGCCTAGACCCTCTCTGGAAGCCGGAGCAGGATAGAAGGTCCTTTTGGTGCAATTCTTTTGGGGAGTTCTTAGAGAGGCCATTGGGACTTCCGCAGAAGACTCAGATGATGTCAGAACTGGGAAAGTGTCAGAAGTCATCCAGTCCAAATGAGGGAGGATTAGGTGAGGCAACTGAGGCCCATGAACCAAGGATCTACTCCAAGCGGCAGGGCTGGAACTAGCACCCATTCTCCAGACTCCTGCCAAGGGCTCTCTCCCAGTCACACCAGCACCCCCAGAGCTTATGTCTCAGACTTTGCTGAGGCTTTAGGCCCTGATAGCTGCTAGGCTAGTCTGTCTTAACTACCTGGAATAGAAATCTTGGAAAGTCAGCACAACAGCCCTAAAATCGGAAAGTCACAAGCTCGGAACACAAACACAGCCTCGTTGCTAATTACCACCTTAAATAAAGCACTATAGGTTGAAAACCTTGAATTGGCTCAGAGGAAGAAGTGGGCGTGGTCCCCGGACCCCGGGCCGCTCGATGTTAGCCGGTCACAGCGAGCCTTGTAAAGGTCGCGCTCCCGAGCCAGGCGGGCCACCTCGGCCCGCAGCGCGTCCAGCTGTGCAAGCAGCCGGGCGCGCTCGGCCTCCAGCCCGCGCCGCTGCTGCAGCCGCTTGGAGCGACAGGCCTGCGCGTAGCCTCGGTTCTTCAACGTGCGGCGTCTCTGCTTCAGCCGCAGCGCCTCGTCGCGCCCACAGCCTCTCAGCTGTCGGTTGAGTTCCCGCACAGACATCGACACCAACGCTGCGTCCGAAAACCGCTCGACCAGCTGCAAGGGGGCGAGTGCAGAGACCCCATCAGGTCTACACGCAGGTTGGGACTCCAGCTGGCACCACCCCGGGGAGAGGCCCGCACCAGCTCACGCCTCTTCCGAAGGCTTGAACTTTATAGTCTTAACTCACAGTCCAGAGCCTGCCCAGGTCTCAACACCACGAAGGAGTCGAGGGGAGAGACCCCACTGGCCGGTGGCACAGGCCCGTTGTCCCCTTAGGCCCGCCCCTCGTGCAGGCCCCGCCTCCCGCGGTGAGCGGAGCCCCCACGCCCTTGGCACTTGAACCCGCAGAGCCGAGCCATCGCTAAGGCCTTGGAGGCTCTCGGTGGACAGTAGGCCCCACAGACAACCCTCTTCTGTCCTGAATGCCACAACCGTGTGACCCTTAAAGGATTTGGATTACATCCTAATGCCCTCAACACCCCCATCTGTGTCTGTAATTAATAGGATGAATCAAAATCCCTCCTGAGAAGGTTGCTGGCTGAGGAAGTAGCCAATCTTGAAAAGGCCAACTTCCTTTCAGTTCCCACAATCTTAACCCTACTCTGTGCTACACAAAAGTTTTCTCTGGTTTTTACCCACTATGTGCTTATTTATCTCCCTGTAACTGTCAACTCCCTAACTATTAATTAAATCTCAATCCCTCCCCTTTTCTTCTAATTGCATCTACTCCCAGCTCCTAATTCAGCCCTCTAAAGGGTAGAGCAGAATGTACACATTTTCTTTATTTCTTTCAAGGACTTTTCCCCCCTTTCTTCTCCTTCCTTCCCTAACTCTTTCCTTAATCTATACCCTCTCCTTTCTCTTAGTCTTCCTCCTCCCTCAGCCTGCCTCCCCCCTCAGACTACCCTCTCACCTGGTCATGCTGGGCTCCTGAGTCCTCTGGGCTCTCTGGGTAGTAGCCTTGGAGCCCCTCAGCAGAGACTGAGCCCTGGCCCTGCAGCAGCTCCACAGCCTCCTCAGGACTCAGCCCCAGGGTCTCCCCAGCCCCCAGCTGCTGCTGCAGGGTAGCCAGCCAGTACAGCTCTTCAAGACCCGGCCTGGAGCCCTCAGCTGTCCCCACCACACCAGATTCACTGAAGGTGGGTGAAGGAGGCACTGAGCTGTAGGGTGTGGAGCCCAGTGAGGCCAGGGGGGCACCAGATCTCCCCTCAGGGGGCTCCCGCTTTACTTCGAACTTCATCAAATCAAAGTCATTGACATATTCCATGGCCAGAGGGCTGGGAGGCAATGCCATTCTGAAGCTGGATTGGAAGTGGTGGACCTGCACAAAAGAGGAGAGGTCTGGAGCATCTGAAAGCTGTCTTTCTGCTTCCTTCACCCAAAACCTGCTCCCTCTCACCCCAAAGTCTAAGTGTCCTAGAGCCAGAGCTTTGGAAACTAAAGTGTGATTGTAGCCCTATTCCCTGTACAGTCACCACCCAGTTCCAGAATTGGAGGGTAGGGTCTGCAACATTTGGGAGAAAAGGGCTCCTGAGAGGAGCAAAGTAGTCCAAAATCCTGATGGAAGGGGGCAGCATGGTCCCTGGCCCCACAGGTACCTCTGAGTAATGTCTACAAAAAACAAGAGCAATATGGCATGCTTCCAACCCTAGTGCTGGAATATGCTGAGAGACTATGCTATCCCAAGAGGCATCATTCCATTTACAAGCAATTTTTTAAATTGCTTAATTAACTGTGACAGAGTATGCGTGTATCTTAGAACATTGGGAAAGGACATTTGTTTTAAAATTTTTTAAGATATCAAAGGTAGTGTTCTATTATTGTTCACGTCTATCTCAAAACACCCAGGCCACTGCCTTACACAAAGAAGACCCTCAGTGTCCATCTGTTCTATGAATTAATGCAGAACAGTGGATCCTTTTAATAGAAGCAAGAGATTTTCCTATGAAAAATTCCATTCTAGAAAGACCAGCACTGAGTAGTAATCATCTGTCCCCAAGGCCAGCCTCTCCAAGGGAAATGTACCAAGATTGATTTTCCTTCTATTCAGAACCTTAACTGTTCTGATAGCCTGGAAGATCACCTTCCTCTTTCTGACTCTAGTTTTCTCTTAGTACAATTAGACTTTCTCAAAGTGTGTTCTGTGGAACACTCATTCTGAGCAATGCTCAAAAAGAGATCTGTGCTCAGAAATGTTCATAAACAGTACTCTTGGTGCCTACCTCCAGGGAGCTCCAGTGGCTTAGTGGTAGGGAGTTGTGTTGCCAACACAAAGGCACTTGGCTTGAGTCCATCAATCACAGAAATATGGGCTATCTCCTCCCATGAGATTTACTGGCTTCTGAAAGCCCACTGGAGGTTCAGCTATGAGTCATTTCTGACTTGATGGTACATAACAACAACACCTTATGTTCTTGTAGATTCACAAAGCATAGGCATCATATTCATTTAAGTCCTTCAGTTCATCTTTAACACAGACTGTCCCAAATTCTTGTCACCAAGAATGAGAGATTCTTTCTCTTACCAACCATGGAACAAACCTTATTCAGAACAAGCCTTAGGAACTGCCCCCCTCAGTAGATGACCTCAGAAAGCCTTCCTAGCCTGGAAATCCCATGCTCTGGCCCAGCTCCCGGTTCCAGCAGCTTCATTCTCATTCTCAGAAGGGGTAAAGCAGGGAGTGGTCATCCTCAGAGCTTAGAGTTGGACTCCCCTTTGATGTCCCAGGCCTAAGTAGCAGTCTTTCCTACTCACAGCACAGACTTCCAGGCTCTGCCCAGATCAGTAGGAAGAACCAGAAAACTCATCACTTTCTGATCCAGAAAAAGATTGTTAGTCCTACCTCTGGGAGGGTAAAGATGATAGGGGCAAAGATGTATAAGAAACTTAGTTGGGAAGGAGCTAGCAAGACACTAAGAGAGAATGACTAAAATGTATTAGGAAGAAATGGATATAAAGGGAGAGGGAAGAGGGAGAGTTCTTTATCTTTCTGATGTGATGATAAACCAGTCAGGGTGAGAGTAAGGCAGAATACAGAAATGTGAAGATTCAAAAGCTGAGAGGAGACAGCAGGTGTCAAAGAATGGTTTGTAGGTGAGAGATCTGGTGCCCAGGCAGGCAAAGGGACATACTCACTTGAAAGTTGGCAGAGATGATGTGGTTAGTGTCAGAACCAGACAGGCACAGCTTCTTCCAAGACTGGGGGCCCCATTGAGCAGGGCCTGGTGCCTGTGTGCTCAGAAGGGTCTGTGGGCACAGAGCCCAAAGGGAATTCTTAAAGGGCCAGTGCTCTGAGGTCACCTGTGGTCCTCAGACCTCCAGCCAATGAGGTAAGGGGTAAATTTGCATATTCCATTGGCCTTGGATGGGGGTGGGAGATTGAATGGGAAGAGACTAGAAAACTAGAAGACAAGAATTCCTCGTTCTGTAGGAAAGAGAGGGGAGTATTCTGCTCAACAAATCTCCTCAGCGATGTCTGACTAACATGTGCCTAGTCCCCTGTACACAGAGCCTCATTGGCTCTTTCCCACTGCCTTTCCATGTGAACACAGGCCCCTCCGCTATTCAATGCCTAGGAATGGGAAAGAAGGGCAGACAAGCTTCTAGCATGCCCATATTCCATGGCAGTGCCTTTAAGGAGTATAAGTCTTTCCCAATCCATTCTCACCTGGCCTGAGGGGTCTCTTATACACCCTACGCTCACCCTGATGGAACTTATGCCCATCTCAGCTATCAAGTCAGAACAATAAACAAGCCTCCCCACGTAGATCTTCAGGACTTGACTAATCAATCCTCAGCCTCTCCCACCATTGCTGATCCAGCCCCAGTACAGGCAATGGCGCTTGGGAGGAGGGGCAGGAAAAGAGAATGGAGAACTTTGCCCCCTTCTGGGACACTGCAGAACACAATGTTTAATCACCACCAACCCAGCCAAGGCATTTTTGTAGCTGCCCTCATGTGCCCTCTGCTCCCTCTTGCCTTTTCCCTATGTCTGTCTCTGTCTCTCTCTCTCTTCCTCTCTCAGTCATCCTTGTTTCCAGATGGCTGAGGGGTGACCTACATATTCAGCCTAATCCTCTAACACCTCTTAGAGCTATCATCCCCAAGTGGGAGTTGGAACAGAGATACCAGGCATTAGCCAAGTTGTTTAAACCTGTCTGAAGCTGTTTAAATAGGGTCTATATTAGAATAGGACTCCAGGAATTAAAGTCTCTTACCTACCCTTTGAGGATCCAAACACTCCCATTGGGTTAGCTAGTCCTTATTCACAACCCATAGAAGAACTTAGGTGTCCATTAACCCTAAGAGTCATCAATCATACACATTAACTTAGTCTCAGCCTAGCCTTAGGTATTGAATAAAGACCTGTTAGCTCTAGAAAACCCAAGACAGGGATTTTCAAAGTGTGGTCCCTGAATCAGCAGCATCAGCATCACTTAGGAACTTGCTAGGAATGCAAATGCTTTATTTTTAAATCTGACTTTATAACTTTAATTTTCATGTCATTCATATGCCTTTGTTAAAAGTGATAAATGACAAATGTTCAATGATAAGAGTAGAAAATAAAGTTTAATACTGGTAGTACCTCGTTGTCTCAAGTATTATGTAGATAAATAGGAATGACATTATATCAAAAGCGAACTATATATTTGTCCAAATTGAACTGACCATTTCTCCAACATGTATGGCAAGTTGAATGCTGACCCTTCACAATTGTTACATTATCTTACATTATCAGTTTAATGTTTTTAATATACTGAAGGAGGTATATCCAATTAATTGTGTATTCATTGATCTGTAAGTAATTTTCCTTCCATACTTGGTGTTCACTCACTAAATATGTATATTTCAAATTAGTCTATGTTATCCAGTATCCCTTTATTCAGAAGCCTTATCTTCTGCCAAATATTTTGAAACATGAATTTTGAGTTATAAATGAGCATAGTAATAATCTTGATAATATGAAAAAAATTCAAATATTTATCTTTTAAAGTGTTAATCTTAGAAAGAACAAAACAACATTATCATCAGATCAATTTCCTGAACATCCCTTTAAGATAAATAATACAGCATGTCATACCTCCACATTTGCACACAGTTCCAATCCTCTTTTTACCTAGGCTATGGCCAATTAATTTTATTTTATCTGGATTCACAATCAGCATCATGGTAGCAACAGTCATGAAATCAAAAGATTTGTTGCACTCAGCAAATCTGCTGTCAAGGACCTCTTTAAAGCACTAAAGAGTAAAGATGTCAGTTTAAACACTAAGGTGTGCCTGACCCAAGCCATGATATTTTTAATTGCTTTCTGTGCATGTGACATTTGGACAATGAATAAAGAATAGCAAAAAAAGAATTGATGCCTTTGAATTATAGTTTTGTTGAACCATATTAACTATACTATGAAATGGCAAAAGAACAAACAAATCTATCTTGAAGGAAGTGCAGCCAGAGCGCTCCTTAGAGGCAAAGACAGTGAAACTTTGTCTCACATACTTTGGGCATGTTATCAGATGGCACCAGTCCTTGGATAAAGCATTATAATGGAGAAAGTAGAAGGTCAGCAAAAAAGAAGACGACCCTCACCAAGATGGATTGTCACAATGATTGTAACAATGATCTTCAACACAGCAGAGATTCTGAGGATGGCGTAGGAGACAGTAAAGTTTTGATCTGTTGTTTGTAGGGTCACTTTGAGTCATAGATGACGTGACCACACCTAATAACAACAGCATGGTCAATAGAATCTGAAAATATATCTCTCAAATCTTTGATCTGATAAGTAAAAATCAGTTCTTCTCCAGCACTCGTGGTTTTTGTGGAATACAATACAACTTGAGGAAAACAAGGATTGTGGTTATCAATGAAAGGAAAGCATTGAACTTGAAGATTTGGGTTACAATTATGATTCCCAAAATGAGATATATTTCCATATCAAGCTTCATCTACTATGAACTTATCAAAGTCATACTCTAGATCTAGGAGATATGTGACTCATTTGTTGTCATATAACTAACCTGTCTTCCAGCTTCTTTACTTGTGACTACTCCTTGAATGGATTCACTGCCATTCAAACTGGTGGTTGTCAGACAGGATAGCTCAGCCAGGGCCAATACCCTACCCCTCCTGTGATCCCTGTGGAACTCAGGAGCAGGCGCTAGAGATCTGGAACCCATAACACATCTTGATGTCCTGGAAATACAAATTCTTTGATCTTTCCTGCTATTGTTAGGTGTCTCCATTGAGTTGGCTTCAGTTCATAGCAACTCTGTGTACAATAGATTTAAATCTTGTCTGACCCTACACCATCCTCACAATTTCTGCTGTACTCAAGTTCATTGTCAGTCACTGTGTCTTCCTCTCGTGCCTTGACCCTCTACATTCCAAGCATCATGTCTTTCTCCAGGGACTGGCCACTCAAGTATGTGAATGAAGTTTCACTATCCTTGCTGTTAAGGAGTACTCTGATTGCAGTTGTTCTCACACAGATACGTTTGTTGATAGTCCACAGTATATTCAGTATTCTTTGTCAAGACCATATTCAAGGGCATCAACTATTCTTTGATCTTCCTTTTTCAATGTACAACTTCCATAGGCATATGAAGCAACTGAAAATGTCATGGCTTGAGTCAGATGCTCCTTAGTTTTTAAACTAACACCTTTGGTTTTTAGCCCTTTAAAAGAGGTCCTTAGTGGCAAATTTTACAAATGAAAATACGTCATTTGATTTTTGGGGGAGGAGTGTTTTTATATTTTTTAAATTTTATATTGATTTGCATACATTGTATTTCATTTTTGTACATTGTGTTTCACACTTTCCTTCATTCACGTTGTGTTTTATAAAATTAATCACCATTGATCTATGCCTACTGTCACCCCGTCTTTTCAGGTCACCACTGAGTCTTTTTTATTTCTTCATCTCCTCCCTCTGCCCTCATTTTATTTCCTGACTGCTACTTCCATGGGTATTGATTGTGGACTCAAGGAAAATTAAACCCTTAACAACTTCAATCTTTTCTCTAGTTACTGTGATATTGTTTTATTTGGTCCAGTTGTGAAGATTTTTGTTTTATTTGTGTACTCTATGTTGAAGGCTGTAGTCTTTGATTAAGCATTCTTTTTCTGCAAGCAGGTTGTGTCATCTGCATATCACAGATTGTTAATGAGTCTTCCTCCAATTCTAAGGTCACATACGACTCATCAACTCTATGAACAATGAATGGCCCTATCTTGGGACATCCTCACCATCTCTGATATACTTGAGCCCATTGTTACAGTTACAGTATCAATCCGTCTTGTTAAGGATCTTCCTCTCTTATGCTGGCCTTCCACCTTTCCAAGCATGATGTCCTTTTCCAAGGACTGGCCCCTCCTAAGAACAGATTCAAAATACGTGAGACAAAGCTTCATCATTCTTACCTACAAAGAGCACTCTGGTTGCACTCTCTTCAAGATTATTTGTTCTTTTGCTAGTCCATGGATTATTCAGTACTTTTCTCCAGCATCACTACTCAAGGACATCTATTCTTCTGTCATCCTTAGTCACTGTCAACTTTCAGATGCATAGAAAGTAATTGAAAAGACCATGGCTTAGATCAAGTGAACCTTCATCTTTAAACTGAGATCATTGCTTTTCAGCACTGTGGAGAGGTCCTTGATACCAGATTTTCTCAATGCAACACATCTTTTGATTTCTTGGCTACTAATACCAAGGATATTCATTGTGGATCCAAGCCAGATTAAATCATTAGCAACTTCAATCTTTTCTCCACTTATCATGATGTTGTCTATTGGTCCAGTGATGAGGACTTTGTTTCTTTGATGTTGAGATGTAATCATATTGAAAGTTGTAGTCCTTGATCTTCTGCAGCGAGTACTTCAAGTCTTCAACTTTCTGTAAGCAAAGTTGTATCATCTACATAATAATGTAGGTTGATAATGAATCTTCCTCCAATACTGATGCCAGATTCTTCATAGAGTCCAGCTTCTGGAATAATTTGCTCAGCTTACAGATTAGATAGGTATGGAGAAAAGGACACAACCCTGACACATGCCTTTCCTGATTTTAAACCATACAGTGTTCCCTTGGACAACAGCCTCTTGATCTAGGTATAGGTTTCACAAGAGCACAAGTAAGTGTACCGAGATTCTTATTCTTCTCAATATTAGCCATAATTTGTTGTGATCCACACAATCAAGTGCACTTTCATAGTTGATAAAACACAAGTAAACTTTTTTTTTTAATTCTCTGTTTTCAGCCTAGAGCAATCTGACATCAGCAATGATATCTCTGGTGTCATGACCTCTTTTAAATACAACTTGAATTTTTTAGCAGTTTTCTGTCAAGAACTAAATAATCTTCAACAGGATTTTGCTTGTATGTGATATTAATGATATTGTTTCCATTAATGATAAAACTTCTACATTCTGTTTGATCATCATTTTTTTGTTAGGAAAGGGAACAAAAATAATAGGTCTCTGTCCATCAGTTGACCAGGTAACTGTCTTCCACATTTCTTGGCACAGCCTGGTGAGCATGTCCTGAGCTCCATCTGTTTATAGGAAAATGTCAGTTGGTATTCCACAATTCCTGGGACCTTATATTTTGCCAATGCTTTCAGTGCAGCTTAAGCTGCTTCCTGAAATGGTTTCATGTCAGACAATTCTCTTTGGTACAGTGACAGGTTGAATAAGTATAGTGAAAGAATATGACCCTGACACATCTTTTTTTATTTTAAACCACACACTAACTCCTTGTTCTATTTGAACAACTACTTATTGGTTCTGCATGAGCAGAATTAAGTGTTCTGAAATTCCTGTTCTTCAAAGTGTTATCCATAGTTTATTATGATCTACATAGTCTACCATGCCTTTGCATGGTCAATAAAACATACCAGAGCACATTTTTCTGGTATTCTCTGCCTTCAGCCAAGATCTAGCTGACTTTAACTATGATAACTCTCATTCCACAGACTCTTCTGAATCCAGATTTAATTTATGACTATTTTCACTTCACCAAAGAACACATTCAGATGACTAACAAGAAATGTTCAAAATCCCTAGCTCTAAGAGAGAGGCAAATTAAAACAACTATGAGATATCATCTCACCCCAGTCAGAATAGCAAAATTTAACAGAACAGCAAGCAACAAATGCTGGCAAGGTTGTGGAGAAACTGGAACCCAATTCATTGTTGGTGGGAGCGTAAAATGATGCAACCATTGTGGAAGACAGTATGGTGCTTTCTCAAAAAGTTACAAATAGAGATACCATTTGACCCAGAAATTCCACTACTGGGAGTATACCCCAAAGAGACCATAACTGCAACCCAAGCAAATATATGCACATCCATGTTTATTGTGGCTTTGTTTGCAATAGCAAAGAGTTGGAAACAACCTAAGTGTCCATCAACAAACGAATGGATAGAGAAGCTGTGGTATATTCACACAATGGAATACTATGCTGTATTGAAAAACAAGGAACTCATGCAATATTATTCAAAATGGGTGACCCTGGAGGACATTATGCTGAGTGAAGTATCTCAGTCACAAAATGACAAATACTGCATTGTGCCACTGTTGTAAAACTGGACAGACCTTGGGGTTGGAGAGAGACTGAGAAAGATGGGGTCAATAATGTATATTGCATTGAAACATAAGAGGGAGAAAACTGTTTAAAAGGGATATGTGATTAGGTATTTTTGTCATGACTGGAGTCTAGAGCAAAGGCCACATGGTGGAGTGGACCTGGGGGAGGGTTTGTAAAAGAATGAAAGAATTTTTCTTTTACTTTTCCAAGAGGGTAGTATACTGGGGGGGGGGGGCTGGGAGGGGAGAAAAGTGCAACAATGAATAAATGGAAATCCAACGTCTCCATAAACTTTTACTGAAATTAATAATAAATTTTTTAAAAAACACGAAAATTTATGACTATTTTCTGCCATGTACTTCTTCAACCTTTTTAATTATCTTCAACAAGATTAAACTTGTATGATATTAATGATATTGTTAGATTTTTTTTTTATTTTTTTAGTGGGCACAAACATGAATATCTTCCAGTTGATCAGCCTGTCTTCCAAATTTCTTGGCATAAACTAGGAGTATGTCCAGGGCTGTGTTTTTTTGTTGAAACACCTCCATTGGTATTTTGTCTATACCTGTAGCCTTATTTTTTTTTTTCCAATGCCTTCAGCACAGTCTGAATTCCTCTGGTATCACTGATTCGTATGCTACCTTTTGAAGTTACGACTCATCAACCTGTTATTTTTGGTACAAGGACTCTGTGTATTCCTTCTCTCTTTTTTTTTTTATATTCCCTGCATCATTCAATATCTTGCCCATTAAGATCTTTGGTATTGCAACTCACAGTCTGAATTTTTCTTCAGTTCTTTCAACTTTAGAAATGTGGAGTATGTTGTTCTATTTTTAATTTCTAACTCCAGGTCTTTGCACAGTTCATTATAATGAACTATGCTTTGTCTTCTGGAGTTGCTTTTTGAAATCTTTGTTCAGTTGCTTTTCATCATCTCTTCCTTTCACTTTTGCTTCTCGTGTATTTAGAATTAGGCAGCTGGACTCAGTTTAGGTGATCCCAATTTTGTTGGCAACACCCAAGCATCATAGTCAGTAGCAAGTCGAACATAGGTCTTCTCTCCATCAGGTCTAATCAAAGTGTTGACCTTAGCCACATCAATATTATAGAGCTTCTTTACAGCTTGTTTAATTTGGTGCTTATTAGCTTTGATATCCACAATGAACACAAGTGTGTTGTTATCTTCTATCTTCTTCATGGCTGACTCAGTGGTCAGGCGAAACTTGATGACGGCATCGTGGTCAAGCTTGTTTCTCCTAGGCATGCTCTTCCGGGGGTATTTGGGCTGCCATCAGAGTCTCAGCGCTGGAAGGTAGGTAACATGCGGATCTTCTTCTTTTTTTTTTTGTGGCTGTGGATGCCCTTCAGGACTGCCTTCTTGGCCTTTAATGCCTTTGCTTTGACTTCAGTTTTAGGAGGGATAGGGGCTTCCTTCTTCTCTTTCAGTGCCATCTTCGTAAAAAGGTCTTCTTTTCATTGGAGAGTAAGTTTCATTATCTATTCTGCATCCATTTTGGGGGTTTCCATTCCCACTATTTAAATAGTCTTTTGTTTTCTTCATGTTTGATTTCCTTCATATTATACCACACTTTGATCTTCAGTCATTAATGTTCAATAAGTATATCATATCTATTCTTGCAATGGTCTCTAGATTCAGGTGGAATTTAATCAAGGTCATATTTTGGCTTTTGCGAATTTGTTTTCATTTTACCCAGCTTCACCTTGAACTTGCTTTTGAGCACTTAATGGTCTGTTTCATAGTTGGTTCCTGGCCTTGTTCTGACTGATGATATTGAGCTTCTCCACATTCTCTTTCCATAGATGATTTGATAGGCAATTTGATTCAGATGATGTTCATATGTAGTTGTCATTTATGGCTTTTTAAGTATTTGCAATGAGTAATTTATTGATTGTAGAAAATTCTGTGATTTGTCATCAGCCTCATTTCAATCACTAAGGCAGTCTTTTCTAGGTACCAATCCTTCTTTGTTTCCAACTTTTACATTCCAATCATCAGTTGTTATTAGTGCAATTTCAACTGCAGAACTTGGTAAAAATCCTCTCTCCCTCTTTGGCTTTTGTGGAAAATTTTAATAATGGTCATATTAACGGGGGTGAGACCAGCCTGCTCCTTGGAGGCAAGGATTCTGAAGATTCGTTTGATATACTTTGGACACGTTGCAAGGAAAGAGATCATGATTGGAAGGGTGGAAAGACAACACAAGAGAGGAAGATCCTTGATGAGATGGATTGACTCAGGGACTGGGATAATGAGAGTAGGTGTGTCAGAGACAATGAGATTGGCACAAGATAGAGCAGGATTTAGGGCTGTTGTACATAGGTTTGCTATGAGTCACAGGAGACTCAACAGCACATAACAACAACAACAGCAACACTTGTGTGCATATGAATATTATCGCTGCCAGCACTGTACTTCAAGATAGATATTGAAGTATTCTTTTTTATTATGAATGCAACACCATTCTCGTCATTCCCAGCATAGGTCACATGATTATCTGATTCAAAATGGCCAATACCAGTCCATTCTAGCTCATCAATGCCCAGAATATTGACCATTATGCATTTCATTTCATTTTCTACAAGTTCCAATTCCCTAGATTCATAGGGTAGGCAAAGAATGCCTGTACTAAGCCCAACATTCCTTTGTATGTGTTTGGCACAAGCTTTACCATATACAAGACTTATACCAGATGACATCATTCTCTTCTCACAACTGGATTTCTATTTTGTGGATCAGAGACTACCAGTGCTATTCAAGTAGAAACCCTTCTCTCTCTGAATGTGTGCATCTAATGCCTTTCCTCAGAAGAACCAGTAAGACCAAGGCAGAGCGTTTTTGTAATGTAACTGAAGAATGCAGAGACAGGGAAGGCCACACACTTGCCATAGAATATAGCTCTACTTGGCATGCACGAGGCCCTGGGTTCGATCCCCAGTACCTCCACCAAAAAAAACCCAAAAAACAAAAAACAAAGAAAAACTAAGGTGGACACTTAGGGCAGAGATGCCCAAATTCTCCTGGTTGGAGAAGGAAGAGGAAAGACCTCTCTTTTTTTTTTTTTTTGTCTGGCCAGACACTTGCCCCCACCTTGCAGCTGTCAGGTCTCCACTGATCCTCTTGTTTACTAGTGGGCTCAAAGGAGAGGTGGGAGAGCTAAGCTGCTAACAAGCTAAAGGAGTCAGACTAAACAAGCTCAGGCGAGTTGAGCCCTTTAGGGCTCAGACCAGGTGCCACAAACCAGAGAAAGGAGTGTGGGGAGTGAAGGCAGGACCAGGACTGAGCCAGAGGGAAGGACCAAGGTCAAAGAAAGGAGAGGCTGCTGCAGCCAGCAGATACCAGGGAGGAGGAGCCCAGCCCCCAGTGGGAACTTGGAAGCTGGGAAATAGATACTGGAACTGACTCTCTCAAGGACATCTGGGAACAGAGAAAGAAGGATGAAACCGATGAGCCTACGGTGGACTCTAGAAATGTAACAACAGTGGGAGAGAGGCAAGGAAACCAGCTAAGGAAAAAGTTGGCAGACCAAATCAGGCGCTTCATAGAAATTTGGATCTAAGAAGACAGAGGAGCAGAAGCACACACATGGAAAAGATGAGTAAAGAATCATCGGAAACTAGAAAAAGAAAAGGAATCAAGGAGAGAATAAGGGAGATCAGGAAAAGTGACTAGGGATAAAAAGACTGTTGTTGTTAGATGCCATCTGATTCATATTGACCCTATGAACAATGGTTCTGAACCCTGCCCATTCAGTGCCATCCTCATCATCTTTGCTACACTTGAGCCTATTATTACAGTCATTCTGTCAATCCATCTCATTGAGGGTCTTCCCTTCCTTCACTAACTGTCCACTTTTCCAAGCAGATTCCAAAGACTGATCCCTCCTAAGGGCATACATAAAATTTGTGAGATGACGCTTCACCATCTTTCTTTCAAAGGAGCATCCTGGCTATACCATCTCCAAGATATATTTGTTTATTCTCTTGGCAATTCATGGGATATTTAGTGCTTTCCTCCAGCACCACAACTCAAAGGCATTGGTTCTTCTGTCATCCTTAGTCACTGTCCAACTTTCAGATTTATAGAAAGTAATCAAAAAGATCATGGTTTGGATCAGGTGCACCTTAGTCTTTGAACTGATATCCTCACTTTTCAGCACTTTAGAGAGGTTCCTGACTACAGACATTTTCAATGCAACACATGTTTTCATTTTCTGACTGCTGGCAATTGGCCATTTCTGACAAGTGCAATTTGTGACAACTGACTGTTGATTGTGGATTCAAGTACAATTAAATTATTTACAATTTCTATCTTTTCTCCAACTCTCATGATTGCCTATTATCTCAGGGTGAGGATTTTTATTTTAATGTTAAGATTTCATTCATATTGAAGGATGTACTCTTTGATCTTCTGAAGCAAGAGTTTCAAGTCCTCCTCATGTTCCGCAAGCAAGGTGTGTCTTCTGCATGAATGCAGGTTGTCCATGAATCTTCCTCAAATTCTGATACTATATTCTTATTCATATAGTCTAGCTTCATGAATGATTTGCTTAGTATATATACTATTGAATAGGTATGGAGAAAAGATACAGCACTGGCACACATCTTTCCTGATTTTAAATTATGCAGTGTTCCCTTGCTCTGTTTGGACAATAGCTTCTTGGGTCTATGTATAGCTTTCTCATGAGCATAATTAAGTGTTTTGGGATGAACATTCTTCTCAGTGTTAGCCATAACTTGTTATGATCCACAGTCAAATGCCTTTGCATAGTTGGTAAGACACACAAATTAACACTTTTCTGGTATTCTGTTCTTTCAGCCAAAATCCATCTAACATTATCAGTGTTATCCTGCTTGCTGTGGCCTCTTCTGAATGCAGCTTGAATTTCTAGCAATTTCACGTTGATGTACTATTCTAGACATTTTTAAATAACCTTAAGGAAGATTTTACTTGCATATATTAATGTTATTGTTTTATAATTTTCACTGTTAGGTCTCCTTTTTTGTTGTTTGGTTGCTGTTGTTGTTTTTAAATGGGAATATAGATACCCGCCCCCCCCCCAATCAATTGGCAAAGACTAATGAACATGTCCAGGGCAGCACCTGTTTTATGAAACAGGTTAATTGATATTCCCTCAATTCTGGTCCCTATTTCTTGTCAACGTCTTCAGTACAACTTGAACTTCTTCCTTTATTACCATTGGTTCTCGATCAGATGCACTTCCTAAAATGGTTCTGTGTCTATTACTTCTTTTCTGTACAGTAACTCTCTGTATTCTTTCTATCTTCTATTGATGCATCCTGCATCATTCAAGATTTTGCCCATAGGATCCTTTGGAGTTGCAACTTAAATTTATTTTTCAATTCTTTCAGCCTGACAAATGCCAAGCATGTTAGTCTCTTTTGCTTTTCTAATACCACCTCTTTGTACATTTCATTATAATATGGTGCTTTGTCTTCTCAAGCTGCCCTTTGAAATCTTCTGTTCATCTCTTTTTCTTTCACCATTTCTTCCCTTTGTTTTTGCCTTTCTCCAATCTAGTGAAATTTTACTGTCTCTGCTGACGTCTCTTTTAGTCTCTTCTTTCTCTCCAGTCTTCTTCTTTCTTCACAGTTGATATCTTTGACATGATCCAATCAGATGTATTAAATTTGTTCTCAAGATAGTTTGTTCAGTGTATTAAATTTGTTCTCAAGATGGTTTTTTAATTCAGGTGAGATTGACTCGGATCATATTTTGGTTCTATGGTCTTGTTTTTATTGTCTTCAACTTCAGCTTGCACATAAATAATTGATGATCTGTTCCACAGTCAACCCTTATCTTGTTTTGACTGCTAATATTGAGCTTTTTTTATTAACTCTTTCCATAGATGTGTCAATAGGATTCCTGTATAGTCCACCAGGTGAGATCTATATGTATAGTTGGTGTTGAATGCTTTTTTTAAAAAAAAATTTATTTTATTATTTTTGTGTGAGTGTACTGTCAAATCAGATCTGACTGGTACAAGAGGAGACTGTTCCTCCTTCCCCGGCAGAGAATCTGGTGGATTCGAACCATGTGCCTCTGGGATTGTAGTTGCAGCTCCTTACCACTAGGCCACCAGAGCTCCCCTTGAATGCTTTTTAAAATGGCTATTTTAAATGAATAAATCATTGATTGTACAAAATCAAACTCCAGCCTCATTTCTGTCACCTCATTCTTATTTTCTGACTACTAGTCCTTCTTATCTGTTTCCAACTTTTGTATTCCAGACACTAATTATTATTAATGCATTTTTGTTGCATGTTTGATCAAATTCAGACTGCAAAAGTTAGTAGAATTCCTCAATTTCTTCATCTTTGTTTTAGTTGTTGTGCATATATTTGACCAGTAATTGTACTAACAGATCTTCTCTGAGAAGCAAAGGTGTCATATGAATGGAAAGAGGAAAGTATAATTGGGGGGGGGGGAAAGCCCTAGAAAAAAAATTAAAATAAAATAAAAACACTAGAAAATAGGAACGGTGCATCAGGAAGCTGGGATTGTGCTGCCTGCACTGCTCCCACAGTTATTTGGGGGGGAAACCGCTGTTTGGTTTGACCATGCAGGACCCCTTAACTCAAGCAACAGGGAGGTCCTAGGCACCTTGACAGAGATATTTGAGAGCCACAGGAGCAATGAGCGTTGGAGGAGTGCAACAGCCTCAGTGGGGTGCAGCAAGCCTCAGTGGGGTGCAGTGAGCTTCGGTGGGGTGCAGCTTGCCTCAGCAGGAATCAGTGTGCCTTGGTGAGGAGCAGTGAGCCACAGCAGGACCCACCCACCAGAAGCAAGCAGGTCAGCAAGAATTTGAGTGAGGTACTTAGGGGGGATCATGGCTGATTCCTGGACCAATTGTGGGACCCATCACCTTAAGCGGGAGGGAGTGAGACAACTGGAGCTTGACTGGAGTGGCAGATCCAGTTCTCAAGGGGAAAACCAAGGCTTCCTTGTTTTCCATTCAGGTCCCACTGCACACTCCTCCCCAAGTTTGTGTGGGGATCTCCCCCTCCACCCCCCACCCTTACGTGTGCATCTGTCCTTTGTACATCCAGGCATGTGACTGCCCAACATTCTTCTGGAGCAGCGACATCAAATCAAGAACCAGCTATCGCCTCAGGTACGAAAAACTCTACCACAGCACTGTTCTGAAAGAAGCAGTTTAGTTACCTCACTTGGCACACAAGCCCAAAGCAAGATATCATCCCCCAAAAGTGACACAGTAGCAATGGATTTCCAGAAGCCAGAAAATCTCATGGAACTCTCTGACACGGAATTTAAAAGAACAATGATTGAATATTTTCAATGGGTAAGAAACAAACTTGAAGAATTGCAGAACACTGCGAGGAAAAATCAGGAGGAACTTAAAAACACAATCCAAAACAATGCAGATAAAACAAACAAGGCATTTGAGGCACTAGAAAAACAAGAAGCCACAATCCAAAATATGAGGTCCAAGGTTTCAGATGTTGTCAACATGATGGGGAGACACATGAATAGAGTTGAAGAGATGGAACACAGAACCAGTGAAATAGAAGATAGAATTGTCACCACTGATCTGCTAGAGCAAAATGCAGAATAAAAAAGAAAAGGAAAAAGAAGAAAACCTAAGAATAATGTTAGACTCCATCAAGACATGTTGTAAGGAGAGAACGGTCTTTGGAGAAGGATATCATGTTTGAGAGGGTGGAGGGACAGCGCAGGAGGGGAAGGCCCTCTATGAGGTGGATTGATTCAGTGACTGGGGTAATCGGGATGGGAGTGTCAGAGACAGTGCTATTGGCACAACAGGACAGAGCAGAGTTTAGGGCTATTGTACATAGGGTTGCTATGAGTCGCAAGCGACTCAACGGCACATAACAACAACAACCATCAAGAGAAATAACATGCAAATCATTGGAATCCCAGAACAGGAAGAAGCAAGTAAAGGCATTGAAAAAGTTGTGGAAGAATTATTAGAAGAAAACTTCCCAGACATAAAGAAGAATGAGAGAATATATATATTCAAGAAGCTGAGCAAACACCATATAGAATAGACCGCAAAAGAAAAACACCAAGGCATATCATAGTCAAATTTGCCAGAACCAAAGATAAGGAGAGAATTCTGAAAGCAGCAAGGGAGAAACAAAGAGTAGTCTATAAGACAGAGCAGATAAGATTAAGAATCAATTTCTCAGCAGAAACCATGCGAGCAAGAAGACAGTGGAATGATATACATCATACACTCAAAGAACACAACTGTCAACCACGAACACTGTACCCAGCAAAATTGTCCATCAAATATGAAGGAAAGATAAAAGATATTCCCAGAAAAACTGAACTTAAGGGAGTTTGTAAAAAACAAGACCAGTGTTGGAGGAAACACTGAGAGATGTCCTTCTTACAGAGGTGCCACAGAAAGCAGGCTAGACCAAAGTAACTAGCAACAACACCAAAAAGAACTCAACAAAATGATAGCAATATAACCTTACCTCTCAATAATCACAGTGAATGTGAATGGTTTAAATGTACCACTAAAGAGAAAAAGAGTAGCAGACTGGATAAAAAACCCAAAATCCATCAATATGTTATCAACAAAAGACACACCTGAAAAACGAAGATAAAGAAAGACTAAAAATAAAAGGATGGAGGGAGCTCTGGTGGCCTAGTGGCAAGAAGCTGCATGCAATCCCAGAGGTACACAGTTCAAAACCACCAGATGCTCTGCTGGAGAAGGAGGGACAATCTCCTCCTGTACCTATCAGGTCCGATTTGCTGGTACACACACAACAAATAATAAAGTAAAATTTTTTAAAAAAAATTTAAAAAAAAGGATGGGAAAAATATATCAAGCAAATGGAAACCAGGGGGGGAAAAGCAGGAGTAGGGATATTAATCTCTGATAAAACAAATTTCAATGTAAAAACCATCACAAAGGATAAGGAGGGTCACTACATAATGCTTAAAGGGTCAATAGAACAAGAGGACATAACAATAATAAATATCTATGCACCAAATGAAAGACCTGCAAAATACATAAAACAAACATTAACAAAACTGGAAAAGGAAATAAACAACACTACTATAGTACTTGGAGACTTCAATATGCCACTCTCAAGAAAAGAAAGAACTATAAGAAAGAAATTCAACAAAGATACTGAAGAATTAAACCACACAACAAACCAACTCAATCTCATAGATTTGTATAGACTATTGCACCAAAAAAAAACACAGTATACCTTCTTCTTTAATGTGCATGGAACATTCTCCAGAATAGATGACATTTTAGGTAAAAAGGCAAGTATCAATAAATTAAAAAACATAGAAATAATACAAAGCATCTTCTCAAACCACAATGCTACAAAATTAGAAATTAATAACAAGAGAATAAAGGAGAGAAAAAAAACCCATATATTTGGAAGCTGAACAACACCTTGCTTAAACATGACTTGGTACTAAAAGAAATAAAAACTAAAATTAAAAACTTCTTAAAACAAATGACAATGAAAACACTACTTACCAAAACCTCTGGGAAACAGCCAAAGCAGTAATCAGAGGTCAATTTATAGCCATAAGCAAATACATCAAAAGGCAGGAAAAAAGACCATTGACTCTTTAACCCAACATCTCCAACAAATTGAAAAAGAACAGCAAGAAAACCAGACACCCTCTAAAAAATATGAAATTATAAAAATTAGAGCATAAATAAATGAGATAGAAAACCAAAAAACAATTGAAACCATCAACTAAAGTAGGAGTTGGTTCTTTGAAAATGTCAATAAAATCAATAAACCACTAGCAAAACTAACAAAAGAAAAGACGGAAAAGACACAAATAATCTGAATAAGAGATGAATCGGGCAACATCAGAACAGAACTAACTAAAATAAAAAGGCTAACATTGGAATAGTATGGAAAAACTATATTCAAACAAATATGAAAGCCTAGAGAAAATGGACAAATATTCTGAAATGCACAACCTACTATGACACCAACTGAAACTGAACACCTGAGCAGGCTCATTACAAAATAAGAAATTGAAAAGGTAGTAAAACAACTTCCAACCAAAAAAAGCTCTGGACTAGATGGTTTTACAAGAGAATTTTATCAAACATTCAAAGAAGAACTGTCACCAATTCTGCATAAACTATTTCAGAAAATATAAAAAGATGGAATTCTCCCAGACTCATTCTATGAAGCAAACATATCCTTGATACCAAAGCCAGATAAAGACACCACCAAAATAGAAAAATACAGGCCACTATTTCTTATGATCAGAGATGCAAAAATCCCGAATAAAATCCTGGCCAATAGAATCCAGCAATACATCAAAAAATAATTCACCATGACCAAGTGAGATTCATAACAGGTATGCAAGGATGGTTCAATATAAGGAAAACAATAAATGTAATTCATCATATAAATAAAGCAAAGAACAAGAACCACAAGATCCTATCAATTGATGCAGAAAAGGCCTTTGACAAAAGCCAACACTTTTCCTCATTAAAACACTCAACAAAATAGGATTAGAGGGGAATTTCTTCAACATAGTAAAAAGTATATATGCAAACCTAAGATCCAACATTGTTCTCAATGGAGAGAGATTAAAGGCATTCCCTTTGAGAACATGAGCTAAGCAAGGATGCCCACTATCACCTCTCTTATTCAATATTGTATTGGAAGTATTAGAGATAGCAATAAGACAAGAGAAAGAAATAAGAGGTATCCACATTGACAGAGAGGAGGTAAAATTATCTCTATATGCAGATGATATGATAGTATACTTAGAAAAACCTAAATACTCAGCAAGAAAACTACTGGACATAGTTGACCAGTTCAGCAAAGTGGCAGGATACAAGTTCAACATATAAAAATCAGTTGGATTTCTCTACAGTGACAAAGAGAATACAGAGCTGGAGCTAAGAAAAACAATACCTTTCAGAATAGCTAATAACAAGATTAAACATTTGGAAGTAAGACTAACCGGAAGCACGAAGGATATATTCAAAGAAAATTACAGAACATTACTAAAAGAAACAAAAAGAGACCTGGAGAAATGGCAGAATATACCTTGCTCATGGATAGGAAGACTCAATATTGTGAAAATGACAATACTATCAAAGGCAATTTACACGTTCAGTGCAATCCCAATACAAATACCAATTCCATTCTTCAACGAGATGGGAAAGGCCATCTTCAATTTCATTTTGAATGAAAAGAGGTCTCAAATAAGTAAAGCAGTCCTTAAAAGAGAAACAAGGTAGGAGGCATCTCACTCCTGATTTCAAATCCTACTACACTGCCATGGTGGTCAAGACAGCATGGTACTAGTACAACAACAGACACAGAGATCAATGGAATAGAATTGAGAATCCAGAAATCAGCCCATCTACCTATAGTCAACTGATTTTTGACAAGGAGATTAAATCAGTTAAGTGGGGAAATGACAGCCTTTTTAACAAATGATGTTGACAAAATTGGAAAACTATCTGTAAAAAAACTCAAGCAAGATCCACACCTTACACTATACACAAGAACCAACTCAAAGTGGATCAAGGACCTAGGATTAAAACCAAGGACTATAAGCTTCATTAGAGAAAAGTTTGGAAGAACTCTAGAAGCACTAGTCCATGACATAAACAGTCTTCCAAGCACCCTGAAAACCCTACGAACAAGAGAGGATAAAATAGATGAATGGGACCTTCGAAGAATAAAATCCCTTTGCATATCCAAAAACTTCTCTAACAGGGTAAAAAGGGAAGCCACAGACTGGGGAAAAAATTTGGCAATGACATGTCTCATAAGGGACTTACATCTAGAATTTATAGAATATTTGAATGCCACAACAAGATAAAGGTAAACAACCTAATTGAAAAATGGACACAGGATATGAACAGACACTTCACCATAGAAGACATTCAGGAAGGATGCCAACAAAAGCATGAAGAAAGTGTTCAAAATTCCTAGCTCTAAAAGAGATTCAAATCAAAACACAATGAGATATCATCTTATCCTAGTAAGAATAGCAAAATTCAATAGAGCAGCAAACATCAAATGCTGGTGAGGTTGTGATGAAACTGGAACCTTTACTCACTGTCGGCGGGAGTATAAAATGGTGCAACCACTATGAAAGGCCATATGATGCTTTCTCAAAAAGTTGCAAATAGAAATACCATTTGACCCAGCAATTCCACTACTGGGAATATACCCTAAAGAAACCAGAACTGCCACCCAAGCAGATATATGCACACCCATGTTTATTACAGCTTAGTTCACAATAGCAAGGAGTTGGAAACAACCCAAGTGCCCATCAAAAAATTAATGGATAGAGAAGCTGTGGTATATTCACACAATGGAATATTATGCAGCACTGGAAAACAAAGAACTCATGAAATATTATACAAAATGGGTGACCCTGGAGGACATTATGCTGAGTGAAATATTTCAGTCACAAAAGGACAAATACTGCACAGTGCCAATTGTTATAAAACACGACTGATATCGAGGTTAGGGGGAAGCTAAGAAAAGAGGAGATAAATAATCCATACTGTGCTGAAACAGACAAGGGAGAGAACTGTTTAAAATGAATATAGGATTAGGTATTATTTTCATGACAAGATTACAGAAAAAGAAATGCATATCAAAGTGGACTGTGGGCTTGGGGGGGATTGTATAACAATGACTTTTTTTCTTTCAAAGAGAAAAATGAACTGGGAGAGGGGTGGGCAGTGAGGGAAATATGCAGCAATGAATGAATAGCGGGAAAATTAAATGGAAAGGATATGCTGTAAAAAATATATGTGTTGCATTAAAAAATCATTAATAAAAAATGCAAAAAAACACACCACAAAACCATTTAAAAAAATAACTAGAAAACAAATATAGACAGATAGTGAGATCATAGAGGGAGAATAATGATCAAGAAACATAGACGTTGAGAGATGTGGGCAGAATAAAGCTGGTCATAAAGAAAGAGGGCCTAGAGATGTAGGGTGAAAATGAAGAGGGAGGAGAGGAGATGGTACAGATTGGCATTCTAGGATGCTTCTCAATCCTGCATTGCCATTTTTGGAAACCTGTAAGATGAGTTTTAATTCCTAGTTCTGGATTTGCGTATCTAGTTCTTTAGTAATGGAGTCATACCCTCAAACTTCTTCCTGGTCTACCACATGCAATCATTTGACAAAAAAAAAGAGTGGTTTCTTCCCGGAGCCCTCTGCTTTGAAAGGCTCCACTTTGTTGTGCTCTATCCCATGAGACATCTAATCCTCCTTTACTGGCAACCCACACTATAGATACCTGTTGTTGTTTCGTGCTGTTGAGTTGGAACTGACTTATAGCTGACCCTTTAGTAGGTTTTCAGAGGCGGTAAATCACATAAGAAGAGACTGTCCATATTTCCCCTGGGGAGCAGCTGGTAGATAGGAACCACATTCCTTTGGGTTGGCAACTCAACTCCTTACCTACTATATCACCAGAACCACTATGGATGCCTTGGGTGGTTGTTGTTGTTATATATCATTGAACTGACTGCAATTCATAGTGACCCTATGAACAATGGCTCTGAACTTTTTGCCCTGTACTGAACCAACTTCATTGTCACTGACACACCAGGTCTCTTTGCCACCAGTAACTATGTCAATCCATCTCATCCAGGGTCTTTCACTTCTGTACTGACCCTCAACACTTCCAAGCATGATGACTGGTCCCTTCTGGAAACCTGCCCAAATAAGTGAAATAGGGCTTCAAAATCCTTGCCTCCAAGAAGCAATTTGGTTTCAACCTCTCTAGGACAGACCTATTTTTCTCTTGATAGTCCATGGTATGTTCAATACTCTTCTCCAGCATCACAACTCAAAGGCATCACTTCTTCTGTCATTCTTATTCATTGTCCAGCTGTCTGATGCATAGCAAGCAACTGAGAAGACCATGGCCTGGATCATTTTTCCCAATGCAACTCATCTTTTTATTTCCTGACTGTTGGTGCCAAAATGTTGCTTGTGAGCCCAAGCAAGCTGAGGTCATGAACAACATCAATCTTTTCTCCATCTATCATGATACTGCCTATTGCCCTGGAGGATGATGAAGATCTTTGTTTTCTTGATGTTGAGATATAATCCATATTAAAGGCTATAGTCCTTCATCTTCTGCAGCAAACATTTCAAGTCCTCCTCAGTCCTGGCAAGCAAGGTTGTGTCATCTGCATAATGCAGGTTGTTGGTCAGTCTTCCTCCAATCCTGATGTCACATTCGTCTTCATAAAGTCTAGCCTCCTGGATGGTCTGTTCAATATATGGATAGAAAAGTTATGGAGAAAAAATACATCCCTGATGCACTTCTTTCTTGACTTTTGAACCATATTATAGTGTTTCCTTGTTCTGTTCAGACAATAGTTTCCTGGTCTGGGTATAGGTTTTTCACGAGCATAATCAAGTGTCCTGGAATTCTAGTCCTTCTCAATGTTATCCGTAATTTGTTGTGATCCTCACAATCAAATGCCTTTAATATGGTCAATAAAACATAAATAGACATCCTTCTGGTTTTCTCTACTTTGAGTCGTGATCCATCTGACATCAGCAATGATATGCCTAGTGTCACAGCCTCTTCTAAACCCGGCTTGTATTTTTGCCAGTTCTCTGTTTATGTTCTAGTCATTTTTTATAATCTTCAGCAAGATTTTGCTGGTATGTGATATTAATAATATTGTTTGATAATTTTCACATTCAATCAGATCATCTCTTTTGGGAATGGGAATAAATATGGATCTTTTCAAAGCAGTTGGCCAGGTAGCTGTCCTCTAGATTTCTTGGCACAATGGATGACTACAGCCCTGGAATCCTCTGCTCAGAGGACCCTACACTTCTAGGGCCCAAATGGAGTTCTTCCCTAGGTTTTCCTTCCCAAGAGTATACTATAGACTGTTGTTGTTATGTGCCATCAAGTCACTTGCAACTCATAGTGACCCTATGTACAATATCCCTGAAACCTGCTCTATCTTGAGCCAACTTCATTGTCTCTGACACACCTACCCCAGTGCCCCTGTTACTGAGTCAATCTCTTCCAGAGTCTTCTTCTCCTGCTCTGTCCCTCTACCTTCCCAAGCATGATATCCCTCTCTAAGGACTGGTCCCTCCTTGCAACATATCCAAAGTATGTCAGACAGAGCTTCAAAATCCTTGCCTCCAGGAGAAGCCTGGTTTCACCCTCTGCAGGATGAAGCTGTTCTCTTAGCACTCATTGGTATATTCAGTGTTCTCCAGCACCACAACTAAAAGGCATTGATTCTTCTTCTGTCATCCTTAGTCATTGTCTAGCTCTCTGATGCATAGCAAGTAATTGTGAAGACCATGGCCTGAAGCAGGCACAAATTAGTCCCCAGAATGATATCATTGTTCTTCAGTACCCTGACAACAGACCTACCAAGAGTTTACAAAGAGGATACTTGGTAGGGAGATGTAGACAGAGCTTGGACATGCAAACTAGGAAGTACACATGAGACCACTCATAATAGAAGATGACATTGTGGATGGAGGAAGAAGAGCATCTAGCTGAAAGTCAGTCGTTGTTAGATGCCATCAAGATGAATACTATTCATAGTGACCCTGTGAAGAACATATCTGAACCTTGCCCTATCCTGTGCCATCTTTATCATCCCTGACACACTTAAGGCCATTGCTGTATCAGTCACTGTATCAATGCATCTCACTGAGAGTCTTCCTCTCTTTCATGGACCTTTCCAAGCATGATGTCACTTTCCAAGGAAAGTCAATAGCCAAAAGCTAATCTCCTGAAGCTACTACATTCTGAAAATTCCAAGAAAATTCTATATTTAAACTTAGTCTCCAAATCATTATGAAGGTATTTTTGTTAAGGTAGAAAAACAGAACCTATTTCATTTGAGAATTTGTTAGCTTGAGTTATATACTTTAAATATTTAAACAAAAGATACCTGCACTCTGCCCCAAGACCTACATATGTTAAGGATGGGTCTACACAAAAACAAACATTATAACTGAAGTGAGTGATAAGACAAAAAGGACAAAATGTGCTATGACATTTTATTTCATGGATGTTTAACCTAAGCAAGGTCTAGCTGAGAAAAGGTGGTGTTGCAGGGACAATGTTTCTAAGGAAGTTATGTTAAACTGGGGCTGGTCACATAAGAACTGGCATGCCTAGAGGTGTGGAGAGGGTGGGAATTGCAGAAGTCTTGAATAACATATGCAAAGATGGGGAGGGGGAGAAGATAGACAACTTCACAAAAATGAAAGCCAAAAACCCCTATGTGGTTAGTGCAAAAGCAAGGAAAGTGGAAAGGAAGAAGAAAAGTGAGGTTGGAAAAGTCAGCAGAGGCCAGACCATGTCAAGCTTTAGGTCAAGTTAAGGATTTGGGCTTTATTCTAAGAGCAGTGAGAAGCTATTAAAAGGTTTTCAGTGGGAACATGATGTGATCGGATTTGTGTTTGAAAAGATCACTTTGACCCTAATGTGCAATGAGGCAAAAAGGGCAGCAGTGAATGAGATTTGTGGGCAAATATACTGAGTTACGCTGCTAACCCAAAAGCTGCTCAATTCCAGCAGTTCAAATCCAACAGCAGCTCTGCAGGAGAAAGATGGGCAGGCTCCTCCCTTAAAGATATACACCCTCAGAAACCTGACGGAGAGTTGCTGTAGTCGAAGCCAATTTCAGAGTAGTGAATTTGAGTTTTTTTAGGAGTACTAAAGTTGAATTTGAGGAATTATTAAGATATTCTCCAGGAAACAAACTCCAAAATGGGAACTTGTTTTGTTTTTATTGTTAGGTGTTACTGAGTTGAGTCCAACACATACCAACCTTATACACAAGAGGTTTAAACCCAAAACAATTATGAGATATCATCTTACTCCAGTAAGAATAGCAAAATTCAACAGAGCAGAAAACAGCAAATGCTGGCGAGGTTGTGGAGAAACTGGAACCCTATTCACTGTTGGTGGGAGTATAAAATGGTGCAACCACTATGGAAGGCAGTATGGTGCTTTCTCAAAAAGCTGGAAATAGAAAAACCATTTGACTCAGCAATTTCACTACTGGGAATATGTCCTAAAGAAACAAGAACTTCCACCCAAGCAGATATATGCACACCCATATTTATTGCAGCTTTGTTCACAATAGCAAAGATTTGGAAACAACCCAAGTGCCCAACAACAAATGAATGGATAGAGAAGCTGTGGTATATTCACACAATGAAATACTACACTGCACTGAAAAGCAAAGAACTCATGAAATATTATACAAAATTGGTGACCCTGGAGGACATTTTGCAGAGTGAAATATCTCAGTCACAAAAGGACAAATACTGCATGCATAGTGCCACTGTTGTAAAACGAGAATAACATAAGGGTTTGGGGGAACCTAAGAAAAGAGGGGATAAATAATGCATACTGCATTGAAACAGACGAGGGAGAGAACTGTTTAAAATAAATATAGGATTAGGTATTATTTTTATTATAAGATTACAGAAAAGGAAATGCATATTAAAGTGGACTGTGGACTTAGGGGGGATTGTATAACAATGAAAGATTTTTTTTTTCTTTTCAAAGAGAAAAATGAACTGGGGGAGGGGTGAACAGGGAGAAAAATGTGCAACAATGAATGAATGGGGGGAAATTAAATGGAAAGAATATGCTCTAAAAAATATATATGTTGCATTTTAAAAAAGCATTTTATATATAAAAGAGGTTTAAACTCTGCCTGATCTGCGTCATCCTCACAATCTCTGCTGTGTCAATTTGATGACTTTTCCTCCCATCCTGATGTCACATTCTTTTTCACAGAGTCCAGCTTCTCGAATGATTTGCTCAGCATGCAGATTGAATAAGTATAGAGAAAAGATACAGCACTGACACACACCCTTCCTGATTTTAACCTATGCAGTATTCCCTCGTTCTGTTCAGACAAGTGCTTGCTTGGTCTATGTGGTAGTTTTTTCATGACAACAGTTAACAAGTGTTCTGGGATTCTCATTCTTCTCAATATTAGCCATCATTTGTTATGATTCAGTCAACCACCCACACAGACCTTCAAAAGCCTTATATTGTATGAAACTTGTGTATAGATGGTTTATTGAGAAATTTCAAAGGGAATGAAGAGGACTGGGCAGAGGAGAACCTAAATTGCATTGCAGTTACAGTAGAGACTCCACCTGATGCATAAGCACTCTTGAATTGAGAGGCACCTTCAAAGTTGCCAAATGTACGCAAGGTCAGGCCTTGCACTCCCCATCAAACACATTGGGCAATTCTCAGGGAGCATTCAGCTGTGCACCATCAGCGGACACCATTCACCAACTGAGACAAAGAAGACCTTGAACCTGAAGAGAGAAACAAGGCAGTGTACTACTGCACCCACTGCAGAGTGTCTGTGACGCATTTAAGAGCCCAGAATTTTCTCCCCTGGGAAGGAGAAAAATGCCGACCAGAACAAGATTGGGCACAATCTGCCCCCTGGTGGTGCTTCTTGGATTCTGAGCCAAGTGGTGAGCCCAGATGTGGGAAAGGCCCAGAAACTGAACACAAGTGTAACATATCAAAGAGAGCATCAACTGTGTAAGGTAACCCTTGTGGAAATCTCTTATTCAAACTCAACAAGTCTTTGCGCTTGAATAAAAACCAACTCCTCTCTGGCTTTCCAGCAGCTATAAATTGCACAGGAGGAAATTACCCATCTTTCTCCTTCAGGGCAGCTGGTAGAGTGGAACTGCCAAAGAGTTACCACATGGGTTAGCAGCAAAATCCTCTATGGAATATGCAACCAGAGCTTTCTAACCCTAAAGAAGAAAGTTGTGGTGGAGAGTAGGGTTCAGAAACTTGTAATTCCTTTACTCTTTTATTCAAGTAACGTTTTTAAAGTAGACCTATTCAGTTAGGAGTCTAGAATCATAAATAAGACTAAAAGTCTGGATCCTTCACTCAAGGTATTAATATTTTAATTAAAATTCTTTGGGTTTTTAGGTGTAATTTATGGTATATATGAATTATTATATTCAAATCAATAAAAATGTGTGGGAATCAAAACAATTACTGGTGTGCTTGAGTGTATTGTTGTACTCACTGTCAGTGCCCCTCACTGAGAGTTTTCCTCATTGTATAGGCCCTCTACTTTACTGAGTATCATGTTCTCCAGGAACTGGCCCCTTCTGACTACATGTCCAAAGTATGTGAAACGAAGTCTCACCAACCTTGTTTCTCAGAAACATTCTTATTGCACTACCTACAAGACAGACTTATTGGAGATTTTTTGGCAGCCTGTGGTATGTTCAGTATTCTTTGCCAGAGCACAATTCTACAATTCAAAGACATCAATTATTTGGTCTTCCTTATTTACTGTCCAACTTTCACATGAAAGTAAGTATTAGAGAGATAGATAAACAACCATAATGAAGTATGATAAGTATAAATATATAGATGTGTACTCCATACCTGGTCAATCTGCAAATAATTCAAGAAGGTGGTCTTTATGAAGAAGAATATGGCATCAGAATTAGAGGAACTTATCAATAACCTGTGTTAAGCAGATGATACAAGCTTGCTTGCTAAAAATGAAGAGGACTTGAAATACTTGCTGCAGAAGATCAAAGACTACAGCCTTACATCTCAACATTAAGAAAACAAAAACCTTAACTTCTGGATCAATAGGTATCCTCATAATGGAGAAAAGACTGGAGTTGTCAATTATTTAATCTTACTTGGATCCACAATCAACATCTTTGGTACCAACAGTCAAGAAATCAAAAGATAAGTCACATTGGGAAAATCTGCTGTCCAGGGCCTCTCCAAAGTGCTAAGGAGAAATGGTGTCAGTTTAAAGACTCAAGAGCACCTGATTCAAGCCATGGTCTTTTCAATCACTCATTATGCATCTGTGAGATGGACAATGACTAAGGATGACAGAAGAATCCAATGCCTTTGAGTTGTGGTGTTTGAGAAGAGTACTGACTAGCTCATGGACTGCGAAAAGAACAAGCAGTTATGTCTTAGAAAAAAATGCAACCAGAGAGCTCCTTAGAGCTCAAAGGTTTCATCTCACATATTTTGGGGCATGTTGTTAGGATGGGCCGTTCCTTGGGAAAAGACAACATATTGGGGGAAAGTGGAGAGTTAGTGAAAAAGAGGAAGATGAATTGATGAGGTTGGGACAGGATAGGACAAGGTTCAGATCTGTTGTTCATAGGGTTGCTATGAATTGTATTCAACTTGAAGATGCCTAACAAGAACAATTAAATATAGAACCAATACAGATCATATAGATGATACATATAGGGTATAAAAATGGAATGATGGGGGTCCTCTCTTCTTTAACTTCACAAGGGGGAAAGAATCAAGATCAACAACTTAAGGCTGATTCTTGTCAGGCAAAGGTCAGACATGCCTCCTTTCTCCAATGTTTTTATAAATTCTGATGCCAGCCAGCCAACCCTCCCAAACACTCTCTACTGGGCTTGATAATTCATTGCAATGACAACACACAGATGTCACAAATGATACTCACAATTATATTATTTATTAGAGAAGAAGCATATTGCAATTCAGATAGACACATTGATGCTGGATCAATCAGAAATTACTCAGAATATAGTTCTTGAGTCAGAACCATCTTTGTTGAGCTTTCTCAGCCTCTCAGCCTGACTGACCTCTTTAATGCCAGTAATAAGTACCCAGACACACCCAACTCCACCAGTACAGTCTCATCCTGAAGGCTTTCAGTTCTCTAGTGTCATAGGTCAGCAAGCCGAGACTCACAAAGTACCCAGAGTCAACCCACTCCACCAGCAAGCCTTCAGCCTGAAGGCATTCAGCTTTCCAAGTCAATGGCTAGGAAGCCTGCTGCACTATCTCCTGCTAGTCTCCTGGTTCTGCTGATGTTTGTCTGCTGCTGCTTCTCTCCATCTCACCATTTCTGGTGTTATAACTATCTCTGTGTGTCTCCTGAGTCTAGGAGGTCCTCAGAGCATGGATTTCAGTCCCAAAGGACATGCTCCATTCCTAGTTAATCAGTCTTGATAGTGATTAGATCCTCACTTGGGAAGGCTCATATTAAAATTAGTGGAATAGCAAAACTGACCAACCCTCTTTTTAAGGCAGCATTATTATGTGCATTATTAACAAACTACCCAATCCCTTTGGTGAGCCACAAGAACCTCATCTGCATAGCTCTATCCAATCACTTAGATCCATTTCACCACAAGGGACAAACAGTAAAGGCTTCATGGAGGAGGCAGCATATAATCTGAGTCCTAGTGGGAGAAAAGGTTTATAGTTGCTTAGAAACTACAAAGTTTAGTAGGTCCAATATGTAGGAAAGAAGGCAAATAGGGAGATGAGGGTGATGAAGTTAGATAAATGAAGGACATCAAATACCATGTGATAGAAAGCCTTAAAAGGCTTTTAAGCCTGAAAGTGATATGATCTAATTTATTTTTAATGTTAAACCAAGATTGTTGCCATTTGCAGTGTGATAGATTGCTTTTTTAAAATAGTACCTTTCTCACTATAGCCTTAAAAGTCCCATTAAGTGACTAGGTAAGGACTATGCAAATGAGGTGCCTGAAGCCACACAAGGGAGTTTGAAAGTTGATTAATAAAGAAAACTAGGTATATGACATCCCTGTGGGAGCATTGTTGTTGATGTTGGGCTATTACACAACAGATCTGGACCTTGTCCTGACACCATCCTCATGATCGCTGTCCTGCTCAGGCTCACTGTGATAGTAGTTGCATCAGTACATCTTATTAAGGGTTTTCCTCTCTTTTGCTGACCTTCTACCTTTCTCTGCGTGATTTCTCTCTTAAAGGACTGGTTCATCCTAAAAATACACCAATAGTAGGTGAGAGGAAGTCTCACTATAAATGTCTCTAATACGCTAATTGCATGTACTTCAAGTCATATTTGTTCTTTTGGCAGTCCATGAGATATTCAGTTCTCTCTTCCAGCACCACAATTCAAAGGCATTAATTTTTATGTCATCTTTATTCAGTTTTCAACTTTCAGATGCACATAAAACAATTCAAACTACCATGGCTTAACAAGAAAAGGTAAACAACCTAGTCACAAAATGAGCACAGGATATAAATAGACACTTCATCAAAGAAGACATTCAAATGGAAAACAACTACATAAAGAAATGTTCAAAATCCCTAGCTCTCAGAGAGATACAAATCAAAACAACTATGAGATATTCTCTCATCCCAGCAAGAATAGCAAAATTCAACAGGCCAAGAAACAACAAATGCTGGTGAGGTTGTGGAGGGATTGGCACTTTCATTCACTGCTGGTGGGAATGTAAAATGATGCAACCACCACGGAAGGCAGTCTGGTGTTTTCTCAAAAAGTTGGATATAGAAATAGAACTTGACCCAGCAATTCCCTATTGGGAATATACCCTAAAGAAATCAGATCTATAATTCAAACAGATGTATACAAACCCATGTTTATTGCTGCATTATTCACAACAGCAAAGAGATGGAAGCAACCCAAGTGCCCATCAACAAACAAATGGACAGAAAAACTACAGTACATTTACACAATGGAATATTATGCAGCATTGAAAAAAGAGCTCGTAAAACATTCTACAACATGGTAAGCCTGGAAGACGTGCAGAGTGAAATATCTCTGTCACAAAAGGACAAATACTGTATAACACTGCTTTTTTAGAACATAACTGGCATGGGGGGTTGAGAAGAGAACAGAAAGAGATTGACTAGATAATGGACCCTGCATTGGAACAGGTGAGGGAAAGAACTGTCTGAAAGGAATATGTGATCAGGCATTATATGTATAACAACAATCTGGAACAAGGGATGCATTGCAAAGTGGATGAGGTGAGAGGGGGGAAAAAAGGAGGGATGAAAATGTGCAACAATGAATTTTTTTATTAATTTCAATTAAAGTTTGCAGAAACTTAGGGTTTCCAGGCATTCACTGTTGTACTTTTCTCCCTGCCTACCCCTTCCCGCACAATTCACTCTTCTTGAAAAGAAAAAGAAAAATTCTTTCATTGTTATGCAATCCCTCCCCCCAAGTCCACTCCACTATGCAGCCTTCACTCTGGACTTCACAACAATGAATTTAGAAAAGAAAGTATCATGGCTTTTATCAGTCTTCATAACTTTGGAGAAGTTCTTGAAAGCAGATTTGCCCATTACAAAATGTCTTTTTTGACTGCTGCTCCCACCATTAATTGTGGATTTGAGTAAAATTAAATCACTGACAACTTCAGTCTTTTCCCCATTTATCATAACATTGCCTATTGGCCCAGTGATGAAAATCCCCCCCCCCCCGTTAATGTTGAGATGCTATTCCTTGGAGAAGGACATGATGCTGGGAAGGGTGGAGGGTCAGTGAAGGAGAGGAAGACCCTCAACCAGGTGGATTGACATGATGACTGCTGCAATGGGCTTTTGTGTGTCAGGATGGTGCAGGACAAAACAGGATTCAGATGTTTTGTTCATAGGGTCACGATGAGTCATACCCAACTCAGAGGCACCTAACAACAACAGCAATGCTGAGATATAATCCATATTGAAGTCTTTGATCTTCTGTGGTAACTGCTCCAACTCTTCTTCACTTTCTGCAAGCAGGGTTGTATCATCTAAATAATGTAGGTTGTTGATGAGTCTTCTTCTGATCCTGATGCTACATTCTTCTTCATATAGTCCAGCTTCTCAAATTATTTTCTCAGCATACAGATTGAATAGGTATGGAGAAAGGGCACAACCCTGAAGCACACTTTTTCTAAGCCATGCAGTGTTCCCCTGTTCTGTTTGGACAGCTGCTTCTTGGTCTAGGTGAAGGGTTCTTATGAACACAATTAACTGTTCTAAGATTCCCATTCTTCTCAATGTTGTCATAACTTATTATGATCCATGCATAATAAAATACAAGTAAATATCTTACTAGTATTCTCTACTTTCAGCCTTACATCAGCAATAATATCTTATGTCACATCTCTTCTGAGTTTTAATTTCTACTAGTTCCCTGTCAATGTACCATTCCAGTCATTTTATAATAATCTTCAGCAATATTTTACTAGTATGTGATATTAATTATATTTTTCAGTAATATCCAGTTTTTGGGGGGACTAAAGAACAAATATTAATCTCTTCCAGTCAGTTTCCAGGTATTTGTTGGCAGAGACTGGTAAGCACTTCCAGGGTTCCATCTGTTTGTTGAAACATGTCATTTGACATTCTATCAATTCCTGGGTCCTTATTTTCTGCCAGTGCTTTCAGTGCAGCTTAGACTTCTTCCTTCAGTATTATTGATTCTTGATCATATGCTACTTCCTGAAATGTTTCCATGTTGACCAGTCTTTTCGGTACATTGACTCTATGTATTCTTCCCATCCTCTTTTGATGCTTCTTGCATCCTTCAAGATTTTGCCTTTAGAATCCTTCAGTATTACAACTCAAGGCTTGAGTTTGTTTTTCAGTTCTTTCAGCTTGAGAAATACCAAGAAATTCCCTTTTGGTTTTCCAAGGTTCAGCTCCTTACACATTTCATAATACTTTCCCTTGTCTTCCAAGCTGCCCCTTGAAATCTGCTCATCTCTCCTAGCTCAGCATTCTTTCCACTTGTTTTGACTTCTTTTTGTTCCAGTGAAGGTTTCAGAGTCTCTTCTCAAATCCATTTTTATGGTTTCCTTCTCTATCAATTGTAATGGTTTTTTTGCTTTCTTCATGATTGATGTCCTTCATATCATTCCACAATTCATTTGGTCCTCAGTCATTAGTGTCAAACGTGTTGAATCTATTCTTAAGATTATTTTTTTTAATTCATCTGGGATACATTAAAAGTCATATTTTGGTTCTTGCGGACTTGTTTTCATTTTCTTCACCAACACCTTTAACTTGTTTATGATGGTACTCTCTTCCCATGCAATTTGTTGCCTCTGAAAACCCACTGGAGGGTCAGCTATGCATCAGTTCCAACTCGATGGTGTACAGCAAAAATAACAACAACTTGAACTTGTGTATGAGTATTTGATGATCTATTCCACAGCCGCCCCCTGGTCTTATTTCGACTGCTTATATTGAGTTTCTCTGTCTTCTCTTGCCACAGATGTAGTCACTCTAATTCCTGTATAGTCCATCAGGAGTTGCCTCTGACTCAATGACAATGAGCTGAGTTTTTAATAGATTCTATCTTTCTGGCAACTGATTTCTTAGCGGAATCATCTCTCAACATTGTTGTTGTTATGTGCAGTCAGGTGGGAATCAACTCACAGCCGACTCTCCAATGGGTTTTCAGACGCTGTAAATCATTTGGGAGGAGACTGCCCATTTTCCTCCTGTGGAGCAGCTGGCAGTATAACTGTTTACCACTAGGTCCTTGAAGCTCCCTTCTTACTGGAAAAGGGGCCTTTAATGTTGGGTAGATGCTATTATTAAAGGCATGTTGCAAGAGTACTTGAGAAGATAACCAGTGTTCTCAAGTTGAAGACAATTGGATGGATGGACATAAAGTTTGAAATATTACCCAAGGCCTTTATGGTGCTGATTGAGTGGTGTCAGAAGAGATCAGATCAGAAAAATGAGGGGAGAATGAGGAGAGTTTGGTGGGAGAGGCCACATTTTATGGTTGGGCTGAAGGAAGCCCGCAAGGATGGTGGAGACAAACTGGAGGTAGAGGGATGAGGCATAAAAGGGCCTTTTAGCACTAAGAACTTCAAAAACAGAGGCTCAGAATGCCCAAGTATGAGAAAATCAATGTTCAACTCCCCAGCTTCTTGATGTCCAGCCCCCGTGAGCTCCCACCCCCTGCCTCGCCAGCTTGTTTGCCACCCTGTGTCTCCCAGTTGCTCTCTCCCGGGAGGGAGCAAGAGTCCTCAAAGTTACATCATGTGCAGAGGGGCGAGGCTGAGGTGGAGGGGGGCGGGCCTCGAGGAGGGGCCCTGAGCAGACCCAGTTCTCCAATGGGAGGGATGGGGTTAGGGACCCACAGGCTGTCGCGGACCTAGCCTTAGTGGCGGGGCGGAAAGAGGGTCGTGACAGCCTGGCGGGGTTCCGCCTCCTGCGGCCGCCCGCCCGCCTCCTTTTTAAGCACCTCCCGCCCTACCCTGGGCTCCTGCTCGCTTCGCCGCGCTCCCTCCTACCCCACTTTCCATATCTCTCGGCTCCGTTCGGTTTTGTGGCCACCCTGCAGCCCCCGCCCAGGTGCCATGGCCGCTGTATACCGCCCCGGCCTGCGGTGAGTGACCCCCAGCCTGGGGCCGACCCGCACGTTCCGCCGCGCCCGCCCCCTGGAGCCGCCTGTTTTGGCCGCTTGATCCGCGCGCCTCCCCATGCGGTAGCATCGCGGAGAAGGCAGGGCACTCCAAGCCCCACTGGTCGTGCGTCTCTAGAGATCGCGGGCTGCCACGCCACGCTCAGCCTCTTTGCTTCCGTCCCCTCCTCCGCTCTCCCAGTCTTGTTAGTTGCTGACCGCGCTGCCTCTGTCTGCCACTCACAGAACTTCCTTCCCCCTCCTCGCTGTAGGGAGATCCCCACTGAGCCCGGTCTGTGTATTCTGCTTTCTTTCCCAGAGAGGTGCTGCTGTTAGACCCCTGATAGGAGTTCCCAGCCTGAACCTGGGGTTGCTGTGAGCAGCACTAGGGCCTGGGGGGAAGGGGGCGGGGGGGGGCGGTCAAGGGTTCTCAAGTCAAGTCCCTGGGAAACGGAGCTCAGCGCTCCCTAAAGAAGCAAGTAGGTAAACATCCAGTCTCTTCAGAGACTGGAACCTGGCAGGAAGCCCAGCTCAGCCAGAGGGACCTGGGGCCTAGGAAAGAGAAGCAAGGTGGGAGTGGGGGAGGGTCAGTTGCCTTCATTTTTTACATGGCTGGCTGGCTTCTCCTATCCAGGAGAGCCCCCAGGCCCTGTCCATCTGCTTATCCATCTTTCCACCAGTCCCCCTCACAGAGGCTTACCTCTGTAGCCTCCCCTTGTCTCTTCTTTTGTCCCAGTCAGCAGCTTATGTCAGTCTAGTCCTACTTATGCAGCCCCAGGGGTCTCTAGAGAACAGGAAAGGGAGAATGTTCACTGAGGGAACTTGAGGGAGGGAAAGTAGCTTCCTGAACCAGGCTCCAGTAGAAGAGAGATGCAAAATTAACATTGAAGGTGGAGAGGACTGTTCCCATTAGCAGCCCTCCTCCCTTGTCCCTGGCCAGGGCAACAATGGGCTTTCCATCCTGTTCTGACTGGTGCAAGCCACCTCAGCTCATATCCAAGCCAAGCAAAAGCTCCCACAACCAAGAATCAAACCGGCAGTTTGTCCAGTCCTTAGGCTCACACCTTCTGATTCTGAGTTTCCTGCCACCTGGTGTCCCACCCTATGATCAACCTCAAAGCTCTCTAGGCATCTGGCCTCTAGGAAGGAGCAAAGGGAGGGACAGATCACATGGTCCTGGGTCTATTGGGCAGTTTCTGGTAGGTGAGGCCCTGGCACAGCAGGAGGATAACTTCCCCCTCTTGGCCTTTGCTCTTCCTCGGTCATTCCACCCTCAGTCCAGTCTATTCAGAGCAAACTCTCTTCTCCCAGAAGTGGGAGAAGACAGATAACAAGGGACCCTACTCCCTTAAGAGTTGTATGAATGACATCCAGTAGTCAACCTTCCACATAGTTCAAAACTACCTATCTTAGAGAGATAAAACAAGCAAATGGTGGGAAATAAACCCTAAACAAAACATTTTATACAATCCTGTTGGTCTAGGTGGGCAGCAGCAGAGAGAGCATCTGGAATTCTAAAACCTCATCACCCCACCTGAGGCTAGAAAAGGGCGGTTTTATCCCAAAGAACTTGAACTTGCTTTGAGGCTTTCACAATCTTCCAGCTTACATGCGGGGGGTGGGGAGGAGTGTAAAAACAGCTGCCATATGTATAAAAAAATTATTCTAGAGAATGTAACAGTAACAAACAGGGCTAAGATCTTGCACACCAGACACAAGATGGCATCACCTGGATCCAGTTTCTAGGGCTTTGGGTCATAGGTGTCTGCTTATTTCAAATACTGGCCAGAGACAGTTAAATATGGGCCTTGGCTATGCATGTAATAATACATGCCTACACAGTTACTCCCATACAGCCAACCATGTGCTTTCATGCTAATTTATTTAGCCAGACCAGAGTCACCAACAGAAATGCCCTTAGTAAGTCTTATAAAGACCACAAAGTCATGAGGAGCCTGAATCCATCCCCTACTCCAACTCCACCCGCTCTTTGCAGGGCCTGTCCCCAGTCACACTATAGCCAAACTTTTGGTCTACTCACACACCCCCAAGAATAGGCTCATTACCTCCCCACCTCATCTTTCACAGGCTTAACTGGCACGTGCTGAGCCCCTGGGCCAGGTCATCACGCCGCAGCATCCAGACCCTGCGTGTGCTCAATGGAGATCTGGGACAGCTGCCTGCAGGGGTTCGAGACTTTGTGGAACGCAGTGCCCGCCTATGCCAACCAGAGAGCATCCACATCTGTGATGGGACCGAAGCTGAGAATACGGCCACACTCAATCTGCTCGAGCAACAGGGTCTTATCCGAAAGCTCCCCAAGTACAATAACTGGTAAGTTCCTGGGCCCAGCAACTCCTGAGATGAGGTAGCTGCTTGGACTGAGAGCAGCCATTTTAGGCTTGACCTTCCCAATACAGACAGCCACAATGAAAGCTTAACAGGAAATAAAACCAGGAACTGGGATTGGTCTGTATTTTCACATTAAATGAATCTGATATAAATAAGAAGAAGAAGAGAGAGTAGAGATCAGTTAATAGATGGATAGAATGAAGGGGAAAGGAGGGCCCAGAGAAGATTTGGTAAGACACTGTAAATAATAATATTATAAAATTGTTATTGTTATAAAATAAAATGAATAATTGAATGAAAACCAAGAAAAAATAGTGTTTGCAGTTTTTTTAAACTCATTAATTTAAGTAGATTTTTGCAAGGGCTGAGGCTTCAAAAGAACTCAGGTCATGAGAAAATATCCTTTAGATGAAACAAAAACCTGGAGGAATGGTCTGAGGTGCTAGTGGATAGGGAGAAATAGGCCAATACAGTGGCCTGGCATCAAAATTGGATTTTTAAAATTACTGCCTAACTTGGGAGGGACTGGAGAGCATTATCTAAGCGAACTAACTCAGACCCGTAAGGACAAATACTACATAGGACCTTTCTTGTAGAAATAGAAAACTAGTAAAATGGTATGAGGATCTGAGGTGGGAAGGGTAGAAGAAGGGAGGTGAGGTTGGGCAGGGGGCTAATCACAGGATTGCACAATTTGATGGGTAGAGGGAAGGGTGGATAAAGAAAATGGGAAAGATCCAGTGTGAAAAATAATGTATATGAACTTTGTAAATAAACCAGTATAAAATTAAAAAGTACAATATTTCAGTTGTCAGCAGTTAACAAGAATTTGGGAAGAATGTAAAAAATGTTATTATTTAAAAAAAAAAAAAAACAAAACAAAAACACAACTAAACTGGACTTGAAGAAGTAGGTCAATGGATGAGGGAACTTGCTGGCCACCATCTTCCTGACCTCCTCTCTCCCGCAGCTGGCTGGCCCGCACAGACCCCAAGGATGTGGCACGAGTAGAGAGCAAGACTGTCATTGTGACTCCTTCTCAACGGGACACAGTACCCCTCCCAACTGGCGGGGCCCGTGGGCAGCTGGGCAACTGGATGTCCCCCGCGGAATTCCAGCGAGCTGTGGATGAGAGGTTTCCAGGCTGCATGCAGGGTAACCAGTGGTAGGCCAGAGGCTGGGCACTCAAGGTATAGACAGGACTAGAACCCTTCATCCAGGCAATGTTCTTCTCCATAGGCCGAACCATGTACGTGCTTCCATTCAGCATGGGCCCCGTGGGCTCCCCGCTCTCTCGCATTGGGGTGCAGCTCACCGACTCAGCCTACGTGGTAGCAAGTATGCGTATTATGACTCGGCTGGGGACACCTGTGCTTCATGCCCTCGGAGATGGTGACTTCGTCAAGTGCCTGCACTCCGTGGGCCAGCCTCTCACTGGGCAAGGTGAGTACCTGCTGGTATCTAGTAGAGGACACAGAAGTTTTGTTGTATCCATAAGAAACCTCAAATTCTACCTGTTTGGAGACCCCAGTAAATCATGCTCTCTGAAAACCTCATTCCCGAGATCCAGGACAGTAGTCTGGGCTGGGGGTGTAACTGTCCTCAGAGCAATGTGCACAAGGTAGAGAAAACTGCCTGCGTCAAATAGGGCCCTGGGAGCTGTGGATAACGTGAGGTGGAAGCTTTAGCCTCCCCTTGGCATGCAGCATCACAGTTCCCAAGGATCTCCCCTGATACCTCTGGCCCCTGACACCCCTTTTCCCGGTGCCCCAGCCAGCAGCCCTATGACCCCATTGTCCCCAGGGGAGCCAGGGAGCCAGTGGCCGTGCAACCCAGAGAAAACCTTGATTGGCCACGTGCCTGACCAGCGGGAGATCGTCTCCTTCGGCAGCGGCTATGGTGGCAACTCCCTGCTGGGCAAGAAGTGCTTTGCCCTGCGCATCGCCTCTCGGCTGGCCCGGGATGAGGGCTGGCTGGCGGAGCACATGCTGGTGAGGGCCTGGTGAGGATCTGGGCAGCTGGGGTGTGGGGTTGGGGCAGGGCCTGGCTGGTCAGCCTCACCTTGCCTCCCCACTGCCAGGAGGTGCTACACTGGTGGGCAGGAACTCTGCCCAAATCTTTGGCCACAGGCTGCTGAGTATTGGGTTTCCCCCTTGCCGCCACTTCAGGCCCAGTGGCAAGGTGGTCCTCCTATTTAGTGAACCAGTATTGACCCTCCCTGGTAACCTCTAGCTGTCTTTCCCCATGCACACAATGCCTTGACCTTTGGTGATCAACTCTCTTCAACATGCAGATCTTGGGCATCACTAACCCTGCGGGAAAGAAGCGCTATGTGGCCGCTGCCTTCCCCAGTGCCTGTGGCAAGACCAACCTGGCCATGATGCAGCCTGCACTGCCTGGCTGGAAAGTGGAGTGTGTGGGTGACGACATTGCTTGGATGCGGTTTGACAGCGAAGGTGAGGGGCTCACGGGGTCTAAGTTCTGGCTCTTGCCATCAAATAGGAGACCCTCTCTGCTGCTCATGTCAAGCTTTTCCTGAACTTGACCCTGTCCCACACCTCAAGGTAGTCCAGACACCCTGTCGGCAAAGATTCCTCACAGATTCACTCAAGGCAATGAGGAGTTGAGCAGGACCTTCCTTGGCCTTGCTTCTCAACTTCCTTTCTTTTGCCTCTCCTGGCAGGTCGACTCCGTGCCATCAACCCTGAGAATGGCTTCTTTGGGGTGGCCCCTGGTACCTCTGCCACCACCAATCCCAACGCCATGGCCACAATCCAGAGTAACACTCTTTTCACCAATGTGGCTGAGACCAGTGATGGTGGAGTGTACTGGGAGGGCATTGACCAGCCTCTTCCACCTGGGGTTACAGTGACCTCCTGGCTGGGCAAATCCTGGAAACCTGGTATGTTGGGCAGGGGAGTTGTGACATAGCCCAAAGGGTTAACTAAGTACTTTAAGGATGTGAAAGGTTCCAGAAATTCTAGCCATCATACATAACCTCTGGAAAGCACAGAAAGTGGTCAATGTTTGTAGTTTTCCAACCCTATAGCTCTTGTCCCAGCTCCTTGGCTTAATGGTTTTGTGACCTGACTAAGGGCTTAACCTCCCTAAGCTTTCATTTCTCCATTAGTTAAATCGAAGTAATTATTGTAGTACCTATCTCATGTTTTTCAAAGGCCTGCTATTTTGGAAGTGGATGGCCAATCCTTCTTCCTAGTCTGTTTTAATTTGATTGCTCAGATTTAGAACATTATCTGACAGACAAGCATCTTACAGAAAAGAGCAGATTAAAGATATTTCCCGGTTGTAGGAAAAAAACCAATAGATTCCATTGTCCCCACCCTTGACAAGTGTGTTTTGAGCCACCCTTTGGCTCCCACTATCCTCTGTAGAGTAACAATTATCTAAAGGTCCAAATAGTTACCCTCCCCTTATACCCACTATCCTTTCAACCATAAATCTTTTTAGCCTTCCCTGAGTTAGTCTCTCAACCCTGTCATTATTCCAGAGGTCTTGCATCCTATCCCCATCCCTAGCCCTACACTCTGGTCCTTCAGCTTTTGGTGGCCTTCTGCAGTGACAGCCCACTCAGGAATGCAAGCGGGGAAGAGCATGGGAAGTTGGGGGGGATTTGTGTTTGCTGAAGCCTATATTCAAGTGTGCCAGGCTGACCTCACAGTTACCCTCCTCATCTAATCACCCTTCATTTTCTCTAAAACCATCATTAAGCCCCCTCAGCCTTCCCACTCGACAGAGAAATCCAGGAAACTTTAATCTCTTCCCCACAGGCTAGTTTCCCAACCCTTTCATCATCTCTAGAGTCAGGGATAGAACTAGGGCGCCTTGTGCTCAGCTTCAGCTTCCAGAACAATACCCTGTGAAGGGTCCTGAATCAGGGGCAGATGGAAACACAAGGGAGAAGCATCAGGGACAGCTCTTATTTGAGAAAGCAGGAGTTGGGGGTGGGTGAGAGGATAGGAGGGCGTTGGCCCTGTGGTTCCCCCAACTCCCAGGTCTACTCTGCAATCTCTGTGCAGCACTTTCAGGAGCCCCACATGGAGGTGTCGTATGCCCTCTCCAGGTCACTTGAATGTGACCCGAGTTCCTGCATAGCTGATGCTCCTGTGTGAGTTTGTCAACCTCTACCACTCAATCTGGATCTGAGCAGGGTCAGGGAAATCACTCAAATTCTGTTAAGCTTTAAAATCAATTCTTGTTTGCATTTTGATAGCTCGGGAGATTCAATTTTCCCATTTGCTAATGGAAAGTCAATTGTCTAAAATATTGGCTGGACAGTCTCAATTTTTGTGCTAGGTTTGGGTGTTTATTTAAATAATCATCCTCAAAATAAAGAAATAGTTTCTAGGGGGAAATTCTATCATAGTCCTTATGGAAGCCTATTATAGATTTCTAGATATCTAATCCCATTACCCTGAGTCCTAGTCAGTGCCAAGTAGCTATATGTTGGCAACATAAATGTTGGTTCATCCTTGATGAACCCTATCCCTGTCCTACTTAGCTCAGCTGGCAGCACCATGCTTCTCTTTTGGAAGAAGATATCTTGGCTCCACTCTCCCTGCTCCTTACCACATAAGTTTGCAGGGAGTTGCTGAAGCAAAAAAGATTGTGCAAGAGTCCATGCACGTGGATGTGTGTGTTAGGGGGTGAGTGATCCCTTGGAAGTGATGGTATTTGCACTTTCTATGCCAGGTGACAAGGAGCCGTGTGCACATCCCAATTCTCGATTTTGTGCCCCGGCTCGCCAGTGCCCCATCATGGACCCAGCTTGGGAGGCACCTGAGGGGGTCCCTATTGATGCCATCATCTTTGGAGGCCGAAGACCCAAAGGTAAACACTGTGTGGACTCCATGCCTTCTTTGTAATGCATCTGGCTCTAGATTCACCTCTCTGTTCTATTTCAAGCTCAGGCAGCCCCAGCCTGAATCTCCATCTGTCTCCAGAGTTTTCCCCTGACGGATTCAGTATCAAGGGAAGGAAGGAGTCAGAAAAAGGGAGAAATGGGGTTCTAGGGGTGAGAGTTAAGGAGTCAAGATCATCAGAAGGGATGAAGTGAAGGACCAAGGGAAAGTGCTGCCTGTGACTGTGTGCACTTGTGTTCTAGGGGTGCCCCTGGTATACGAGGCCTTCAACTGGCGCCACGGGGTGTTCGTGGGCAGTGCCATGCGCTCTGAGTCTACTGCTGCAGCTGAACACAAAGGTGAATGTCCCACTGCTCCCTGCCTGCCTTCTTGAGCCAAACCCTCTTCTGGCCTCTGCCTGTTGTCTTTAATGGTACCACTTCTTCCCAGTTTTGTCCTTTCTCCATTAATTCTTTTTCCTTATTCTGTCTTGAAGACCTTTTAGCACTTCAAACATCTCTTAACTTCCTCCAGCTAGGCACCCTTCCTTTCCCCAGTAAAGAGGAAGCCTCCTTATCATATTGCTTCCTCCTCCAGGGAAGATCATCATGCATGACCCATTCGCCATGCGGCCATTCTTCGGCTACAACTTTGGACGCTACCTAGAACACTGGCTAAGCATGGAGGGGCGCAAGGGGGCCCGGCTCCCCCGCATCTTCCATGTCAACTGGTTCCGGCGTGACGAGGCAGGCCGCTTCCTGTGGCCAGGTTTTGGGGAGAATGCTCGTGTGTTAGACTGGATCTGCCGACGGCTAGAGGGAGAGGACAGTGCCCGAGAGACACCCATTGGGCTGGTGCCGAAGGAAGGGGCCTTGAATCTCAGTGGCCTGGGAGCCATAGATACCACCCAGCTGTTCTCACTTCCCAAGGACTTCTGGGAACAGGAAGTTCTTGACATTCGGAGTTACCTGACTGAGCAGGTCAACCAGGATCTACCCAAGGAAGTAATGGCTGAGCTGGAGGCCCTGGAGGGACGAGTGCGCAAAATGTGAACTAGGTTCCAGGCTAACAAGAGTGCATAGTAACCCCCTATCTAGAAATAGAGGCACCAGCAGGCTTGCCGAAAATATGAGCAACTTTGATATAACTAACATCTCCTGGGCACCTCGAGACCAGACCACAGACATTCCCTCACTGTTCAATAAGAGATGTTCATTTATTTTGCGTAACATTTGTGGTGTTTTCATTACCTGCCTGTCTTCACAAACTTCCCTCAGATGTCAGTCCCACAATTATCTTCCAGCCCCTCCAAATTGTTACTCCTCAGTGCAGCCTGTCTCGGCCTGATGGTATCAAGAATTTGTCACACAGGCAGCTCTACAACTGGATCACAGAAATAAGAATTGCTAGGAAGAAGTACTATCTACTCCTGAGATCTTAAACAGGTGGGAGCCTCTAAAGCTGCTCAGTGTGGCCTCTAGGTCTGAAATCGCTGTTCTCCCTCTTACACATCGGACTCTTCCTAGTCTCAGTTAGATGCTTGTACAACCTCATTTTCCAGCAAAGCCCATTTTAATATCATGGTTCTCAATTTAGTTCTTGCCTTACTTGGGAGTCAAAACGTATTCCTCAAACTCTGATAGTAATGCAATAACCCCATAGCAAGGCTGCTAACACTTCTAAAGCACCTAATGTGTTCATAAGACAACCCTTTGTGGGAAGTGTCATTTTACAGTTGAAAAAACAAAAGACAGCGAAGTAATTTGCCCAAGGTCACACAGTAAGTAAATAGGAGTGTCAAAAATAAATAAGTGCATGGACATGGCGCTCATAGAAATATGAATATTAACAACTCTAAGTACTTAGAAATCATCTCTTCCATGTCCCTCAAACTTTTAACGCTCATATAGATCACCTAGGCACTTTGCCAAAAATGTGGATTCTCATTCAGCAAGTCTGGGAGGGCCTGGAGAGTCTGCTTTTCTTTCAAGATCCTAGGTGATGCTGATACTGCTGAGAAATAAGGACTTAGTCTAGCCTCCTCTGAAATCAACTCTGGAGGGAAACAAAAAAAAAGAGCAATAATTCCACATGAATCAGGGGCATCAGCCGAGCATAACTTGGAACCAACTCTTTAAACCTGGAGATAAACTGAGGTAGGTAATATGAGAATTTATACCCAGAAAAACAACAGCAAATACCAATACCTGAAATATAATCATGGAAAATTCCCTCAAAGGGAAGCAATAGAGGAGGGACTATCAAGTGTTCTTATAGAAAATAATTAATAACCAGGTAGCTGTTCCCTGGAGGCAAGGATTTTGAAGCTCTGCATCGCATACTTTGGGCAGATGGGCCCCATCCCTGAAGAAGGACATCATGCTTGGAAGGGTGGAGGGTCAGTGCAGGAGAGGAAGACCCAAGATGAGGTGGATTCCCATCAACAAATGAATGGATAGAGAAGCTATAGTACATTCACACATTGGAATACTACGCTGCATTGAAAAGCAAGGAACTCAAGAATTATACAAAATGGGTGACCATGGAGGACATTATGCTGAGTGAAATATCTCAGTCACAACAAGACAAATACGGCATAATGCCAATGTTCTAAAACAGGACTGACATGGGGGCTGGAGGGAAACTAAGAAAAGAGGGGATAACTAAGCTACACGGCATTGAAACAGACAAGGGAGAGAACTTTATAAAAGGAATATATAATTAGGTATTATTGGCATGACA
>NW_006399776.1:24299503-24302444 GCF_000299155.1 Elephantulus edwardii
AATGAAAAAACTTTTTTTTAAAAAAAAATAATATATTTTTATTAAATTCTAACGCAATCTGGGGGGGGATCAGGGAGGAAAATGTGCAACAATTAATGATTGGAAACACCCCATGAGATGGACTGACTCAGTGACTGGAAAAATGGGATTAGGTCTGTCAGAGATGTTGAGACTGGCTCAGGATAGGGCACAATTTAAATCTATTGTACATAGTGTCACTTTGAGTCGCCGGCAGCTCAACGGCACATAACAATGACTGGTACAATGTGCAAAACCAGAAAAGAATACAGAGGTCATACACTGAAACAGAAATGGCGCACACTGTACTTCAAAATATGCAGCCAAGTCAACAGGTTCATAAATACCATGAGATCTAAAACTATGCCAACAGAAGCAGCATAACAGGTTAAGCCTGATTTATGGCCTTAGCTCTCAATTTCTTTATAAAATAGGGATGCATCTACCCCTCACATTGGTTTGGGGAGCATTAGGGGTCAATGAGTACAAGGCCTTCAAAACTGTACCTGGCAACCAATAACTATTTAATGTAATACCTTAGCCATTATCACGTACATTTTATATTACTGATTTTGTAGTTTAAGAGAAAAATGAGTAATGTAAATAAAAGTGAGGAAAGTTAAAAAAAAACCCAAAACAAAACCAAAAACAGTCTTGGAAGCAAGTCCCTACAGAACAAAAGGCAGAGAATGTTCCAGGCTCCGGTGGAAATCTAAATGCACAGTGACAGGAAGGTGTTAGCCTTAAAAAAAATATTCGTCTTCAGATAAACAGTAAAATACTATTCATAGATTTTTAGCAACTTTTTATTTAAAATAAAACACCAATACTGAAAATCACATAAAACAAATATAAAGCTTAAATAAATTCCACTTTGACGCTTGTGTCTGTTAGAGGCTTTTTTTTTAAGTAGCACTTTACCTCTGTTAATTTGGCCTTTGTCCTTAATTTTGAGAGCCAACAAAACCCTTAACATTCTCCCCAGTATTTCTGTTATTCCCCAGTGATTGTTATTTAGATCTCTAGATAACATGTAGGGATCACTCCTGGGTGGGACCAGGTTGATTAGAAAGACCACCACAAGACTGAAATCAACCCACCTCATGAGGGAGGAGAGGAATTCTATCAAGTAATCTTCCAGGTTGTTTCTGTCCCCAAGGCCATATTTTCCAACTATGGATCTTTATGTCCGCCTTTTGTATTCAGTTCTCTAATACTCCCATCAATGCATCTTGATTGCAAATCTGATCAATTTCAGGATACATTAGTGGTTGATGCATAAATTTGAGTACTAGTCCTTCTGATCTTCCTTGTGGATTTTCCTGAAAGCTTTACCCCCATCCACATTATCATTACAGCGGATATTCTTTTGACCCCAGTGGCACAGTGAGTTAAGTGCTGGGCTACTAACTGAAAGGTTGGTGACTCAAATCCACCAGCTGCTCCTCAGGAGAAAAATGAAGCAGCCTGCCCCTGTAAAGAGTTCTATAGCTTAGCTACAGAAACCCTTTTGGGGGACTCTGTCCTATAGGGCCACAATGGGTCAAGAGCAACTCAATGGCAGTGGGTTGTGCGTCAGCTTTGGGAAGGTGGCCCTGCCTCCGCTGCATTTTGATGCACTTAAACTATGACGTTGGTAAAGAATGATGACTATCCTATGGACTGCCAGAAAAACAAACAAATGTTATTTGGACAAAGGAAAGTCAGAATATACCTTAAATGCATGGATGGTCAGACTTCATCTTGCTTAATTTGAACATGTTATTAGGAAGAAGCAATCTTGCTTGTAAGAGGTTCAGCAAAAGAGAGAAAGATCTTCAGTGACAGGACCTGATCCAGAGACTGCTACAATGAGCCTCAGCATACCTGCAATTCTGAATTGTAATTCAGACTAGTTTTCTATCCTATTATCCAGTGGTACATTCTATATACGATCATCAAGATAAGTGCTTGATTCATTCTCTTTATTTACTATCTTCAAGATAATGATCTGGTTTTTAAAAGATAACCACACATAAACATACATATCATTTACAAAAGTTTGACCTTGAAACATATTTAATGTTTATTTATAGCTCTTTGGTGGCACAGGTAGATAGCTACTAACTGAAAAGTGCAGTTTGAATCCACCTATCTTGGAAGAAAAGACTGATAATCTACTTTGAAAGATCATGTTGTTGCTAGGTGCCATTGAGTATGATTCATAGTGACCCTAAGAACAAAAGATCTGAACCCTGTCCTAGCCTGTGCCATCCTCATCACCTTGACACACTTGAGCCCACTGCCGCAGTGTCAATCCTTCTCATTGAGGATATTCCAGTCTTGCCAATGCTCCCACTTTCCAAGCATGATGTCCCTTTCAACAAACAACCTCTCTTAACCACATGCCCAAGTATGTGAGAGGAAGCTTCATCATCCTTGCCTCTAAGGACACTCTGGTGTACTTTCTCTAAGATATATCTGTTTAGGGGAAGGAAGAAAATGTACAAGAATAAATGAATAAAAATTTTTTTAAAAGGAACTTCTCTGTTCTCTTGTTAGTCCATGGGATAGTCAGTCCTCTTCTCCAACATCACAACTCAAAGGCATTAATTCTTCTGTTATCCTATGAAACAACTATGAAAGATTGTTATTGTTTCAGAGGCAGTAAATTGCTTGGGAGGAGAATGCCCACCTTTCTCCCACAGAGTAGTTTGTGGATTCAAACCATGTGCCTTTGGGATTGCAGTGTAACTTCTTACCAGAAGGCCACCAGAGTTCCCTATGAAAGATCATAGTCATTGAAAATTATGTGGAATACTATGCTGCATTAAAAAACAAGGAACTCATGCAATTTTATTCAAAATGGTTGACTCTGGACAACATTATGCTGAGTGAAATATCCCAGTCACAAAAGGACAAATATTACATGATGCCACTGTTG
>NW_006399776.1:24303939-24304606 GCF_000299155.1 Elephantulus edwardii
GAGGGTAGAGAGAATAGTGCAACAATGAATGAATGGAAACCCAAAATCTCTGTAAATGTTTATGAAAATTAATAAAATATAGGAAAAAAAAGGGAGGGGGAGAAAATGTGCAATAAAGAATAAAAAAGAAAAGAAAAAAAGAAAATTATGGAGCACAGCTCTATTGCAAGACACTGTTCCTTCCCTGAGTTAAAATCAATTCAAAGGTAACTGGTTTTGTTTTTAAATTTTTTGTTGTTGCTGTTGTTATGTGCCATCAAGTTGACAACTCATAGTGAACCTATGAACAGATAGGAATCTTGCCCTTCCCTACACTATTCTCATGGTCTCTTGCAATGCTTGAGCCTATAATAAACTGAATTATCCTTATTAATACTCAAATTGTCCCATCTATGGTGTTGGGAGTCAAGCTCCATGATCATAGTAGTCTTGACTTCCTTGCTGTGTGATACAAATTAAGTTCCATATTCATGTTGTATATTTCCTGTCCCAGACCTTGTATCAGCCATTTCTCTAAGAAAGTCTGCTTTTTTTCAATGGGAAATTGAATTATAAGACCATAACCCTTAGTTAGGCGTATACATGGTTACTGGACTGGTCCTTTCCAGACCTTTTAAGTGAACATAGACAGGAAAATAAAACACCTCTGGTTCTTTTTTTTTTTTTT
>NW_006399776.1:24306121-24308398 GCF_000299155.1 Elephantulus edwardii
TCCCACCAACAGTGAATCAGGGTTCCAGTTTCTCCACAACCTCGCCAGCATTTGTTGCTTGCTGTTCTGTTAAATTTTGCTATTTTGACTGGAACACCTCTGGTTCTTAAGGACATGAGGCATTAGGGTATTAGACTATCTCATAAATACTCAATGGTTTTATAGTTAAGACATTTTCTTTTAAATCCCTAGGTAAATTAGCAAGCTTCTCTTCCTTCTACAGAGAATGCTAGAAGACAAGGACATAAATACAAATATGACCATCAGGTAATTCTGAAGACAGGACTTTCCGCTGATGTTTCCCACAGCTGTATACGTGTCCTAAGAACCTGCTCAGTCACCAAGCTGGGGGCTGGCGGAGTGGGGATAGCCAGAGAAAGCAAAGTGTTCTCTTCTTCTCCTCAGGCAAGACCGCCCTCTAGTGGAAATGCTGATGAACAGGAAACAGCCCATGGCAGGTCAAACAGGAAGTCAACCGGCTGCCATTTAGCAAATAGCAGGACTGACCCTAAAGGAGAAGTAAAGGTCCTCTGTGGCTTTAAGTGTTGTTGTCAGTGAGACCTAAGGCTACCCAAATGAAATCTCTTTAGAAAAACTGCCACCATAAATGGCAAGTTTCATGAGAGGAAAGATAACAGGGTTTATAAAAATTATAATATTTGTTGTTATATGCCCTCAAGTTGCCTGCATAGCGACCGTATGTACAACTCTGAAGCCTGCCCTATCAGTCTCACTGACTCCGGCACACCTACCCCCACTGCCCCAGTTACTGTAGCAATCCATTTCATGCAGGGTCTGCCTTTCCTGTGCTGTCCCTCCACCCTTCCAAGCAGGATGTCCTTTTCTGAGGACCAGGCCATGTGCCCAAAGTATCTGAGATGGAGCTTCAAAATCCTAGCTTCCAAGGGTTTCACCCCCTCCTAGACAGACTTGTTTTCTTGACAGTCCATTACATGTTCAGGACTCTTCTCCAGTACCACAACTCAAAGGCATCAATTCTTCTGTCATCCTTACTCATTGTCCAGCTCTCTGATGCACAGCAAGTAACTGCAGATGATGGCCTCGATCAGGTGTACATTAGTCTCTAGACTGACATCGTTGCTCCTCAGTATACTAAAGCGGTCCCTGATAGCAGATTTTCCCAGTGCAATTCATCTTCTGATTTCCTGACTACTGGTCCCAAGAGTATTAATTGTGGAGCTGAGCAATCTATAATTGCTAACTACCTCTATCTCTTCCCCATCTATCATGGTGTTGCCAACTGGTCCAGGTGAGAGTCTTTGTTCTCTTGAGGTTTTACTTCAATTCATATTGAACACTGCAGTCCTTGACCTTCTGCAGCAAATGTTTCATGTCCTCCTCAGTTTCACCAAGCAAAGGTGTGTCATCTGAATAATACAGGTTGTTGATGAGTCTTCCTCCAATCCTGATGCCACATTCCAACTCATAAAGTCCAGCTTTTCAAATTATCTATTCTGCATTTAGTTTGAAAAGGTATGGAGACAGGACACGTCCTGACAGAACGCACTCATTTTCTGATATTAAACCATGCAATGTTTCCCTACTCTGTTCTGAGGACTGCTTCCTGGACTGAGTTTAGGTTTCACATGAGCACAATCAAGTGTTCTGTGATTCCCATTTTCCTCAAGGTTAGCCACAATTTGTTGTGACCCACACAGCCAAATAAGTGAATATAACTCTTTTTTTAAAGAAATTCCATTTTGCTTCCTTAGAGTTCAGAATATGAGAGTTGTAACATGAACTGATAGATGCATATTCACGTTTCTTGCAGCATTATTTCTAATAGCAAAGACTTAGAAACAACTCATCTATCAAGAGATTAATAGCTAAAGAAACTATGGTATATTCACAAAACGGAAAATTATGTATTACTGAAAACATTAAGAATTCATGAAACACTACATAATATGGACCAATCTAGAGAAATCATGCTGAGTGATATATGCTAGTCACAAAAGGACAAATAAGAGACTACTATTATTAACAGAGGAAGGGAACACTACATGGTTTAAAATTAAGAAAGGAATGCCTCAGAGTTGGATTCTCTGTGTGTTGAGTAAATTAATCAAGAAGCTGAACTCTATGAAGAGGAATGTGGCATCAAATCAGAGGAAGATTCAGCAAATAATCTGCATTATGCAGATGACACAACCTTGCTTGCTGAAAACAAGGAGGACTTGAAGCATTTGTTGCAGAAGATCAAAGAAACCAGCCTTCAATATGGAATGCATCTCTCAATGTTTTTTTGTTTTTTTT
>NW_006399776.1:24308498-24397150 GCF_000299155.1 Elephantulus edwardii
ATTTTATTATTTTTGTGTGCGTGTACCGTCAAATCAGATCTGACTGGTACAGGAGGAGATTGCCCCTCCTTCCCCGGCAGAGCATCTGGTGGATTCGAACTGTGCACCTCTGGGATTGTAGTTGCAGCTTCTTGCCACTAGGCCACCAGAGCTCCCCGCATCTCTCAATGTTAAGAAAAAAAAATTCTCACTCACTGGACTGATAGGAAATATCATGACTGTTATAGTTACATGCCATCGAGTCGCCTGCAACTCTTAGTGACCCTATACACAACTCTGAAGCCTGCCCTATCTTGAACCAGAATAACTAACTCCAGCACACCTATCCCATTGCCCCAGTTACTGTATCAATCCATCTCATCTGGGGTCTTTCTCTCCTACACTGTCCCTCCACCCTTCAGAACATGATGTGCTTCTCCAAGGACCAATCCCTCCTGGCCATGTGCCAATAAGACAGAGCTTCAAAATCCTAGCTTCCAAGGGAAATTTGGTTTCGCCCTCTCCAAGAAAAACTTATTTTTCTCTTGGGGGTCCATGGTATGTTCAATACTCTTCTCCAGCATCACAATTAAAAGGCATTGATTCTTCTTCTGTCATCCTTACTCATTATCCAGCTCTCTGATGTATAGCCAAGTAATTGCAAAGGCTATGGCCTGAATCTGGTGCACCTTAGTCTCCAGACTCACACTGTTGCTCTCCAGCATTCTGGAGAGGTCCCTGACAGCAGACTTTCCCAATGCAATTCATCTTTTTATTTCCTGACTGCTGGTACCAAGAATATTGGCTGTGGATCCAAGAAAGATGAAACGGTTAACAATCCCAATCTCTTCTCCAACAATCATAATGCTGCCTATTGGCCCAGGGGTCAGAATCTTTGTTTTTTGATGGTGAGCTTCAATCCATATTGATGACTGTGGTCCTTAACCTTCTGCAGCATATGCCTCATGTTCTCAATTTCAGTAAGCAAGGTTGTATCATGTACACAATGCAGGTTGTTGATGAGTCTTCCTCCAATCCTGATGTCACATTCCTCCTCATAAATTCCAGCCTCCCAAATTATCTCCCCTGCATAGAGATTGAAAAGCAATAGGGATAGTACACATTCCTTACATACTAGTTTCTTGATTTTGAACTTTCTTGATTTTGAACCATTTCCTTGCTCTATTCAGACAACAGTTTCCTAGTATAACAGATTTTTCTGAACCTTAAGTGTACCAAATATATTAAAAATATTTTATTCATGATACAACTTTGTCATTGGTTCCTCAAAGGCCTTCATCATCTTGCTTAATATGAAAAACCTAGGTACTTCTAAACTTTTTATGCAAAACTGAAACCATGTTTTTGTATCCACCAGAAGTGTTTCCAGAATTGACCACCATCATTTTGTTTCCTAACAATGTAACCTGAACAATTTTCTCTCATAGTGTAAAAAAAAAGAAAACTACATCATTTTAATGGGTACATGTCTATACCATGGAAATCATCATTTATATATTGTAGAATATTTAGAGTTTGTTTCCGGTGTTTCACTGTTATAAATGATTGCTATGCTAGGCACAGGGAGTTCTGGGAGAGTAGTCCATAGGGAGTTGTGCTGTTAACTCAAAGGTGGTGCCTCTGGTACTGTAATCCACTAGTGATTCCAAGATAGAAAATGGACATTCTCCTCCCGCGCCTACAAGCCACAGAAAACCTGCTGGGGTTTCTGACTCAACAGAAATGAGTTTGAGTATTTTATTTATGTTAGACATAAGTTTTTATGTGTTGTTGTTGTTATGTGCCGTCGAGTCGTTTCCGACTCATAGCGACCCTATGCACAACAGCCCTAAACCCTGCTCTATCCTGCGCCAACCGCACCGCCTCTGACACACCCATCCCGATTACCCCAGTCACCGAATCAATCCATCTCATAGAGGGTCTTCCCCTCCTGCGCTGTCCCTCCACCCTCCCAAGCATGATGTCCCTCTCCAAGGACCCGTCCCTCCTGGCAACATGTCCAAAGTATGTCAGACGAAGCCCCAGAATCCTTGCCTCCAAGGAGTAGCTTGTTTTAATCCTCTCCAAGATTAATCTGTTTGTTTTCCTGGCAGTCCATGGTACATTCAGTACCCTTCTCCAGCACCACAGCTCAAAAGCATCCACTCTCCTTCTGTCCTCCTTAGTCACTGTCCAACTCTCTAATGCATAACAAGCGATTGCAAATACCATGACCTATATCAGGCGCACCTTAGTCTCCAGAGAGACACTGTTGCTCCTGAGTACCTTTGAGAGGTCCCTAACAGCAGACTTTCCCATCGCGATACGCTTTTTGATTTCCTGACTGCTGGTACCAAGAGTGTTGACCATGGAGCCGAGCAAACTGAAGCTGTGAACACTCTCAATCTCTTCGTCATCCATCCTGACGCTGCTAATTGGTCCAGTGGCAAGAATCTTTGTCTTCTTGACATTGAGCCTTAGTAGGTCTGCATTAGATTCCTGGAAGCAACATGTAAGACAATGAGGAAGTCTCACAGGTAGACAAGCACTCCCTCCCTCAGTTATCTTTTCTAAGAAGCTGAAGTAGAAAAAAGCAGAGCATCAGTGGGCATGCCTGTATGACATAAAGGAACAAAATCAGGATGGCAAAACAAAGACCAGGATAAAAGTTTGTATTTAAAGCAATAAACAATAGTAAACGACTTAGAGGTTAAGAACTAAATATTGTTAGAGGCAGATACTTCAGTTTAATGGGAACAGACGCAAAAAGTCATGAAAATTTGACTTTGGGTGGTGACTATGGAAAACAATTTCAATTAATGAGTTTAAAAACGGCATTGCTGTCCAGTCAGAGCCCATTTATAGCTAACCCTCCAGCGGGTTTTCGGAAGCAGCAATCCACAGGAGGTGTCTTAGTGGCAAGGAGCTGCCAAGAGCTCCCCCAATGCATGTTACAGGGCATATAAGGGTAAGTAATCTGCAAAAAGCGGACGAGGATCCTGCAGAAAAGACTACAAAAGTTGTGGAGCCCAGCACAAAATTAAAATACCGGCACCTTCAAAATGAGTATTAAAAATTAGAGAAGGTAACAGCAAAACATTAAACCAAATATGGGTCCCTTAAAATACCGAACTGAGCCTTGCATAGCTGCACGCCCGTAAGGGAGGCGCTGGTGTAGGAGCCTGGATCAGGGGTGAGCCCCAACACAGACCCGAGGGCCCTTGCTGCCCTCAGTGTCAGAGGCGTCTCCGGGCAGAGCGGGACTCGCAATAGGTCTTTACAGGAATCCAGGCTGGGAGCTGGTGTTGATCAGACCCGGACCTTTGCGCCGGGCACAGCAAGGTCACTTGCCCCACCCCACCCCCCACCCAGGGCAAAGATCCCGAGACGTGGCAAGTGCCAGTCAGGGACTCAGCTCAGTTACTCATAAACCCGGAGAAAGGGTGGGAGGCGGCGTGCGCATACATCTTGGACGCAAGTCCAGGGCAAGAAGTCGTGAGGACACACAGGTAAAGTGCGATCTAGGGTGTAAACAGTAAGGTGACCAGAGAACTGTGAAGATGACAACGGGAACCGGAAAAGCTCCAAAGCAAGAGGGCGCGTTAGGGAGCGTCTGCAAAGAGCGAGGAAAGGGGCTAGGGATCAGCAGCCGGAGAGGCTAGGGACCGACGAAAAAGAGCTGCCCTACATCAACCCGGGAGCTCTGGACTTCCGGTAGCTAAACCGGGAAGGGAGGGTGTGGCGGCTTAGAGTTCAAGTCCGTGACCGGAAGACACCCTAGAGACGCTGGGTAATGGCGTTCTTTAGCGTAGACCCGACTGAAACTGGAACCAGCAAAAAGAAAAGGACTTAGGCAGAGGAGATTTCAAGATTGTCATAAGTCTGCGAAGTTAAAAGAACTTTAGGGACCAGCAGCACAAGCCATCTCTTGGTAGCAAATCACCAACAGTTTCTTTCGTAAGGCCTGCCTCTCAGCCATGAAGTCTCACTCTGTTCATTATTGAAGAGACAATATGTTCTCCACTCTCTCCTCCCAGCAGGAGTTAACGCCCCTTCTCTATCACGCACTTTTTATCCCTTCAGCCTCTCCAAAGGCTTTCTCCCGCCCACCCGTCAATCACCGAGATTCGAGGTCCAGTTAGCGGGCCAGAGAGGCGGGACCGTCAAGGGCGTCGCATGACGTAGGCGTCCTGCCGGCCGGAAAGCCGGGAGTTGTGTGACGAAGGAGGCGCGTGACGGAGAAGCGGTTGGCGATGCTACGGCGCCAGTCGATGTAAACAAGGCCGCGCACCGGCGTGCCCTGCGACCGCTCCTGGCTGGTGGGTGAACTAGCATGGGGCATTAGCCACCGACTTCAGCTAGGTGTGCTTTCCGGCTTCTTCCTTGCCTCCTCGCCTGGTGTACACGCCCCCAGTACCCCACGTGGGCGTGAGGCAAGGAAGGAGGGGGGTGGTTGACCAAATTCTAACCTCATTGGCTGTCACTACTACCGACTTTCTCAAGAGAGTTCTCTGATTGGCCGGTAAGGGGGGCGTCGGGGGGGGGTCTCTCAGTCCTACGGCTTTTGATTGGCTAGATGAGATAAGTAAGCGAGGTTCTTTCTTCCGCGAGAGATTTTGATTGGTGGGCCCCAGAGGTTACCTGAGACTACGCTTCCCTTAGGGACTTTGATAGGTGAGTTTGGGGTAGACAACTGAGGAATTCCTATTGAAATAATTTTGATTGGTGAGTTAGGGTAGCGCTCTAGGTTTCACTCTCTGCTTTCTTTGCTTCACAGATTGGGAAAGCTTGTGTTCCCGAAGCTTTGGGAGTTGTCACAGAGTAAATAGAAGGGTTCTCTGTCCCTAGGAGGGGGTCACTTTTCTAGAGATAGCTACCATCCCAACTCAGGGGATCCTGGTGTTCCTAGAGCAGGCTTTGCTTTCACTATACCCAAGGAGTTGACAGGAAGAGCCTCTGGCCAAGTCCTAAGGATGCTGTGAGCAGAAGATGGGATCAAGGAACAGCAGCAGCGCAGGATCTGGGTCCGGAGACCCCTCTGAGGGCTTGTCCCGAAGAGGGACTGGCCTGCAGCGGAGTGAGGAAGAGGAAGAGGAGGATGAAGATGTGGATCTGGCCCAGGTACTGGCCTATCTCCTCCGCAGGTAACTTACCTTCTGGTGTGTCCCCACCAGGCACCACCACAGTTCCGATCCCACCTGAAGGCAGGGAAGTTACATAGATTAAGGAACAGGGTTAGCTGGAGTAGCTGTTGTATGTGAGCAGAACAGCCTTTCCTTGCTGGGCACCTGTTTGTCTAGTGCTGTTAGGAAAGAAATGCCAGATGTGAGAGGCTTTAACCAACTGAAATGTGTTTTCAGTTTAGGAAACTAGAAGTCCAAATTCAGATTATGGTTTTAGGGAACAGCTTTCTCTCTGTATTGTTTCTGGAGAAAGGCCCTTACAGCTTCAGCTCCTACTTAGAGATCCCCGTGTGTCTTGGCATCAGTCTTATCTTTCTTCTGCTTGTTTGTGTAATCTCTAATATATAATGTATCAAAAGAGATTGACCCTGAAGTACCTTACACTTACCCTGTTGATTAATATAACAAAACCTACTTGTTCTTGAGTGCGATTATAACCACAGCCATAGAGATTAGGATTTACACACAGATTTGAGGAACATTATTCTGTCCATAACATTCCACTCTTTGGGCCCCAAAAAATCTTGCCATATGAGAAACATCATATCAGAAGTCTTTGATGAATTCCAAGTTCAAAATCTCATCTTCTCATCTTCTGAATCATCTAAATCAAATGTGGATGAGACATAGCCAGTTTTGGGGCAAAATTATTCATCTGTGAACCTATAGAACCTGTTTCCAAAGTGTAGTGCTAGAATAGGCACAAGGTAGACATTTTCGTTACAAACAGGGGAAATTGGAAGTAAAGAAGGGATAATAGGCATCCAGCAAATTCAAAACCCAGCAGAATAAAGTATCTTAGCTGTCAGGATTTTAAAATAGTTCTCTCTTTTGTAAGACTGTCTTTGAAATGGCCCATACTCCAGGCTAGTTGTTGGGTATCTGCATGGAGGCCTTTGGGTTTAGGGCTTCAGCTCCATCTTCTAGGTCCACTGGGGTGGCAACTCTACACCCTCAGTTTTAGATAGCTCCATTTTCCTAATACATCTGAGGGGCAGCACTATCCTCTTGGCCCTGGTAGACTCTGTTCTTCTGCCTCTTGGGCAAAGCAGCCCCACCCCCTCAGATTTGAGTAGTGACCCCCATCACCCTACATCCTTTAATAGCAGTATCAGAACCAAAGATCTCATTCTTTGAAACCTGGGTGTCTGTGGCCCTTCCCTTTCAGAGCCAGAAGATGGGTACTCCTGGAAACCGAGAACTCAATGCCTCTTGTACTCTTTCCAACTGTTCTGCTAACTGCTGAACTGCAATAAGGATCCTCCTTTTGGGGGGAGACAATAGATACAGCTTCTTTAGGCTGTTTCCTGCCTGCAGAGTTCTAAGAGCCAGACAGCATTCTTTCAGTTCTTCTCTCTTCAGTCTAAGATGATGAGTTTTCTGTTGTGCTGATTTGTTTGATCATTTGGTTACAGACTCACCGTCTTTGACAAAAGTCCATGTAATCATACCTCAGTGAAAATTCTAGGCTTCTTATACCTACTTTGTAAAACAGCGTTTTCTAGATCTCTATATTCTCTTTCCATTTTACACATAAGTTAATTTTTAAGTCTCTCTTTTTTCTCTCACCATTTACTGTATGTGGTAGGGAGAAACTATGAAACCTCCTTTAAGATCTTACTTAGAAATCATAGCCAGAAATCCAGGTTTATCACTTAGAAGTTCTAACTTCCACTAAACATTTGAACATAATTCAGACAAACCCTTCCTTCATTGTTTTGTCGCATGTTGTTCTTTATTTAAACCCTCACCAGAAGCACATTTAACATTCACATTTCTAGCAACGTTTGGTTGCTGGCACATGTAATCTTTAAGACAATAGAAGACTTTCTCTGTAGTTCACTTTCCTTCTGTGCCCTCACTAGGATTGCCTTTGACATTCTTAGTTCTACCAACAATCTGTTGAAGGTTATTTAGGTTTTACTGTTAGGTGCCATTGATTCCTGCCTTGGCTCCTAGCAACTCTGTGTACAACAGAACAAAATAATACTACCTAATCCTGTGACATCCTCACAGCCTCTTCAGTACTGAAGCCCATTGTTGCAGACAATGTAACTGTCCATCTAATTGAGATTTTCCCTCTTTTTAATTGACTCTTCTCTTTACCAAGTCTAATGTTCCTCTATGACAACTATACCTCTGGAAAACATGCACAAAGTATGTAAGACAAAGTCCCATTCCTTTCTCCTAAGAAGCTCTCTTGACACATTTCTTTGTTCTTTTGGCACTCAATGGTATCATTAATATTCTTCACCAGTATCATATTTCAAAGGCATCATTTCTTCTGTCGTCTTTATTCATTGTCCAATTTAAACATCCATATAAAACAACTGAAAATATGGCATTGGTCTGGTGTTCCTTAGTTCTAAAAGTGATATTATTGCTCTTTAACAGCTTAATTTTTTTTTAATTTGTTTATTACGTTTTACTTTGTCAGATGGGTGAGGGCTTTGGAAGCCAGTAAGGCACACTCAGTCCTTCGTGGTAGCTACCTTCTTTATGACAGTCAAGACATTACTTGTTCTTGCTTCCTCTTGGTGTGGATGTGTGGCCCTACCCTTTTCTTGATAAACTTGAGGGCCCTCTTGCCCTTACCTCCCAGATCATGTCTTGAGTGAATTTGGTGTGCTTGGTGAGGCACCTCGATGGTAGCTGTGCCTCGGCTTGCTCATGTTCTTGATGACTTTGTGGCCCTTATTGAGGCCCAGAGCCATGGGGTATCACACAGCCATGGCTACTATACTTATATGGCTTTCACAACGGAAGAATGGTAGCTTGTCAGCTCTCTTTAACTCTCCAGAAACGTCTTACACGCTATTAGTCCAGTTGTGAAGATTTTTACCCCACATTTATATTTAGGTGTAATCTATATGGAAGGCTCTAATCTTTAAATTTCATCAGTAGGTGCTTCATGTCATCTTTTTATGCAAGCAAATGTTAAGCATCTCATTTTACAGGTTGTTGATGTGTCTTCCTCCAATTCTGATGCTGTATTCTTTTTATTATAGTCCAGCTTCTCAGATTATTTGCTCATCATACATATTGAATAGGTATGGTGAAAGTATACAACTCTGACACACATCCTTCCTTCTTTTAAACCATCCAGTATTCTTTTGTCTTGATTGAAAAACTGCTTTTTGGTTGTGTAACAGTTCCACTCAAGCACAATTAAGTATTCTGGAATTCCCATTCTACATGGTGTTATCCAGAAATTGTTGTCATAAACACAGGCAAATGCTTTTGCATAGTCAGATTTTTACTATTAGGCACTCTTAAAACTCTTAAATGGGAGAGGGAGAGAAGATGTGCAACAGTGAGTTAAAAAAAAACAAGAAACAAAACCTGAAAAAAACCTCTTAAAGCCTCCACCTCTTTCCTAGTTCCAAAACCACTCCCACATTTTAGATATCTGTTAGAGCAGCACCCCATTTTTAGTACCAAATTCTGTTGTCCTTATCTCTTATTACTGAACAGTAGCACCACATGTGGATGGCTTTAACAAACAAGATTTTGTTTTCTTATAATTTGGGAGGCTAGAAGTCTAGAGCCCTGGCTCTCGGAAACAGCTTTCTGTCTCTGTTGGCTCTAGAGAAAGATCCTTGTTTCTCAACCTGCTTCCTAGTTCCTTGGAGACACCATGTATCTTGGCATCTTACTTTACCTCATCTCTCTTCTGCTAACTTACTTAATTTCTTTAAATATGAGAAGAGATTGACTCAGAGTATACCCTATACTCGTCTTATTAGAATAAGAAAGACAGTTCATTCTGAAATGAGATTATAATTACAGGTATAGAAGTAAGAATTTACAACATATATTTTAGGATGACATAATTCAACCCATAATAATGTCAGTAGCACTCAACTCCATACCCAAAGTAATAGGGGTATATGGATACTCCATAGCCATAGTAATAGTAATTGTTTTGTTTAGAGCAGACCATAAAGACTCACTCTTATGTTTGAGGAGCCTATTGGGTCCTCTCAGCCTATAACTATTCAGTTGTAATCTGTTTTCTAAATAAGTTTTTTTTTTTAAAGTGCAGAGGCAGTGCTCTGGAAAGAATTAAATGGAGGGTGTAGAGAAGAGTTAGGAGAGGAGGAGTTGAACTTTAGTAAATAAAGCATAGTGATATATGATATGAGGCTATGTGGGTTTACTTGAAAAACAAGTTTAAAGTGACCTACCACCAACTCAATCATTCTTGTGGAAAGAATGGTTAGTAGGGAGTGACCACAAGAAATTGACAGGAAAGGGTTGTATCTGGCTTTGTTTCTTTGCTTATGGTTCTTTGGGCATAAGATGAGCTTAGAAATCTCCTTAGAATACTGAATTCTAATCTGAATTCCTCAGGTAGGACTCAGAAGGAAATGGTGTCGGAGTTTTTAGCTCCCTGGACAGTCAACTTGGTTAAGTCCATTATGATTCTCTTCCTGCTCTAAAAGTGAGAATTCATTTTCTCTTGTGTTATACATGAGCTCAAAAATAACAGCCAAGATCCAGTCAGCTTCAAACTCACAAAACGGCATTTGTGTTCTGGATGGTCCAAGAGGCTAGCTAGCCATTAGTTCTGAAAGTGGTTGGTTTAAGTGAAGAGGCTCTCCCTTTTATCCTGGGGGGGTCTCTCCACAGAGGCCAAGTGAGGTTGGTGCAGGGCGGAGGTGCAGCAAATTTACAATTCATCCAGGCCCTCTCTGACTCGGAAGAAGAACATGACAGTGCTTGGGACGGTCGTCTGGGAGACCGATACAACCCACCTGGTAAGTGGAAATTCAGACTAAGACCATAAACTTGGAAAACTCATTAGAAAACTTTTTTCCCCTTTCCCATTTTTGTAATGAACCATAGTTTAATTTGAAAGAAGAAAATGTGATAGCTAGGATCATCAGTCTTTATAGTCCAATATTCAGACATTTTGGGTGGAGGTCCATCTTCCTACATTTGGGCACGATTATGCTTAGTGTCCTTTAAGTTAGAAGACTTGGGATGTAGCTTCACCTTGGTATTCACAGTGGATGATACCCCTGACACCCGGGAGCTGGAGTGCAATGAGATCAAGACACAAGTGGAATTGGCCACAGGGCGACTGGGGCTTAAACGGGCAGCCCAGGACAACAGCTTTCCTCGTATGCTGCACCAGGTAGGCCTTTCCACCTCCAGCCAGCCTGCTCAGATAGCCAGAAGCTCTACTAACCCCCGAGAGGAGAGAAGCAAACTTTCCAAGGACTGCTCGAGCTCTTAGATTAAGGAATTCTTGGCCAGCTGCAGTGGAGTTCCTAGGGGCAAACCTGTGTGTGGTATCCATTTCTGTAGCAAGAGCAGTGTCTTTGGAGGTGGGGCCTTGGTGTGACTGAAGGGCCCTCTTTTTCTGCTAGCAGTGTATTCCCCAATCCCTTCCATCTAGAGAGAACGGGGCCTCTGCCACCGGGAAAGCTTCTCCCTTGGAGAACAGTCTCGAATGATGTCTCAGTGAGTATGGGGCTTGATGAAGAGACTCTAAGGGCAAGATAAGTTTTATTACCTAAACTTTGAAGGGGCAGTGAAAGGTTCTCAGAGAAAATAACATTAGCTTAAACGGGGTTGCAGCTTTGAAAGTATACAAGGTGGAAAAGTGTATAAATTTAGAGAATGGTAGAAAAGAAGAGAGATTATACCCAAAGACAAAAAGAAAACATAACTAATACTGATATCTCAGCTCTGTTAAAATTCTTCCCGGGAGTCCTAGCTTACACTGATCTCCCTCTACCCTCACATTCCCTCTACTTCCCTAGCTTCTTGCCCAATGATCTGAGCTTCACTGATACCTACTCCCAGAAGGCTTTCTGTGGCATCTATAGCAAAGATGGTCAGATCTTCATGTCTGCTTGTCAAGGTACCACACCCTGGTCCCATAACCTACACTTCTGTATGATGGGGAATTTCCCTCTGAGTGAGCTACAAAGCTCAGATCCAAAGCCCTAGCTTTGGGTTGCTTAACCAGAGAATGCTTCTCACCATAAAAGAAAGATATCACAGACACCCTGATTGAAAGAGGTCTGATCAAGAAAGGATCTGTGGAAGGTACACCCTAATTCTGCCTGGTATCCACTTACATAGACCAGACAATACGACTGTATGACTGCCGGTATGGTCGCTTCCATAAATTCAAGAGCATCAAGGCCCGAGATGTAGGCTGGAGCGTCCTGGATGTAGCCTTCACCCCTGATGGGAGCCACTTCCTATACTCCAGCTGGTCTGATTATAGTGAGTACACCCAGACTTCCATACCCTCTGAGATCTCCATACTGCTGTCACCTATGAACCAGGACTCTATGCCTCATCCTGGGATGATCTCACCAAGGTGGTCTGACATCCTTACCTGTGTTCTGTCTCTTCCCTATCAGCATTTCCAGTCTCCTTCCCTAACTCTGAACAATTCTTATTTCTCTCCTCTTAGTTCATATCTGCAACATCTACGGGGAGGGAGACACACACACTGCCCTGGATCTAAGGTACTGGCTTCCATTCCTGCTCAGACTCATCAGAAACTTCTCAAGGAAGGCTCTCCAGGAGCAAACCTCTTGAACTGGCACTCCAGCTTAGAGGGAAAAGGAGACTGGTTTCAGGTTTCACCCTGAATCCTGTCAACCAGAGAACCAGGGTTAAAGATAGTTGCAGGATAGTTTCTAGGTTTTCACTAAAAGTGATCTACATTCCAGCTTATATTGGCAGGTTCTTTTCCCCTTTTCAGAGTGTACTTCACAACTGTCATCAGATTTCTTGTAGATTAACAAAAACTGAAAGGAAACCCACTTATTCAACTTATTCTTGGCTCTCTTCAGGCCAGATGAGCGTCGCTTTGCTGTCTTCTCCATTGCTGTCTCCTCAGATGGACGAGAAGTTCTGGGAGGGTGAGTATGCAAAGCATGTCCCTCTTAATCAGCGACTTAGGGGTTCTCCCAGGAATTGCTTTTCTGTCACAGAGATCGCACTAGACACCCGTACTCTGTCCATGTGGAGTCCTTCTCCAAGGTCAGCATTTACAAGTTACTTCACCTTTTGCTCATCATTTCCCCATCATGAGATGGGAGTTCTACACTGCTATGTCTTCACCTACCTCAGCAGAACCTCTCAGTGGAAACTCTACAGAGCGTATATGGGGTCACTCCTCTCATTCCTGGCTCCAGAATTCCCTTTATCCTTTCACTTTCAGGGCTAATGATGGCTGCCTATATGTCTTTGACCGAGAACAGAACAGGCGAACTCTTCAGGTATTACTTCCAAGACTTTGAACCTCTGTCTCCTGTTTTATGACCTGTTAAATAGCCTAGAAAGCAGGCCTAGATACCCTGCCCTTCTCCTGTAGATTGAATCCCATGAAGATGATGTCAATGCAGTGGCCTTTGCTGACATAAGCTCCCAGATCCTGTTCTCTGGAGGAGATGATGCTATCTGTAAAGTGTGGGATCGACGCACCATGCGGGAGGATGACCCCAAGCCTGTGGGTGCACTGGCTGGTCATCAGGATGGCATCACCTTCATTGACAGCAAGGTGAGGGGAGAGGCAGGATGCCACAGTCAGGATACTTATTGAGCTTCCTATTGTCCTGCAGAGCATCAAAGTGAACTAGTGTGGGAACTTGCCAAGTTCCTTATTAGCCAAGGTTTACAGGACCTAAAGTTTAGGGAAGGGGTTCAGTAAGGAAGCATGAGATCCATCTGTACCAGCTAATCCTCAGGGAGTAGGACGTGGCTGTAAATGGGTAGAAGAGAGTCTAATCCAGATTAGAATAGGAGGACCAGCCAATGGCCTGGGCAGAGAAAGGGAAATCTCACTAGGGGTGAAATCTGAGGCAGAACAACGAAGGTAAGATCAATAGAAGAAGAAGGAAGGCCAAGGCCTGATGTTGTTACTCCTCAGCTAGAGGAGGTGAGACTGACAGGCACTGGCACTGGTAACCCCGAACCTTCACTGTCCATCCTTGGATCCCCAGGGTGATGCCCGCTATCTCATCTCCAACTCCAAAGACCAGACCATCAAACTCTGGGACATTAGGCGCTTTTCCAGCCGGGAAGGCATGGAAGCCTCACGCCAAGCTGCCACACAACAAAACTGGGACTACCGCTGGCAGCAGGTGCCTAAGAAAGGTGAGAGTGGGAGGGAGAACCTGAGGTTTGGACAGTTGAGAGCCAGGGTGGCAATTCAGATACTTAACCACTTAACCATTGGTAAAGCTCACAGTAGACAGAGTGGACATGACTCATTTGAGGCTGAGTCCTGAAGCTTTTAACTCTTCTGTTTGCCAGATCATGGCGAAGAGCAAAGGTTCCCTCAGTTTTACTTAACTGTCTTTAAACAGCAAGGCCATACTAGTAGATTGTTGTTGCTGCTGTTAGCTGCCATCTAGTTAGCCTCTGGCTGTGACAATGCTACCTACAATTGACTAGACACTGCCTAATCCTGACCACCCCATGACTGATGTGGATGGGACTGTTGTGATTTCGTGGATTTTTTTTTGTATGTGTGTGTAGTTAAGGAGCTGATTTTTGGAAGCAGGGCCTCAGGCTTTCTTAGTTTAAAAACACTATCGAAACCTATTGTGTGTCATGACAACACATAGACCTCCACTGGAAGAGAAGGGTAGTGACTGTCCAGGAGGTACATTGGCCAGGAATTAAATCCAGTTTTCCCACATGGAACATAATCATTCTGCTGCTAAACCATCAACATTAGTTGACTGTTAGGAGGGGAAAGAGTCACCAGTGGAGAGTTAGAAAGGCACTTAACCTCTGAGCACTGGTCTTTGCCAAGGACTGGTGGCATAGGAGAATTCAGAAATAGACTCCTTAACCTAGGGCTCTCCCTCCATTTTCACCCAGCCTGGCGGAAGCTGAAACTCCCAGGGGACAGTTCCTTGATGACCTATCGTGGCCACGGGGTATTGCACACCCTCATCCGCTGTCGGTTCTCGCCGACCCACAGCACCGGGCAGCAGTTCATCTACAGCGGATGCTCCACTGGCAAAGTGGTTGGTAAGGATTATGTCAGAACAGGGAACTAAGGAAGGACAGAAGTGTCTCTGACATTCCACCTGTGGTGGTGTTGGTGTACCATCGAGTCAGAGTCAGAACCAACTCATAGCTGACCCTATAGTGGTTTTCAGAGGCAATAAATCTCATGGGAGGAAATTGCCTATCCTTCTCCCGTAGCGCCACTGGTGGATTTGAACCATGTGCCTTAAGATTAGCAACTCAGCTCATTCCCCTTAGGCCTCCAGAGCTCCCTAATCCTCTTGAACTATCTTTCAAAAGCTGAATAACAACTAAGTGAAATTTTATTTAACTTAGAGCAGGCAAGACTTAAGCACAGAAATAGAAACTATTCTGTTCCTCAACATTTTGTATTAAGAAAAGGAAGATAGGATTCCAGACAGTAAAGATATTAAATTTCTGTTTTGTAGCCAGTCCAAAAAAGGAGTTGCAGATGAACTATAAGAGACCTTAGCAAGTAGTAAAGGCAGACACAGATAGAACACATGCAGAAAAATAAATAAGGATAAATATGGATCCATTCCAGATATGGGACACATGGCTCACATACCTGCAGAGACAATTGTTCACTGTTGTACTTCCTTCTAAATCTTGTGACCTTTTAAGAAAATGTTTGCAGAAAGCAACATTACATTTTCTTCACTGTGTTGTGTGTGTGCCATTAAGTCAATTCCAACTCACAGAGACCCTTTTAAGACCAAGTAGAATGAACTACCCTGTAGAGTTTCCAGTGTTTTACAAGAGCAGACAGATTGTCAAAATCTCCTGTCAAGTGGCTTGTGGGTTTAAATTGACTTTGCAGTTACCAGCTGACTGTTTAACTGCCCAGCTTGTTGCTATATGCAGTGAGTTGGAAGCAACTCAAAACTGACCTTCCAGTGAGCAGCTTTTCAGAACCAGTAAATCTCATAGGGGCAGATTGTCCATTTTCTTAGTTGGTGGATTTGAAACGTGGGCCTTCCTTTTTTATTCTTTTGTTTTTGGTATGCATACAATAATTTGTTTACATTGTGTGTCATCCAGGTACTTTTTTTTTTCACCCTCTCCCTCCATCCACTAAACTCTGTGACCTTGTGATTTTCCCCCCTTCCCACTCTCAAACCTCCCAGTCCCCTCATCTTCTCTCTTTGGATATTCATACATATCTTACTGGTTTTCCTTCTGTTTTTGCAATAATGATCTTCTACAGTATTTGTCCTTATGCATCTGAGTTAGTTCACTCAGCATAATGCTCTCTAGCCTTTCTTATGTTATATAGTACTTTTCAAAATCATTGCTCCTGAATGCTGTAGTATTCCACTGTGTGACTGTACAAAAATTCTCAATCCTGTTATTTGTTGATGGATATTGCCTCTATTTCCATATTCTTACTATTGTTACATGTGATCTTTTTTATTATATACAATCCATTTTTTTAATTATACTAGTTTCTTGCAATTTTTTTTTTATTTTACACTGGTTTACCTACAAAGTTTGTATAGGGCTCCTTTTTTTAAACTGTAAGCTCTGTGAGATTTAGTTAAAAGTCAAAGATACCCACCCTCCACTAGCCACTTCCTCAAGCCAAGAAAGGGAAAACCAGTTTGTGGTAGACTCAGTTCAGATTCAAAGCAACCCTTCATCAAGTTCCTGAGGCGGTAAGTCTCAGCAGAAGCAAACTGCCTCACCTTTCCCCCCTAGAGTGACTGATGGGTTTAAACCACCACCAACCTTTCTGTTAACAATCCAGCACATAACACATTGTGCCATCAGGGCTCCCTGAGGAAGGGAAAGGACTAGGGAAAAGGAACTGAGATATAACAGTCCTCTAGGGTAGACTCCTGGAAAAGTAGGAAGTTGTCTGAGAGGCTCAGCCTCTCAGGAGGAGTGGAAGATGGTTTGAAGAGCCTCGAGCAGCGCTGCTTCACTCTGGCCTCTCTTGGACAGTGTATGACCTCCTCAGTGGCCACATCGTGAAGAAACTGACCAGCCATAAGGCATGTGTACGTGATGTCAGTTGGCACCCCTTCGAGGAGAAGATTGTCAGCAGTTCGGTGAGGTTGCCAGGGTTAGGGGTGCCAGTGAGTGTTGGGGTTTGGGCTTGCGTGGGGCAGCACCCTTTTGACTGCTTACTACCTTCTGCCCTGCAGTGGGACGGCAACCTGCGTCTGTGGCAGTACCGCCAGTCTGAATACTTCGGGGATGACATACCAGAGTCCGAGGAACGCCCCAGTGCCCCTGCCCCAGCGACCCGCCCTTCTGTGGCCTTTTCCTCTCCCCAGTAGGTCTGACCTCCAGCCCCATACATGTGTGAGCCTCTCGACAAATTCTCCGCCATCTCCTTCCCCTCTCCCTTGTGGGGATGTTTGGAGGAATGAATGACTGGCATTGCCTGGGAGAAACAGAAGCCCAAGCTTCTAGACCCCAGCTGAGCCCTTGGAGGATCCACCCCTCAGGACAGAGAGGTCTTCTCTCTCTCTCTTCTCTGTCTCTCTCACACATCCACACCCAAGTTGGTTCTTATCTCTGCCCTGGGTCTGACAGAACTGCCATTATCTGGGGTGTGGCCTCTGCCACCAGGAGGACTGTCCAGAGTGGTTTTTAATGGTGTTTTGGATATTAAGTGTTGGTTTCTAGAATAGTAAGCCTAAAGACAGGTCTGAACTGACGAGTCAATGCCTCTTCACCTCTGCCAAGCCCTTTGCCGAAGCCTTCAGTTTGAGGATTAGACTGGCCATTCAGAGGTCTAGCAACCTGGCCTTTGTCCTGAAATCGTGGTCACTAGAGTTCTAACCTTGTGGGGCAAGGTGAGATGCTTAAAGGTGTTTTCCAGAGCCTTCCTGGAGTGGGTTACATCTTCTCTTTCATATGTCTGGGTCTTTGAGGTTAGGAGGCTATGGCATGAGGGGCGGTAGCTTCCAGAAGCTCCATGCAGCCCCACCCCATGCAAGCCCACCTCAACCAGAGTGTCCCATCATGCAGGAGCCCAGCAGCTTCAAGGGGGATGATTGAGGTAGGACTCCTATGTCCTCTCACTGGCTTTGGCTCCCTCAATAAACTCCTTGTGGGAACCTGCCTCAGTGTCTTTCTCTGCCTCTTTTTTCTGGGGTTTCTCAGATTCTTACTTTAAGGAAGCATAGTTTTGTCAGCACCTTCACCTCCAGTACTCCATGGGGGGAAAGCGATGCATTGACACTCCAGTGAAGGGAAATAACAATTCCCTCACCAACCTCAGAAACTTCCCAGCGAGTAGACAAAGAGATAGCAGGGGAGTGAGCATGTTGTGAGTTGGAGCTCAAGAGTGCCCACATTAGCTCAGCTCTAAGGCTAGCCCTGGAGCTAATACTGTCAACATCAGAGGCAGCCCATGAAACAGAGCCAGACAGAACCTCATTGACACTTTACTTGGTGGCCTATCCTGGGAACTTCACACTGAGAAACTCATAGCTAGAGAGGACGCAGATACGCAGTGAAACTAGGGGCATGCACCAGAGCAAACTCTGGTCCATGAGAGAGCTGAAATCTCATCCAGTTCTGACTAGATGTTTCTTTACAAATCATAGTTTCTACTTTCTAAGCAGAGTTACACACCCCAGGAATACAGAAAGACTTTCTCAGAAAAATGTGATGCAAAATAAATAGTTTTTAAAGGATAATTTGTCCAGTCCTTGGCCTTCTCTTTCCTTGTCTGAGGAAATGTCCTATCCCACCTGTTCTCTATCAGTCCTCTCTTTCACCTACCTGAGAAACATCACCCATCTCACTCAAAACCTGTATTATTTCCAGGGCACCAAACCAGGGACAAGTTAGTTAGTAGTGTCCTCAAAACCTCATTTAACCAAGGTCCCACAAATCAGCCATGCTTATTAAGAGATGCATTTTCAATACAATTTTTATTTGTTAACTAAATTTGTGAATGTTTGTTGTATCATTATTATCTTTGGCCCTCTTGACAGTTAAAATGAGAAGTCAACCCAAAAAAGGGAAAAATAACTTTAGAACCTGTGTTCACAGGAGATTAAAATGAAATTAAATTTCAAAGTATATGCTTTTTTTCCCTCAGGGTATGATAAAGTCATTAATAAATGCTTTTTTTCCCCCCTTAGAGAATGATAAAGCCACTAGTAAAAACTTTTAGGCATAAAAAACATCATTTGTGAAAAGTAGAGTAGATACATGATTTCTGAAACTTAAAATCTGTTTTAGGGAGCTCTGGTGACATAGTGGCAAGAAGTGGCACTGCAATCTCAGAGGTACGTGGTTCAAATCCACCAGATGCTCTGTTGGAGAAGGAGGGACAGTCTCCTCCTGTACTAGTCAAATCCAATTTGATGGTACACACACAAAATAATAAAATTTAATTTTTTTAAATCAGTTTTTAAATGGATAATGGCGAAATTCTGAATCACTATAGTGTTTAAATTCCATGAGGGTTGGTTTTTTTAAACTTTTTTACCTGTGACTTCCCCCCACCTAATTCCCCATTCTCCCTCTCCTTCCCTCTTTAGACATTTATACACATCTTATTAGTTATCCTTCTATTTTTACTACAGTGGACTTATGTATTACTTGTCCTTATGAGATTGAGTTCACTCAGAAGCCTCTGTTTTCCAGCCTCTCTCGCCATGGGATATTTTAAAAAGAATAATAATTTAAAAAAAAAAAGAATGGGCACACTCTGGTGGCCTAGTGGCAAGAAGGTGTACTACAATCCCAGAGGTGCACGGTTCAAATCCACCAGATGCTCTGCTGGAGAAGGAGGAACAATCTCCTCCTGTACCAGTCAGATCTGATTTGACAGTATACACACACACACACAAAAAAAATAATAATAAAAAAAGATGCAATCTTCACCATGGATGTACAGTTAAAAAAAATTATAATAATAGGTCTATTTTTTATTTTTATTTTATTCTACCATATATAATATGATCACTGGAACTGATGTCCTTAAAACTATTTAAAATTATAAAAGTTTTATGTTACATAAAAATATTATGTCTTATGTATGTAAAAACATACAAGAAAGTTCATAAGCTATCAAAAGTTAAGAATCCATGAGTAGAAAAGTTTGAAAACCACTAACTCAAGGATTGGGGTCAAGTATTATGCTTTATGATCTAGAAGGAACCTTATCATCTGATTCATCTCAGTTCACAGAAGAAGAGAAAGGACTAAGGAGTGCTGTATGAAGAGTTACTTTTCCCAGTGTCACACAGCTGGTCTCAGATATCCAGGTGTCCTTCCTTGCTCATTCCTTTCACTACTTAAAGTAGCCTCCACTGTGCTCTAAAATTCCATCACCAGTTATGAAGCAGACAGACAAAAAGTTCTTTTAAAAGTTATCAGGAATACTTCGATAGGTTGCTCTCCAGTCTGTTGCTTCAGCCTGGTGGCCAGACTGGGAGGCCAGCCAGGGCTAATTTGAGGCCCTCAAGTGATTGAATGGAAGACAGAACAAAGGTTTTAGTAGACTCCAGACTAGGAGTATTCCTCCTAGGTTCTCACTTTGCTCATCCTCAGCTTGCGAGTATACTTGATCTTTAGAGTCATCAGGGCCCCCACCATCTTGCACAGAACTCCCTCCTCAAGAAATTTTTATTTGCGAGCTCTAGGGGCCTAGTGGCAAGAAGCTGCACTGCAATCCCAGACGTGTGCGGTTCGAATCCACCAGATGCTTTGCTGGAGAAGGAGGGACAATCTCCTTCTGTACCAGTCAGATCTGATTTGATGGAACACACACACTCACACAAAAATAAATAAAAATTTTTATTGTTGACCTTCATAAATGTACCAAAAATGATGCCCCTGAAATTATAATGTCTTGTGCATTGTACAACCACGATTACTACAGCAGCTCTGGGGCTAAACCAATTCTGTGATCTCCTCAGACCAGATGGGATCTGGAGCAGGACCCCACACTGTCGTCTCAGTTTCATAAGTTGGATGTGATATCATGTACAACAGCCCCACTAAATCCTGGCTCTTGTGCTCTGAGCCTCAGGAGAAAGGACCAGGACCACACTGATAATAAAGCAGATAGAGATTTTTTTAAAAAATATGACTCCCAAGATTTGGTTAGTTTTCTTTTTTATGACCCCTGATTTCTTTCAGATTAAACACAATAAAGGGTAGGAGAGGGAGCCTTTGGAGAATTGAATATTCACAGGCAAACCAACCAGGCTATGAACAAGGACAGCTCGGAACAGTAGGCCTAGCTCAGACATAAACCTGAGCATAGTTAGAGCAGCGGACACAGACCTAATAGGAAAGGACAAAGGCCCCTAGAGAACACACTTCCACCACCCCCAGCCATGACCCTGCTGACGTGACAGCTCTCCACCCTGGCCCCTTACTGCAACACCCCCCCTGCCCTGCCTGCCCCCCTCCCCTGCCCTGCCTGCCAGCTGCCAACAGCGCTCTGTTCTGTGTCTGCCACACCTGTTACTGTCAGTCCTTGTCTAGGGGGGAGCCCCATCAGCCCCTCCTCAGCTGTCTAGCAGAGCAAGCAGTTAGTGGGGAGGGGAGGGAACATGGAGCGGGGGCCGGTGGTAGGGTCAGGGGTGGGGGCCCGAATCCGAGCACTCCTGGGCTGCCTGTTGAAGGTGCTGCTCTGGCTGGCCTCTGCCTTGCTGTACTTTGGAAGTGAACAGGCTGCCCACCTCCTGGGTAGCCCCTGCTTACGGCGCCTCTACCACGCCTGGCTAGCAGCAGTGGTCATCTTTGGGCCCCTTCTCCAGTTCCATGTCAACCCTCGGACTATCTTCGCCAGCCACGGCAACTTCTTCAACATGTGAGTCCACTCAAGGCCATGGAGCCGGTTCCCTGCACTCTGGGATCTTTGTTCCCTTCTCCAGTTTTCTGTCCTCCTGCCAGTCTGGACACTAAAAATAGGCCAAGAGGTTGAAGGGAAGATTGGGGGCAGGGAAGGGGAAGAGAACTGTAAGGGGGAAGGGGAATGAGAGCAGGAGCATGATTGGAGAGGAAATAAGGATCTTAGAAGCTTAAGTGGTTCACAAAGGAGAGATGACAGAGTTTAAATGGGTGGGAGTTAGGGAGGACATAGGGAGCAGAACTAACGATGATGGGACACCAGTTTATAGGATGAAAGAGCAGAGATGGGAACGCAGACCACATTGGGGAGATAGGGCTGGGGCATCTCATTAGTCTCCCTTCTCTACCTACAGAAAGTTTGTGAATTCAGCGTGGGGCTGGACCTGCACCTTCCTTGGGGGCTTTGTGTTGCTGGTAGTGTTCCTGGCCACACGGCGAGTAGCAGTGACTGCCCGGCACCTGAGTCGGCTAGTGGTGGGGGCAGCTGTGTGGCGAGGGGCTGGCAGGGCCTTCCTGCTCATCGAGGACCTGACAGGCTCCTGCTTTGAGCCTCTGCCCCAGGGACTGTTGCTCCATGAGCTGCCTGACCGCCGTAGCTGCCTGGCAGCAGGCCACCAGTGGCGAGGCTACACTGTCTCCTCCCACACCTTCCTACTCACCTTCTGCTGCCTGCTTATGGCTGAAGAAGCAGCAGTATTTGCCAAGTATCTGGCCCACGGGCTGCCTGCTGGCACCCCCTTGCGTCTCGTCTTCCTGCTCAATGTGCTGCTGCTGGGGCTCTGGAACTTCTTGCTGCTCTGTACTGTCATCTACTTCCACCAGTATACTCACAAAGTGGTAGGTGCCGCAGTAGGCACTTTCGCCTGGTACCTTACCTATGGCAGCTGGTATCACCAGCCCTGGTCCCCAGGGAGCCCAGGCCATGGGCTCTTTCCTCGACCCCGCTCCAGCCGCAAACATAACTGAAGAAATAAAGGCACATCAGGCCTGGCTCTGGCTCATCTTATCATTTGGCTGGGGCCTGGAGAGGATGGGAAGGAGAAGAAGAAGGGCTGGTAGTCACAAATTCTCAACTGTTCCTTATCATTGACCTTGAATTTCCTGTTTCCTCCCCTATGCTTGACCTCCACCCCTATACCACCCATTATCGTTTCACCCTTCTAAAATCCATTGCTGTAAAGTCTATGCCTACTCATGGTGACACTTAACAGTTTGAACTGCCAACCATTTGGTTACCAGCTACACCACCAGGGTTCCTGACTTTGTCTCCTACTCTACAAACACCATGCTTTCTAGGCCTGTGCTGGCAAGGAATGGCCATTCCTAGGCAGGTAACAGTACCCTTAGCTATGGATATATCATTCTTGGCTGAACAGGTACTCCATCTCCAGTCTGGTGGATTTGTTTTTCCAGCCTCCTCTAGTGAAGTTCATGTCCTCATTCCCCAAGGCACTGAGCATCTCATCACCCCACTCAGTAGTGCTTCCATCTGTGTGTGCTCATTTATTTTAACAGTTATTAAGTCTAGCATCATTTCGTGCCATGTGAATTTTTAAAAAAGCAAGATTTCTAAAGTCTTAGGCATATGAGCTACTAGGAGAGACAGATGAAAAACACACACATAATAATAACAACTAGAGCTCTGGTGACCTAGAAGCTACACTGCAATCCCAAAGGCATGTAGTTCAAATCCAACAGTTGCTCTGTGAGAGAGGAATGGGATACTTCATCTGTGCCAGGGATGACCCTGGATGAGATGGATTGACATAGTAACTGGAGTAATGAGGTTAAGTGTGTCGGAGACAGACTGGCTTAGGATAGGGCAGAGTTCATAGCTGTACGTAGGTCACTATGAGTCACAGGTGACTAGATGGCACATATAAATAAGTTCTTTATATAAACCATCAGCAGTGTTGTGAAGATCTGTGTTCTCATCGTGGAGTTGGGGAAACTGAGGCACAGAGGTTAGGTAATTTGTGCATTGCTAGAAAAACAAGAGCCAAGGACCACAATATGGACCCATTGCCAGTGCTCAAAACCAAAAGTTAACAACTACCTATAGCCAATTTTTGCAGTGGTCTGCAAACTAAGGTTTTTACATTTTGAAATGGTTAAAAAAATACGTCATGGCACAAAATTATATAAAATTCTAGTTTTTGTGACCATACTTTCATTGGAACTCAGTAACACGAATTTATGTATTGCCTATGACTTCTTTCCTGTTAAAGTAAGAGACTATATAAGCCGTATACCCAAAAATAGTCCTTATTTGAGCCTTTACAGAAACATGGTTGCAGACCCCTGGTCTAAACCACTACAAAATCCTCTCAAAAACTAAACTGGTTAATATCAGAAATCCATGAAAGAACAGAGTTCTCTTCGAAGAGGGCATTTGAACTTAAAACAGGATGACAGCACTGACAACTTGAACCAGGGGTCCATACTAGCCTGAATAAAGGGAAGTCAAACCTTGCTTCAACTCGGAGAATGTGCAATGGGACCTCAAGTCAAGATTTATGGGTGGGAGGCGGTAATGGGAGGTGGGAGAAAAGGAGGCTGGAAGCAAAAATGCGGTAAGGGCTGAGTGGAGAGCCGGAGAAGCCGGCGTCTGGAGGCTGGAAGCCTGCAGGCGCGATGGTGCAGAGCTGAAAGGAGGCAGTGGCAGGAGAAAGGCAGAGTCGAGACCGCGCGGGCTGGGGAGGCCGGCCGGGAAGGGGTCGGCGGAACTGCTCCTCTCAGGCTGTAGGGGGAGCCGCGCCCGCCGGCTTCCCTCTGCTTCCCCGCCCCTTTCTTCGCTCGGCCCCGCCTCCTCCGGTACCTCCACTCCCTACTACCCAGGAAGGCCGTGCGGGCTGCTTTCACTTTCCCTTCCCAGTTCCCACTCCTCGCTGCACGCACGGCGCAAGGCCCCCTCCCCGGCCATGGCCACGCTCAGGGTCCTGCCTGAAGCCCAAGCCAAGGTGAGCGCTGTAGGTTCAGGGAAGGGCCCTTTCTAGGGGGGCGTGGCTCGGAGAGGTTGGAGGCATCCATCACCAACCCTCAGCCCAGACACGAGTGGGACAAGACACGACTCGATTAAAGCTACTACACCTGCAAAGCACCTGAGCCCACGGGAGGCCAGCCAGGACCTCCTATAGGAAAAGGCGAGGTGGCCATGGTTCAGTGGGGTGAGCTGAAGCGAAGAGCTGGCGTGAATGGGAAGTCCGCTGGCCCAGGGCCAAAGCCACACACAGACTTTGTGACCTTCACTTCAAGGCTCCAGGTCTCACACCATAGGACATTACTGCCCTAGTCAAAGGGGGCTCTCCTACATGGCCTCTTAGGGCTCCCCAAGTGCCCAGTGAACCTGTTCCTACATGAACCACTATTCTCTCCTAGGGATGTGCCCACCTCCATAATCCAGCACCCCACCCCACCCCAGAGATCCATTTCATCCTCCTCTGATCCACTCCTCCACCACCCAACACACCTGCACCCTTCCCCAGGGCCAAGCTCTACACAGCCCTAAAGGAATTGCTCTCAAATGAGCTGATCTTAAAGCTAGGTTTCTAAAGGGTTTCCTGTGCTCTATAGGTGGATGTGTTCCGTGAAGACCTGTGTAACAAGGTAAGACTGCCCCATCAGCACCCTAACTGGTCCCCAGCTTCCACTGCTCAGCCTTCCTTTACTTGGCAACAGTTGGCCTGCTTCACTAGCTAGGAAGGGCCTTTGATTCTGACCTTTATCTTTCCTATTCCTAACTCAACAGACAGAGAACCTGCTCGGGAGCTATTTCCCCAAGAAGATTTCTGAGTTGGATGCATTTTTAAAGGTACTGGGGATGGTGAATAAGGGTTACCAGGAGAATCCAGGGTGGCCATGAGAGTGAAAAAGTGAGAGGAGCACTGGCCTCTAGCCTGCCTCCCACCCTGCACCAGGAGCCAGCTCTCAATGAAGTCAACCTGAACAATCTGAAGGCTCCTTTGGATATCCCAGTGCCAGACCCAGCCAAGGAGAAAGAGAAGGAGGAGCGGAAGAAACAGCAGGAGGCAAGCTTGGGAGAGCTGGGAAGGGGAACCCATCTTGGGAGAAATCAACCTTAAGCCTGACTCCTATGAGCTCTTCTCTCTGCAGAAGGAAGATAAGGATGAAAAAAAGAAAGGGGATGATGAAGACAAAGGTATTTGTAATCACAATGGTGGAAAGACAATTGAATCCCACTTCTTAATGTTCCCTCTGCATTCCCCTATCCCTCACACAGGCCCAGACATGTGACTGACCCATTGCCCACTCCCCAGGTCCTCCCTGTGGCCCAGTGAGCTGCAATGAGAAGATTGTGGACCTCTTGCAACGCCTGAAGCCCGAGATCAAAGATGTCATTGAGCAACTCAATCTGGTGAGTGAGCCCTCCCACTTCTACCCCCAGGCTTCAGGTTGAACCTTTTATCCTCCTTGGTCCTTGCCAGTTAAGACACACCACCTGCCAGGTCTTAGCAAGGCCAAAGCAAGAGAAGCTATAAGTTCAATCCCTAGGACTCAGGATGGACCTGTCACACTTCGACTCACCTTATAGCAATAGGGCTAAGGCTATCATGACTTAGACTCCATTCCCTTGACCCAGGTCACAACCTGGTTGCAGCTGCAGATACCTCGGATTGAAGATGGGAATAATTTTGGAGTGGCTGTCCAGGTGAGTGCTGTCCTGTGCCCCTGCCGTCCCTTCAAGCCCATGTTTCCTTCTACTTTCCCCTCCTGCTTTCTTTCCCCAGGAAAAGGTGTTTGAGCTGATGACTGCTCTTCACACCAAACTGGAAGGCTTCCACACCCAGATCTCAAAGTGAGTTATCACAACTGCACCCCCATGCACACTCTGCCTTTAGCATGGGGTACAGAGACCAGCGCTCATGTCACCTTCTCAGGCTCATGTGTCTCCAACTACCCACAGATATTTCTCTGAACGGGGAGATGCAGTGACCAAAGCAGCCAAGCAGCCCCATGTGGTAGGTGGCCCAAGTTGGGACTCATGAGGGCATGGACACACCTGAACAAAGTCAGGCTGATCCCCTAATCTCCCTCAGGGCGATTATCGGCAGCTGGTGCATGAACTGGATGAGGCAGAGTACAGGGACATCCGACTGATGGTCATGGAGATTCGAAATGCTTATGTGAGGAGGCCGGGGCAGGGCAGGGCAGGGATGGGCAAAGGCAGATCTCCTGGGCCACTCTCCCCAACCCTGCAGACTAGGGGTAAAGGGTGATGAAGTGTGATCTCTTCATGAGGCTGGAAATGGGGCCCAGAGCAACTGCATCTGCAGCTAACATCCACTTTCCCTGATCCTTTAGGCTGTGCTATATGACATCATCCTGAAGAACTTCGAAAAGCTCAAGAAGCCCAGGGGAGAAACAAAGGGAATGATCTATTGAGGGCCTCAACTCTCCTTTTTGTGATGGGTACTGCAGAGATCCTCCTGCCTTTTACTGGGGACTTTCCAGACTTTTCTGCCACTTTTCTGCTATTATGGTCTTTCTCACCTCTCCCAATAAATATAGTCATACCACTGCCCATCAACCCAAGTCTCTTTATTGGATCCTAACCTCACTGCCCCCAGCTCAGGCATTTCCATTAGTGGGACCAATCCACTGGCTGATCTGGCTGTTCAACTGCTGGTTGGTCCAGTCCTGCTGGATGTCGTCAAGATGAGAGTCAAAATCCACAAGGTGTTGGTAGGCCCGGCTCTTCAGCATTGCTCCTACAATCTGCCTCGACTCTTCCCAGTCCTTCCACATCACTCTGAAACAGTAAACCCCATGGAAAACCAGTGGACCAGACACAGAACTTGGCAGAGGGAGGACCCTTAGGACGGAGCTGAGGGAGCCTAGGAGCCTTGGACCTCCCAAGAAGTGAACAGAGTGGGAGACTCACAAATTCTTATCCTTGGGGCTCCAGCGGGGACCATGATTCTCCAGGACAATGACTGGAGGCACTCGAGGTTGCGAAACCAGCTTCTGATTATCCAGCTGGGGAACAAAGACAAGCAGGTGACAGTTTCCAGGATCCCACTCCCTACTTTTTCTTCAGATTCCTCCTCCCTGAAGCCCCAGACTCACCATGATAAGTACTGCATCAGGGTAGAATTCTGCAATTCGTCCAGCAATTTTCAAGGCCAAAGACCCAGGGCTGTGTAGAGGAAAGATCAGAGGAAGGGGCTGACTGGACAGACCCCATGCATCTGAGCTGGGCCTCCCAGGTTTCAGATGTGGGTGCAGCTGGGGCCTTTCCCTATAGCTGGGCTTAGAGGAAAGAAGTCAAGGGGTCAGAAGGTGTAAGCTCTGTTTGATGTACAATTTTTTTTTCCTGTGGGAGAGAAATCTTGTTGACTCTTGGTGAAAGTAGAAATCAGAACCTCATACTATACATGTGCTGACTCAGACATTTAATTTATGTTTATACAGCTACAGCTGTTAGGGTAAGATAGATCTTGATGCAAAAATGGAAATACGTCAGGTAGTTATTCAAGAGAGGGAAGCAGGTTACAAAATAAAACAGTCATCCCTTGATAGCTGCAGGAGATTGGTTCCAGGAACAACATGGATACCAAGTTCCATATCTAAAATGAAGCAGTATTTGCATATATAACCTATGCAAGTCCTCTAATACTTTAAGTTATCTCTAGTTTACTTATAATCCCTAATCCAATAGAAATAGTACTTTACTGCTCCTTTTTAGCCTTTGTGGGATATCTTTGACTATTTAAAGGCTCCCCCCACTGCTCCAGTATCTTTATCTGTGGTGAGTTGGCTCTGCAGATGTATAATATGATCCACTTACATGATTGTTTTTATTGTGTACCAGCGAGTCAGCAGAGCAGCTTTTGATTTGAACCATGTGTTTTCAAGATTGCAGCACAGTTTCTTACCACTTGGACACAAGATCTATTTATATGATTGTTATAAGTAATTTAGGGAGCTCTAGTGGCCTAATGGCAAGAAGCTGCACTGCAGTCCTGAAAGCATGAGGTTCGAGGCCATCAGCTGCTCTCCTGGAGAAGGATGGACAATTTCTTCCCCATACAATTAACTGACTCTGAAAACCCACCAGAGGGTCAGCTATGTGTTGGTTCTGATTTGACAGTTCACAACAATACAAGTAATTTATTTAAGTATATGTTAATTCCTTTTTAGTAAGTATTGGTTTGGTTTCTTCTGTTCTTTTAGCACTTGAGGTAGGGCAGGGAGCAGGTTAGCATTTGGTTAAAGTATCAACCTGTTGTCATCTCCATCCCCTAGCTATGCTAGAGCAACACTATCTTCCCATTCCCAGTGTAACTGAGTGGATTCTGATATAGATATGATTGTCAAGTATGTGCAATAGCATCGTAACTGGCTCAAAGCAATCCTCCAGTGAGTTTTCAGAGCAGCTGGTGGATTTGAGCTGCCTTTGTGTTGGCAGTTCAATTCCTTACCACTAAACAAACAGAGATCTAGGCTAGACCTGCCTCCCAGGGCTTTGAAGCTACAGATTCATATGGAAGCACACTGCCTCATCTTTCTCCCAGGAGAAGCCAACCTTTCTGTTAGCACTCAAATGCTTAATCCATTGTGCTACTAGGGTTCCTTGATGCTATCTTTTTCTTCTTTATATTTCTTTACTAATATGTTTCTTTCCTTTAGTAACCAGCATACTGCCAGATGTACAAAATTTGCTCCTGATGAAGGAAAGATGAAAGGATTTTTTTTTTCTGACCCCCTATCCCCAAACCCCTTGCCTTCTGCTTTTGGCGACCCCACTCACCTTTGATCGTCCAGAGCTGCATTGGCATGGTAATACCCTGCCACCACCAGACCGCCCTGCGCGCTCCACACATCCACCTGCCACAGGAAAGGGGCCATCTGTAACTAAATCGTGTTCTGGCCCTATGGGTGCGCACTATCTTCAGGAGGGGCAGGGATGGGATTGGCTAGGGGTTTAGAAGCATTTATGTCGTTAGCGGATGTCCAGCGGTGGCACCTGGTTGAGGGCGACCTCCAGCATGACGGACAGGGCCAGGTGACTGTGGAATAGAGGCACACAGTCGGTAAGGCATAGGCATTCTCCGGACCCAGGCGTTGGCGCCAGCAGCAGCCCATTGATAGCGGCGTGCGGGTACCGAGCGGCGTGCAGGCACATCTTCACGTAGGCCCGGGCTGAGATCTCCACCTCTCCCATGGCGCACAGGGCCTGACCGATGTGAAGCAAGCCAATTAATACCAATTTCCCACACTACTCCCTCCAAACCCCCAGCTTGTGTCTGTGCAGCTCCCTCCAGAACCCTGGTGTTCTCCTCTGAATATCGCCAAGCCCACCAACGCTCTCCCTCACTTAAGTTCAGCTGTGACGCTGACTTGGATCAAAGACTGGTCTCGGTCTCCAGGCGGGCTCCGTCGCGGTGCCCGCTCCAGGACCAGCCTAGGAGGAGGCCCCGACTGCACCCCGGGGCTCCGCCTTCTCCAGCCCCCACCCGTCGAGCGCGGATCCAGAAGTCTCACTGGAACCTAACGGGGCCGCTCCAAATCAGACCCGCTTCTGAAGTCCCGCCCACTGCTGCTCCTTGATAGGCCTAGAGGTTTTCATTTTACCAATCAGCAGCCTTTGTCTTCATCCAACTGCAAAGAGTTCCCAACTCTAAGCATTGTCCACGCGCTTATTGGTTGAGCTTCCTCAACAAATCTGTCTTGGAAGAAACATAGCTAGAAAGGTCCTTAGAAATGAGAACGGTGTAGCACATGCTTGGGATCCCTTATCAAGAGGAACTATAGTCCTCGAAGAAAGACATTGTGCTTGGCTGAGAGTCAGCAAGAGAGGAAACCACTTAAGAAGATGAATTGAGGAAACAACTATGAGATATCATCTCACCCCAGTCAGAATAGCAAAATATAACAGAACAGCAAATGTTGACAAGGTTGCCGAGAAACTGGAACACTTATTCACTGTTGGTGGGAGTGTAACATGGTGCAATTTCTATGGAGGGCTGTATGGCGCTCTCTCAAAAAGTTGCAAATAGAAATACCATTTGACCCAGCAATTCCACTACTGGGAATATACCCCAAAGAGACCATAACTGACATCCAAGCAGATACATGCACACCCATGTTTATCTCGGCTTTATTCTCAATAGCAAGGAGTTGGAAACAACCTAAACGCCCATCAACAAACAAATGGGTAGAAAAGCTGTGGTATATTCACACAAGGAATACTATGCTGCATTGAAAAACAAGAAACTGAAGCAATATTATTAAAAATGGGTGACCCTGGAGGACATTATGCTAAGTGAAGTATCTCAGTCACACAAATACTGCATTGTGCCACTGTTGTAAAACAGGACTGACCTCAGGGTTGGGGGGAAACTGAGAAAGATGGGTTCAATAATGTATACTGCATTGAAACAGATGAGGAAGAAAACTGTTTAAAAGGGATATGTGATTAGGTATTTTTGTCATGACAGGAGTTCAGAATGAAGGCTGCATAGTGGAGTGGACCTGGGGGGAGGAATTGTAAAACAATAAAATAATTTTTCTTTTACTTTTCCAAGAGGGTAGTGTACTAGGGGGGAAGGTTGGGAGGGGAGAAAAGTGCAACAGCGAATGAATGGAAATCCAAAGTCTCTGTAAATTTTCATTGAAATTAATAATACATTTAAAAAAAAGATTAGGTCGCTTAATAGGGTCGCTATGAGTCGCCTGCGACTCGACGGCACTTAACAACAACAACATCAACATAGAGAGAGATCAGTTGGCCCAGTGGACAGAAAGCGACGTTACTAAGGCAAAGGTGGCTGACTTTTAATCCGTGGCCCTCAGGCCAGTCTTTCATTATTTTTGTTCAAACATTCCTCTAGGTCGTATAGCCCTGCTGTGTCCACTTGCTGTACAGTGGTAACTTGTGGTTGCTGTGAGGCTGAACACTGTGACACTGATGTGTCAAGTGTGTTAATGGTTGATTACCCAGTGCGGACAGAGAGCAGGGTGGAGCTCCCTGATTAAAACAAGCTTGAAAGCAGGAGTGGCATCCACTTTCATAATAGCTTGCCTCCAGAAACCCTATGAACCTGGAGAGAGGATGAAAGACACACAAGCGTTGAGGACTCTTCTTCATAGGGTCACTATGAGTTGCCTGTGACAGCACTTAACAACAAACAAACAACAACAGTATTTCTTTTGTAGGATATGGGTTTGCCTTTGAATTAAAACTGATCCAAGGGCATCTAACAAACAGCCTGACTTCCTCTCATGATTACAGAATGATTTTGCCTGTTATCTGTGCTACTCACCCCCACAAGCCTGTAAAGACAGTGGGGCTGCTGTCGCTCTAGTTGTCCCGAAGCAGTTCTTCAAACCTGAAGGCATAGAGACCTGCTACCTTGTTCCTGCCATAGAACAAATAGATCTGTACTCCATGCCTGTCACTTACTCATGAGCCTACAGGTTATTCTCCCAACTACAGGTAGTTGACCCTTGGATGCCTTTTTTTTTTTTTAAGTTGTGATTTGAGTGAAAATTTAGAGAGCAAAGTGGCTTTTCATAGAAGCTTCTTATGCATTATGTCTCATGACGTTGATTTACAACTTCTGTCGTTATACAGATGATACAAACCTGCTTGCTAAAACTGAGGAGGACCTGAAGCACTTGCTGCAGAAGCTCATGGACTGAAGCCTTCAATATAGATTGAAGCTCAATATCAAGAAAACAAAGATTATCACCATGGGACCCATTGGTGAAGACACTGAAATTGTTAACAGCTTTCATTTGCTTGGCTCCACAATCAACACTCTTGGCACCAGCACCCAGAAAATGAAAAGATTCATTGCATTGAGAAAGCCTGCTGTCAGAGGCCTTTCCAAAGTACTGAAAAGCAACAATGGGAGCTCTGGTGACCTAGTGGCAATAAGCTGCACTGTAATCCCAGAGGTGTGCGGTTCAATCTCCTCCTGTACTAGTTAGATTTGACTTGATAGTACACACAAAAATTTTTTTTAAAAAATTTAAAAGAGCAACAATATCAGTCTGAAGATTAAGGTGTGCCTGATAGAGGCCATAGTCTTTGCAATCATTTGCTATGCATCAGAGAGCTGGACAATAACTAGGGATGATAAGAGAATTGATGCCATTGAGCTGTGGTGCTGGGAGAAGAGTATTGAGTATACCACAGACTGCTAAGAAAACAAACAGGTTTGTTCTGTTGTTGTTATGTGCTGTCGAGTCACCTGTGACTCATAGCGACCCTATGTACAACAGCCCTAAACTATGCTCTGTCCTGTGCCAGTCGCACTGTTTTCGATACACCCATACCAATTACCCCAGTCACTGAATCAATCCACCTCATAGAGGGTCTTCCCCTCCTGTGCCGTGCCTCCACCCTTCCAAGCATTATGTCCCTCTCCAAGGACCAGTCCCTCCTTACAACATGTCCAAAATATGTCAGATGAAGCCTCAGAATCCTTGCCTCCAAGAAGCCGCCCGATTTAACCCTCTCCAGGATGAATCTGCTTGTTTTCTTAGCAGTCCATGGTACACTCAATACGCTTCTCCAGCACCACAGCTCAAAGGCATCAATTCTCCTCCTATCCTCCTTAGTCATTGTCCAACTCTCTGATGCATAAGAAGTGATTGCAAAGACCATGGCCTGTATCAAACACATTTTAGTCTCCAGAGAAACACCATTGCTCTTCAGTACTTTGGAGAGTTCCCTAACAGCAGACTTTCCCATGGCAATACATCTTTTAATTTCCTGACTGCTGGTGCCAAGAGCGTTGACTGTGGAGCCAAGCAAACTAAAGTTGTGAACAATTTCAATCTCTTCACCATCCATCCTGATGATGCCAATTGGTCCAGTGGTGAGAATCTTTATCTTCTTGATATTGAGCCTCAATCCATATTGAAGGCTGCAGTTCTAGGGAAGGTGAAATCAGGCTACCCCTTGGAAGTAAGTATTCTGAAGCTTCACCTGACATACTTTGGACATGTTGCAAGGAAGAACTAGTCCTTGGAGAGGGACATCATGCTTGGGAAGATGGAGGGACAGCGCAAGAGAGGAAGACCCTTGATGAGATGGATTGAATCAGTGACTGGGGTAATGGGGTTAGGTGTGTCAGAGACAGTAAGATTGGCACAGAGCAGAGCAGGATTTAGGGCTGTTGTGCACAGGGTTGCTATGAGTCTCGGGTGACTCACAGCACCTAACAATAACAACAACAACAATGTTGTAAAACATTGGAGAGAGCTCTGGTGACCTAATGGCAGGTAGCTGCACTGCAATCCTTGAAAGCATGCAGTTCAAGTCCACCAGATGCTCTGCAACAGAAAGATGGGCAATCCTGGCCTCTGAGATTAACTGCCTCTGAAAACTCACAGGAGGGTCAGCTATGGGTTGGTTGTGACCTGGTGGTAAACTACAACAGATGTAAAACCAATTTCCCACTTCCTCCCGGTGTTTCTCATTTCTTTGTGTACTTTCTTATCCCTACCTGCATTGTGGGCTTTATTCCTGGGCAAATATTGCCCCTTTGATCTCCCACGGTTTATTGTTTTAATGTGTTTGTTCCTCCCAGTTGTTATTGCTCACCTTATAGATCTCTTTAATGTCTGAAAGTTAAGGGAGTTCCTGCTACAGTTCCAGGCTTTCAGAGTGGCTGTTGTACATAGGGCTGCTATGAGTCACAGGCAACTCGATAGCACATAACAACAACGAAGGCTATAGTTTAGGGGGTCACACCAGTCTCTGTCAGATCAGTCAGACTGATCTTTTAGAATTATTATTTTTAGCTTTGTTCCACATTCTCCTCCCATTCTCTCACGGATTTTCTACTGTGATCCCTGTTAGCAGTCAGCTGTGGCAGCCAAATACCACCTAGTTTTGGTTTCAGAGTCATGAAGATTTAAATTTGTAAGACACGACTGTCTTCAGAAACTTATTGTTAGTAACATTGAGTTGGAACTGACTCATAGCTGATCCTCGAATAGGTTTTCAGAGGCAGTTAAGCTCACTGGAGGGGACTATACCCTTCCTTCTCCCATGGAGCAGCTGTCTGACTCCAACCACATGACTTCCGGATGGCAGCACAGCTTCTTGCCCCTAGACCACCAGAGCACTAGTCTTTTATTCCTTCACTCTAGATAGGGAGAAACCAATAGTTGTACCTACGCGACGGCTTGTTGTTGTTATGTGCCAATCAGTTGCCCGCGACTCATAGCAACCCTATGTACAACAGCCCTAAATCCTGCTCTATCCTGTGCCAATCTTACTGTCTATGACACACCTACTCTTACTGACCCAGTCACTGAATCAATCCATCTCATAGAGGGTCTTCTTTTTTTGACCTGTCCCTCCACCCTTCCAAGCATGACATCCCTCTCCAAGGACTAGTCCCTCATTGAAACATGTCCAAAGTATGTCAGACGAAGCCTCAGAATCCTTGCCTCCAAGGAGCAGCCTGGTCTCACCCTCTGTAGGACAAACCTGTTTGTTCTCCTAGCATTCCATGGTATATTCAACACTGTTCTCCAGCACCACAGCTCACTTACATGATGGCTTACAAACTTAAGATCCTAGTTGGAACTCACCAAAGTAGAATACTATCTTTGTGGACAAGTTATACTAGTTGACCTTGATGTTCCCCACAACTATGATCCTAAGCTCCTGGGCCCCATGGCTCTCCTTAATGTTAATAATACATTGGCAATAAAGGAGTCTCTTTTAAAATAATAAAGTTCTTTTAAAACTTTTAAGGGTAAGTTTATATATAAATCACACTGATTTTTTCATGCAATCACTCATAGACCTTTGGTTTTATAATATTAATTGCCATTGATTGTGGTTAAATTTTTACTGTGTCTGACCAACCCCTTATTGTGTGTTGCCTTTCCCTTCACCCCACTTAGGCTTGTTCATTTTTACTCCTTTGTAAAGGACCTTTCTTAAAGTGGCATAATGTGATATGTGCTGGGCGGCTAACTGAAAGGCTGGTGATTCAAATCCACCAGCCACTCTTGTGGGAAAGAGATGAAGCAGCATGCTCTTGTTAGGATTGAGAGACTCAGAAATCCAGTAGACAGAATTGACTCAGTGGTAGTGGGTTTGGTGTCCTTCATATTGTTTAAGATTTACAAGAAATAGAGAAATACTGTATGGAGACAAGTTTCCCCAACTCTCAAGTGCAATTCAACACTCTCAATTAAAAATAGAATATGACCATTTATTACTAAGTGTTGCTGTTGTTATTATGTGACTTCGAGTCACCTGCAACTCATAGGGACCCTATGCACAACAGCTCTGAAGCCTGCCCTGTTCTGAGCCAGTCTCACTGATTCCAACACACCTATCCTTATTGCCTAGTTACTGTATCAATTCATCTCATCTGGGGTCTTCCTTTCCTGCATGGTCTCTTCACTCTTCTGAGCCTATGGAATTTATTGCAAAAATCACATTTAAAAAATCACATTAAAGGAGACCTTGTTCTTATAATCTCAACAGAACTAAACCTAAAAAAGCAGGCATAAATATAGTAATTGTTTGATGAATGGGAAAAGAGAATTATGCAAAAAATCCTACAGTTCCATCATTCTCATTGTGTAATACTACAATCCCAACACCCTGCTGTGCAATTTTTTAAACAGATTTATTAGCAAAGAAGAAAGGTATACATTTATTCATGAATAGGAAAATCCTGCAGGAGGACAACATAGAAGGCCTGGGAGGAACGCAAGCACATCGCTCTAGGTAAGAAATGCTCAGAACTTCTCTAGAATCTTTTCCATTCATGGAAGAAGTGACGTGCATTCATTCAGATGGAAATAATCTTGTGACATTTCAAGAAGCAAGTTATTTGTCTGGCTATCATAGCATATAACAGTCCACCCTAAAGAAGTGTTCTTTACGACAACTTCTTTAGGATAAGCATCTAATTTGTTTGTCTTCCTGGTAACCCCATCCCTTTGTCATACAGACACCCAGTAATTAGACACAAATAACAGTAAGTGTTTTCTGAATAAATGACACACACCAGAAGCTATCCACACAAAGTACAAGTCATTTAATTCCCTCCTACTCAGGAGCTCAATACATAGATGGCTTCTCTTCTCCCTTTGGATTGACAATTTTCTCCAGGTTGCTGTTAATGATATGATAAAGCTCAGCCTAAGGAAAAATCCAGAGGGGCATCAGTCAGGGCCTGGCCTTTGCTCCCTGCCCACCTCACTTGCTTCCATTAGTGGTTAACTCAACACTCACATAAAAGGTCCTCAGGTCCAGCACCATGGCTCTAAGCTCTCTATAGACTGCCTCATCTCGCTCATGTACCAGGGCCCGGTAATCCATCTGGAGTGTGGGAGGCAAAGTTGAGTCAGCCCCACAGGAGCTTGGGACATTAGTTTCCTCTTATAGGAAATAAATTACTTGATAATTAATCCTTTCTCATTATCAAAAAATAAGATCCCACAGGATCAAGCAGAGAAAAGTATCAAGGTTTCTGAAGCCCATAGCGCATGCTTTTGGCTTGATGGTCTCTGCATTGGAAAGATCATAAATAAGAAAAGGAAACTCACTCCTCCTGCTCCTCTCCTTCTCACCTCCAACCAGCCCCAGCTTAAAGGCTAGTGGACTCTCCACTCACCACATGGGTCTCCTTGGAAGCCTTGGCCACTGCATCCCCACGTTCTGAAAAGTACCTGCCAGAATAAGGAAAAGAGGCCTAGGAATGGGAGTTCAGGAATCTGTCCTCCCTCAGGCACTTCCTAAAGTTCACCATTGTCCTGATGGGACTGGTCATCCTTACAAATGTATGCCCTCACTTGGAAATGGTAGTCTGGAAGGCTTCCACTTTGGTCTTGACTGCATTCACTCTTTCCAGCACTTTCTCCTGTGGTGATAAAAGATGTAGGAAACAAAGAAACATCCCATTGCCTTTTTCTTCCATCAGTTTCTCCCTCCTCCCACTGGCTGTTGTCTACATCCTATCCCTTACTCTCTGAATCTTTTCCCACTCTCAGTCCCCTCACTCAGAAGTCAACATATTACCTGAATTGCCACACCAAAGTCATTTCCATCTTCAATCTTGGGGATCAGATGCTGGATCCACGTGATCACCTATGTTAAAAGGTATCCTGAATAAAACTATTGCTATTTCCTAATTATAAGTATTATTTGAGTACTTACAATGTGCTAGACCCTTGTGATGTATTATTTATCACATTTAATTATCACAGAAACCTTTCAAGACATATTTACTATACCCACTTAACAGATAAGAAAGCTGAGTCACAGCAAATCAAAGTGACTTACTTAAGGTAATCAGCTAGGTAAGTGCTAAGAGTCACTATGTGAACCCAAGCAGTCTCTCTCTTTATGGCCCACGTGCTTAAACCACTCTTTATATCACACCATCTCCACTACAGCAGTAGGTTCTGAGTTTAAAGATGTATACAGTACATTCTCTGACTTTTGGGCACCATTATGATACCAGAGGTCTTTCAGAATAAGGAGGAAAACAAAGAGCATCTAAGTCTGAGGCAGGGAAGCAAGTTTCCTATTTGGGGACTAGGTCCTAAAATGAAGACTTTGCATCCCTGCAGGACAGCAGGACCTGACCTTATTTATTTTCTTTCTTTCTTCTTCCCCCAATTTTCAGACTTACTAGAATGCATTTCTCTTTGAGTGTCCAGACTTCTGGCTTAACGATAGCAAGCAGGGCCAGCATCTTCTCATTTCCAGGGAGAAAGCCACACTTAGGGACTGGGAGAAAGAGAAGACTCAGGCTCCTTCTCATTCAGGAGTCAATATGCCATTCCCCTTTCTCCATCTACCTTTCCTTTCTTACCTTCTTTCTTCTCCTGCTTATCTGTTTCCATCTAAAATGGAATTGAAGGAAACAGATTTAGAAATGTCATGGAGTTGAAGAGTTATTATCTTTATTGATAGGTTTTATAGTCCAAGCCCTGTACCCTGAGTTCCTCACCTCATCATCCTTGGGTGGGGGGTCTGGGATTGGGATGTCTAGTGGAGCCCGAAGGGAAGTCAGGTCAGTCACATTGAAGGAGTCCTCCTGTACAGAGCTCACCGTCAGGGCCTGCCTGCCCAGCAACTTCCCGAAGTTTTCCCTTCATTCTTCCCACCCACCCTCCCAACCCTGGCTCAGGCCTCTTCACCCTAATGCTGCTATCCACCATTCACAACTGTTCTCTGCTGCTGAGTCCAGTTGTTAGCTAGAAAGGGTAGGTGGAGGGAGACAGGACATGGGATGAGGCAGGAAGGGCCCACACTACTTACTTTCAGGAGTTGATTCAGGTATATGATCTTCTGTGGCAAGAATGTGCAGAGAAATTCCTCAGCCTGTGGGTTATTACATGGCAAGTGTGGGGTAAATCATAGAAGATGTTCAATGAGATTGAGAACTGAGGCTGGAAGGGCCCTTGGAAAGAACTGAATTCAAGGCTTATAAATGAGGAAATGATGCCCTGACAAGATAAGGGACTTGCCCAAGCTGGTAGGTGTAGACTCAAGGGTAGTGCTGTGATAGTACTGCATTTCCTTCCACACCAAAATTTGTTGTTATGAGCTGTTAGGTTAGAACCAATTCATAGCTGACCCCTAAGCAGGTTTTCAGACTAAATGTTGCAAGGGAGGAGACTGCCTATCTTTTACCCAGAGAGCAGCTGGTCGATTGGGCTCATGTGCCTTTGGACTGGCAGTGCAGTTCCACAGCCACTAGGACACACCAAAAGAGACGAATGAAAGCGGAAGGGGAGTAGAGTCTCAAGAGGAGTAAGATTAAAGGCAGAGATAAATAATTAGTAATTCACGCTAGGAAGGCTTCATAATGGAAGTAGGGCAGAAGTGCAAGGCGGGTTTGCAAGCCATTCTGAAGGTTGTAACCCTCAACAACTATCGGCCTAAACGTCTGGGTCAAATCGCTAAGACTTACCTCCTGGAAGAGATTTTGTCTGAAGACATCCACCTGCACAGAAGGCAGTACCGGGATGTTGGTTAAGGGTCTCAGATGCCAAGAGTAAAACCCACCCTGCAATGGAGTGCCTTCCAACTGTGACTCAGTCCTTTCCCATCAGCATTCAGTTTCCCTTGGGAGACCCTCGCTCAGTGCAGACTAGCCAAAGGTCAGGAATCTGGGAATCCCCGAACAGAAGTGAAACCATGAAAGTGAGGGGCTTGGGGAGTTCTCTGGTGTGGTCGTGGTATCCCGGAGCACCTGGATTTGCAAGCTCCCATGCTCCTTCTTGGCCTTCTTAGCCCCCAGTTACCTGTTTGCGGGCCTCCCCACTCAGGCGCACCCCACAAGGCTTGGCCATGCTCCTCCAGTTGCAGAATCTTCGATCTCCCGGCTCACGGCCTGGGCTTTCGCTTTCACTCCCCAGGTCCAGGCCCGCCCCCCTTAGTCCCGCCCCCTTCGTTCCGCCCTCCTCTCCCTGGCAGGCGGCACGCGGAGAGGAGTTCCTTGGTCATTCCCCGCCAGAAGTCACTGGGGGAGGCGGTACCGGCTGGGTCACCCGTGTAGGGGGCTGTCTGAGGGAGGGGCTAGAGCAAAGCGGACAGGGGACTGAAAGTGGGGCTGTCCCCTGGAGGAGGCGGGGCTTGCAGAGAGGGCTGGGCCGGACCAGGGGAGCGATGGGGAAGCCGCTGTCCCGCGGTAAATCTTCCCGAGGAAAGATCGACCGCAGAGAAGGGACGGAGAGGGACCACGAGTGGATGTCAGAGGAAGGATCTGGGGCGGGGAGGAACTGTATACAAAGGGGCGGGAGCTCTCCCCAGGAAAATACCTGGCCTTCAGGAAAAGAAGGTGGGGGGACTCATTTGAAACTGGCTAGGGCCTGTCAGAGTTTTGTCCCCAGCAGCCAGGCAGAATGTTCTTAGTGGGCTCTGGAACATGTTTGAGTAGCCCCAGAAATAGGAAGAAACTGAAGAAAGAGGGCTGATCCCGTGCCACAAGCTATGCAGGAAGAGGCAGAACCTCTCATGAAGTAAGAACTACCACTCACATACATACACTCAACACACCACGGACCACACCCCAAAACACACATCCCCCCCACACAACATTCCCCCCCACGCCCCGTATCTTCAAACCGGAGGAGACTGTGGTCATTTGCCCTTCTCATTGGTTGGGACCTGGCCTATCTGTTCTTGACCACGCCCCCGTTGTATAAATACCTTCCCTTTACCATAAGTCCCGCCCCTTCCCCTGAAGACAAGGTCGCAGGCCCGCCCTCTTTCCTAGTACTTCCTGTCTCCAGCAAACCCTGTCCTGGGGCTGGGGGCCGTAGAGTGGCGGGATCCTGAGTTTGCTGCAGTGGCTCTCTGGCCTGTTCTGATCCACAGAGCCAGACACCAAGCTGGAGGCGGCGCGCGGCTTGCGCGCGGCCTGCGCCTGAGCCCGGAGCTGACTCGGATCTCAGGATGCCGTGGGAGGAGGAGGAGCGGGCCTTCCTGGAGGCGCGCGAGCAATTGGAGAGTGCCCTCAGGAAGGATTCTGGACAGACGTTTTCCCTGGAGCAGCTCCGGCCGCTTCTGACCACCTCTCTGCCGCCGTCGGCCCGCTACCGGCACCTGGACGCTGCACGCCTGGTTCGCTGCAACGCTCATGGGGAGGTGAGGCCCTGCCCCTTCGGGGGGAGGACCGAGGGCCTGGGGACCTGGCCAGGCTCACAGCTCTCTGCTCTTTGTAGCCCCACATCTACCTCGGCGGCCTGTCCACGGCTCTGAACATCCTGGAGAAATACGGCCGCAACCTCCTTTGCCCTCAGCGACCCCGGTTCTGGCGCGGGGTCAAGTTTAACAACCCTGTCTTTCACAGTACAGTGGATGCTGTACAGGTGAAAACCCCGGCCCTCGTGGGAGGTGGGGACTGGGCAAGGCTGAGATTGCTGAGAAGGGAGTGGAGCCCTTTTGGGAGAAGGAGCCTGCTGGGTTGTGACTGGTTGTGAATGTATGACAGGGGGGCCGGGATGTGTTACGATTGTACGGCTACACGGAGGAGCAGCCAGATGGGTTGAGCTTCCCTGAGGGGCAGGAGGAGCCAGATGAGCGTCAGGTTGCTACAGTCACACTGGAAGTACTGCTGCTTCGGACAGAGCTCAGCCTGCTTTTGGAGGTGAGGTGTTGTCCGGTCCTCTGGACTCAAACACCAGGGCTGGGGGCTTATCTGAGTCAGAGGCCAGTTGGGGACCCGGTGCTGGTGAACTATGGGAATATTCCCAGCAGCAACTTCAGAGCTTCCCAGAGTGTTGACAAGGCTCAGAGGGAGAGCTTTGTTCAAAGGTTCTAGATGGGAACTCCTTTGATCTTGTTTGCAGAATTCTCACCCGCAACAGCAGGCACTGGAGCAGCTGCTGCAAGACAAAGTGGAAGATGATGTAAGGAAGGGAGACAGGGTAGGGAGTGAGGGGCTTTTTGGCCCTCCACCCTTGCCCATTCTCTGACACTCTTACCTCAGATGCTGCAGTTTTCGGAGTTTACCCCTATACTCAGAGAAATTGCTCCTGGATCCCTCATCACACCCTCAGCCCAAGGTATTAGTCTTCTAGGGCTGTAAGGAGGAGGGGATAGTAGACCCAGTGATGGAATTGTGGAATCTTGTGTCTTTCATGGTCACTTTAATTTGTTTCTTTAAAGAGACCAAAGTTCTTTCTTTGGGTTCAGATATGTTGAAAAGTAATCTTGTGGCCGATCTTCTCTCTTGCTACAGATTCCAATGTAAACATGCACTTTTCAGAGATAGATTCTATTCTTTCCCTCCTCCAGACCCCACTCCTGGGCCCTGCTTCCTCTGTGGTTCTGCCCCAGGCATACTGCACTGCCCAGCCTGTAAACAGACTTTGTGCTCTGCGTGTGACCATCTCTTCCATGGGCATCCGTCCCGTGCCCATCACCTCCGCCAGTCCCTCCCTGCAGCTCCTCAGACCACCAACCGAATACCCAGGTAAGGGGCTTTTTCTTCTAGGTGATAATGAAATTCATAAAACCAAAAGCCACTTGGCTTCTATGTGCTACATTCTGTTCTAAAGACTGTGTTGAAGATGACCAGCCAGTCACTGTCCACAAAGAGTTTATAGATATATTCATCAAGTGAATAGCAGCATCAATAAGATAGGCTTTTAGGGTGTGCAAATAGTGCAACGGTACAACCTGAAGGGCTCTCTCAGTCATCATTTTTTTACTTTTTTATTGGGATTTGAGTGAAAGTTTACCAAGCAAGTTAATTTTTCATTTAGTCATTCATGTTGGTTTTTAACATTAATTCAAATATCTAGAGTGTAATCACACTCCTTGTAATTCAGATTTAATTAATTCTTCTATACCTTTCTGTGTCTTCCCTTTCTTTATTGATATTCTGCTGATCATCCCCTTATTATATATTGTCTGTTATTGTTTATTTATTTTTTAAAAATTTTATTTTATTATTTTTGTGTGCGTGTACCGTCAAATCAGATCTGACTGGTACAGGAGGAGATTGCCCCTCCTTCCCCGGCAGAGCATCTGGTGGATTCAAACTGTGCACCTCTGGGATTGTAGTTGCAGCTTCTTGCCACTAGGCCACCAGAGCTCCCCTTATTTTATTTTTTTAAATAACTAGAATAGGTCAATTTCATGCAGGGATATCTACTAGACAAAAGTGAGCTTTAGTCTGTCACTTAAACAGGCTGTGAGTGTGAAAGTATTCTAAGCAGAGATAATAACATGGACAATGGCCAGAGCCATCTGTCATTTTGCAGAGGAAGGGAGTGCTGAAGAATGAGGAATCCACGTACCATCTCAGCAGCTTGTATTCACTTTTCATTACAGCCTATCTGTCCCAGCCCCTTCAAGGCCCCAGTCGACCTCTCTACCAGCCCTGGGAGACAACGGTCTTCTTTCCCCTGACCCTGCAAACGCCCGTTTGCCCTGGCACTGTGCTGCTTGTACCATGGAAAATGAGCCTTGGGCAGTGCTTTGTGGGGCCTGTGATCGGCCTCGAGGTTGTAAAGGCTTAGGGATGGGGGTTGAGGGTAACCAAGGAGCTGGGAGCCCAGAAAATGAGCTTGCACGGGGCCGATGGACCTGCCAAAGCTGCACTTTTGAGAATGAGGCAGCAGCTGTGCTATGTGCCATATGTGAGCGACCTCGGCTGGCCCAACCTCCTAGCTTGCTAATAGATTCCCACGACACTGGCATCTGCCTGCAACCCCTTCAGGTAATCTGTTCCTGGCCTTCCTCTGTCATTATTTGTACCTGCTACCTCCAACCATTCTCTCCCTCTCCATGCTATTTAATCTCCTTCATCTTCTAGCTCCTTATATTTCTAGCTTGAGCGCTAGCCAGGTGATTCTCTCTGTCTTCCCAGCAGGGGAAAACTTTGCTCTGCTCTCCCCAGACTCAAGTTTGGTCCTGTATCCACTGTACCTTCTGCAACTCAGGCCCTGGCTGGGTATGTGCGATGTGCAACCGGACCAGCAGTCCCATCCCAGGCCAGCATGCCCCTCAGCCCCATGCCAGCTCTTTGGAAGAGAGACAGCCCGAGCCTGCATCCCTGCAACGCCTCAGCACCCCACTGCCTAGCTCCTGCAGGGATCCTGAAAAGCAACGCCAAGATAAGATGCGAGAGGAAGGTCTCCAGCTAGTGGTGATGATCCGGGTGAGGAGTGGGCATTGGGTGAAGCTGGGCTGAGCTAGTAGGAAAAGGAAGAGGCTGTAGTTAACAATAAGAATTCTTATAAAATATGTCAATGCTAGCAGTAAGCTCATTATTGAATACTTCCCTTATGTCAGATCAATAGTGTGTATGGATCACACAGCCCTTGTGTGTGAGTTCAGCTGTTTTGGTTTGAGCCATGGTGAAAGCTACCCTTCCTGATGAGCTCTTTGTCTGGGTGGGGCTGTGCTTTAGGAAGGGGAAGCTGCAGGGGCCTGCCCAGAAGAGGTCTTCTCCGCTTTGCAGTACTCGGGCACTGAGGTCCCCCTGCAGTGGTTGCACTCTGAGCTGCCTTATGTTCTGGAGATGGTGGCTGAGTTGGCGGGACAACGGAACCCAGGACTGGGTGCCTTTTCCTGTCAGGAGGCTCGGAAAGCCTGGCTGGACCGTCACGGCAACCTTGATGAAGCTGTGGAAGAGTGTGTGAGGGCCCGGCGGAAGAAGGTACCTGCTGTGCTTGAAATGGGACAAGATTGAGGGTTAAGGGTTTTGTAATCGCTGACATTCTTTGCTTTTCTTCCTTGATGTTCTCTCTGAATTTTCAGGTACAAGAGCTCCAGTCCTTGGGCTTTGAGCCTAAGGAGGGGTCTCTGCAGGCTTTGTTCCAGCATGGAGGGGATGTGGCACGTGCCTTGACTGAGCTGCAGCGCCAGCGCCTTGAGCCCTTCCATCAGCGCCTCTGGGACAGTGACCCTGAGCCCACTCCATCCTGGGACGGACCAGATAAGCAGGTGCTGGAAGGAGGGAAGGAGCTCAAGGGTTCACCTGGCGAGGCAAAGGGAAGGCTGAGGGGAAGGACCATTCTATTCTGATGGCCACATCTTTCCTTTCCCATCCACAATCACATTACAGAGCCTTGTCAGGCGGTTGCTGGCAGTCTATGCGCTCCCTAGCTGGGGCCGGGCAGAGTTGGCGCTGTCGCTGCTGCAGGAGACGCCAAGGAATTATGAGTTGGGAGATGTGGTAGAAGCTGTGAGACACAGCCATGACCGGGCCTTCCTGCGCCGCCTGCTTGCCCAGGAATGTGCTGTGTGCGGCTGGACCCTTCCCCGTAACCGGGTAATCCCCTCTGCATTGTACAAGGTCTTAGATTTACTCCACTCTCCTTTGACTCTCACTCATCACCAGCTCCCTACCTCTCTCCCAGTGGCCCATGGACCCCTGAAGTATTCTGGAAAGGGGAGGGAAAGATCAGGCTCCCTCCCTTTACACTATTCTGTTATGGGAATTTTCAAGCATAATATAGTACAGAAAATTGTATTACAAAAAATCTGTCATACCACCTCCCTTCAAAGGTATTCATTACCAAGTTTCACTTACTATCTGCGTGACCCATTTTTATTTCATCTGCACATGGACCTAGATGATTATTCTGAAGTAAATCCCAGGTATCACATGATATGATTTATTTACAGATAGCTTAGTATTTGCCCACTAAGAGATAAGTTGTTTTTAAACATAGCAATAATACTATTGGTATGCTAGAAACAAATAATAGTAATATTTCAGTATCATCAAATATTTAATTGGTAGAGCCAAATGCAGACCTGTTCAATTAGGCATCTCTGGGGGTTTTTTTTAAACTTTTTATTTTGAAACAATTGTAGATTCACAGGAAGTTTATGTTTTCCATTTTATTGAATTGTGATTTTAACGAAAGTTTACAGAAAAGTTGGATTTTCATTCATTCATGGTTGCACATTTTTCTCTCTACACCCCAGTTTGCTTTTTTAAAAGAAAATATTCATTTATTGTTGCATAATTTCCTCCCATCTCCCCTCAAACCCTCCTCCAGGTCACCTTGCTATACACTTCTGATTCTGGACTGTTGTCATACAAATAATGCCTAATCTATATTCCTTTTAAACAGTTCTTTTCTTCACCTGTTCCAATGCAGTATTCATTATTTATCCCCTCTTTTCTTTGTTATCCCCAAACCCCCATGTCAGTTCTATTTTATAACAGTGATGGTATATAATATTTGTCCTTTTGTGACAGAGATATTTCACTCACCATAATGTCCTCCAGGGTCACCCATGTTGTGTAATATTTTATGAGTTTCTTGGTTTTCAATGCTGCATATTTCCATTGTGTGAATATACCATAGTTTTTCTATTCCCTTGCTGATAGGCACTTGCATTGCTTCCATCTCTTTGTTATTGTGAATAATACAGCAGTAAACATACATCTGTTTGTTTAGAAGCTCTGGTTTCTTTAGGATATATTCCTAGTAGTAGACTTGTTGGGCCAAATGGCATCTCTATTTCCAACTTTCTGAGAAAGTGCCAGACCACCTTCCATAGTGGTTGTACCTTTTTACATTACCACCAGCAGTGAATAAGAGTTCCAATCTCTCCACAGCCTCACCAGTATTTGTTCTTTGCTATCCTGTTGAATTTTGTTATTGTTACTGGGGTGATATAGTATCTTGTAGTTGTTTTGATTTGCATCTAATAGCTAGTGATTTTGAACATTTCTTCATCTTTCTGTTTTCCATCTCAGTGTCCTCTTTGGTGAAGTACCTTTTCATATCCTGTCCCCATTTTGTTATTGTTTACATTTTTTTTGTTGAGGTTCTGGAGTATACTATAAATTTTAGATAAAAGTTTCTTATCAGATAAGTCATTGCTGAATATTTTTTTCCCAGTCTGTGGGTTTCCTTCTCACCTTTTGGAGAAATTTTTTTATGTGCATAGGGATTTGGTTCTTAGAACGTCCCATTCATCTATTTTATTCTCTCCTGATTTTAAGTTTTTCATTATGCTTGGAAGACTGTTCATGCTGTGGACTAGGGCTTCTAGAGTTCTTCCTAGCTTTTCTCTGATGAATTTTATAGTCTTTGGTTTTATTTGTAGGTTCCTGATCTACACAGGAAGTTTTCAAAACTGCAAAATTCCATTTAATCTTCTCCCAGCTTCCTTTTATATTGACAATTATAATATAGCATCAAGACAAAGATGCTGATGTTACAGCAGTAACTAGATTGCCGACTTTGTTCAGTTTTCACCATTGTTTATATGCATTTATTTGTTCTTGTTCTTGTGCACTTTTATCCCATGTATAGCTTCATGTGAACATCACTGCAGTCAACATAGATTAGGAATGCTCTCATGCTACCCTTTAAAGTATTTTTTATTTACCCAGTTCCCTGGCTACCACTTACCTTTTCTTTAACTCTGTAGTTTTATTATTTCAAGAATGTTGTTTCTAAGTTTGGTTTTAACTGAATGTGAGTATCTTTAGAAGTAGTACATGCACTCTATCTGCTTTGAGTCTCACTGTTGCCTGTGTTCCTCCACCTGTCTTCCTTCCTTTGGTTGTCTGCCTACCACCTATTGGGATCTGAGGTTGCTCACCCTGCCCAGTTGTTATTCAGGGCCTGGTGTCTCAGTAGACACATAGCTGCTGCTTCTTTCTGAGCCTGTTACCTGTGACATCTGACCTCCCAGTTTCCTCCTATCTCTCAAATCTAGATGCAGGCCCTGACTTCCTGTGAGTGCACCATTTGTCCTGACTGCTTCCGCCAGCATTTCACCATTGCTCTGAAGGAGAAGCACATCACGGACATGGTGTGCCCCGCCTGCGGTCGCCCTGACCTCACTGATGACACACAATTACTTAGCTACTTCTCTACCCTTGACATTCAGGTACTATAGCCCCTGGGGCTTGAGATGTTCTGGGCTTTAGACAGGAACTCGCCCCTCCCATAACTCATGTGTTCTTTACCAGCTTAGAGAGAGTCTCGAGCCAGATGCCTATGCATTGTTCCATAAGAAGCTGACTGAGGGTGTGCTGATGAGGGACCCCAAGTTCTTGTGGTGTGCTCAGGTAGGTGGCCTGGCCAGAGGAGCTGACTGAAGGGTTAATAGAAGGTTAAAGATCAGGCCTTATATATTTTTATGCTCTTGTATTCACAGTGCTCCTTTGGCTTCATATATGAGCGGGAACAGCTGGAAGCAACATGTCCTCAGTGTCACCAGACCTTCTGTGTACGCTGCAAACGCCAGGTGAGAGAATATACAATCTTTCAGAAATATTTGCTGAGCTGCTGCTAGGTACTATTGGACTCTGGAGGAAAATTAGAGAACAAAATGGATAGAACCTTTGAACTCAGCTTACTGACTAGCCAGGCAAGCAGCTAGACAAAGGAAGAGTGGTAGGAAGGGAAGGAGAGAGGAAAGGAAGAGGACAGGATGTAATTCTATCTGGTTAAAATTTCTGTGAACGGAGCTCTGGTGGCCTAGTGGAAAGAAGCTGTACTGCAATTCCAAAGGTACACAGTTCAAATCCACAAGATGCTCTGCTAGAGAAGGAGGGGCAATCTCCTCCTATGCCCGTCACATCCGATTTGATGTTACACAACAACAACAAAAAAGTTCTGTGAGGAGAAAAAATAAAAATCTAAGATGAGAAATAACAAAATGGACCTGTTTAGGATAGAGATGCCAGGTAGATCTCTGAAATTATTTCACTCAGGCTCAAGGGTGAAGGTTAGGAAGAAGCCAGCCTGCACACCCATGTTTATGGTGGTTTTATTCACAATAGCAAGGAGTTGGAAACAACCCAAGTGCCCGTCAACAAACAATTGGATAGAGAAGCTATGGTATAGTCACACAATGAAATATTACGCTGCATTAAAAAAGAAGGAACTCATAAAATATTCAAAATGGGTGACCCTGGAGGACATTATGCTGAGTGAATATCTCAGTCACAAAAGGACAAATACTGCATGGTGCCACTGTTGTAAAACAGGACTGACATCGGGGTTGGGGGGAGACTGAGAAAGATGAGTTCAGTAGTGTATACTGCATTGAAACAGATGAGGAAGAAAACTGTTTAAAAGGGATATGTGATTAGGTATTTTTGTTATGACAGGAGTCCAGAACGAAGGCTGCATAGTGAAGTGGACCTGGGGGGGAGGGATTGTAAAACAATGAAAGGATTTTTCTTTTACTTTTCAAAGAGAAGAGTATACTCGGGGGGAGGTGTGGGCAGGGAGAAAAGTGCAACAATGAATGAATGGAAATCAAAGTCTCTGTAAATTTTCATTGAAAGTAATAATAAAAAAAATTTTTTTTTAAAAAAAGCTAGCCATGCCAACAGTATTTGGGAGAGAAAGAATAACACTTGAGAAGCACAAAGTAAAAAAATAAGTGCTGCATGCCTCCAGAGCAAGGGTGAGGGTAGCAGGAGATCAAGAGGGAGCTAGCTGCCAGGTCGAGGCCAAGAAGGAAGATATTTTTATCTTCCTTCTAAGGCTAAGCAAGAGGTGATGTTATTTACTTTTAAATGGCTTCCTGTTCAATACAAAGCCATGTATCAATATTTCAAAACACAATGTTCATGGCATAATAATAATGTGAGTCTCAGGTGACTTGATGGCACATAACAACAATAAAAAATCCAAGAATAAATTAACACCTGAGACCCCACCACTAAACCTCAAAAGTACAATATCAGTATTATCACTGAAACTGTGGCTTCATTTTTAAAACCATTTTGGCTGCAGTGTAGAGAATGGACTCTGGGGATACAGGACTGAGAATAGGAGTAAAAGCCAGGAGATTTATGATTTAGGCAAGACCTGATAATGGCAAGGAGGGAATAAAATGGTAGCAAGGGGAATGAACAGAGGGGCAGGATTGACACCAGTTTGGGTGAGAGAACAGCCAGGCTTGCTGACGGATATGGAGTGTCTGAGGAAATGAAAGAATCTAGTACAAGTCCTTGGTTTTGGATTTAAGCAAATAGTGTATGATGGTGATATAACTAAGCTGGTTCTGCTGGAAGGGCCATTAAGAAGGGCTGGAACCTGGGGCTGAATGTCCACATGTTCCTTCTCACAGTGGGAGGAGCAGCACCGAGGCCGGAGCTGTGAGGATTTCCAGAATTGGAAACGAAACAATGACCCAGAATACCAAGCTCAAGGCCTGGCCATGTATCTTCAGGAAAATGGAATTGGTAAGGCTGCCTCCTTGTCCTGTTTGCCAGTCGTCTGTCCCACCTGCAGCTCTCAAGAGCCTACAGGAGCAGTGGCAGGCCCCTTCCTGACCTCCTGTCCCTTGCAGACTGCCCCAAGTGCAAGTTCTCCTATGCACTGGCCCGAGGAGGCTGCATGCACTTTCACTGCACCCAGTGCCGCCATCAGTTCTGCAGTGGCTGCTACAATGCCTTTTACGCCAAGAATGTGAGCCCAGAAAGGAGGTGGGACTGGAGGGTGGGAGACTGTCACTGGGTTGGAAGGACAGAGACAATTGTGGAACAACTCAGATGAGAAGCGGTCATTGGTGTGTAAAGCACTGCTCTCTGGACCCTTCCCATGCCATGCTTGCACCAGACCTCCCAAAGTTTCCATTACTACCTGCCTGAGATATGTAGGGGTTTCTCAAAGGTTGAGGCCCTGATAATCTGCAACTTCCCCATCTCTCATCTGGGTTTCCTCCAGAAATGTCCAGACCCTAACTGCCGAGTGAAAAAGTCCCTGCATGGCCACCACCCTCGAGATTGCCTCTTTTACTTGCGTGACTGGGCTGCTCTCCGGCTTCAGAAGCTGCTACAGGTCAGGAACAGCTACGCTAGTTGGCTTTATAGATTTTCTAGGGGATGGGGGCAAGTTATAGGGTGGGGGCCAATTGGCAGCACAATGATAGATGGAGAAGAGATTGAGGGTGTTAACAGTTATAGCTTGCTTGCCTCCACACTCAACACTCTTGGCATCAGCAGTCAGGAAATCAAAACTGCGCTGGGAAAATCTGCTATCAGGGACCTCTCCAGAGTACTGAGAATCAATGATGTTAGTCTAGAGACTAAGGTGCCTGTTCTAGGCCATGGTCTTTTCAATTACTTGCTATGCATCAGAGAGCTAGCTGGATAATGACTAAAGATGACAGAAGAAGAATCAATGGCTTTGAGTTGTGGTGGTGGAGAAGAGTATTGAACATACCATGGACCACCAAGAAAACAAATCTATCTTGGAGAGGGCTAAACCAAGTTTCTCCTTAGAGGCTGGGATTTTGAAGCTCCATCTCACGTACTTTGGGCATGTGGCCAGAAGGGACCAGTCCTTAGAGAAAGACATGCTCAGGAGGGTTGAAGGACAGCACAGGAGATGACCCCAGACAAGATGGATTGATACAGTAACTGGGGCGATAAGGGTAGGTGTGTTGAAGTCAGTGAGACTAGCTCAGGACATGGCAGGCTTCAGAGCTGTTGTACATAGGATCGCTATTTGTCACAGGCTACTCAATGGCACATAAAAACAACAGGAAGGAAAAAGCTGGGAAACCTACCTAGGTGCTGGCATCGAGGGCAGAATGCGCATCTATCTCTTTGTTCCTTCTCAGGACAATAATGTGATGTTTAATACAGAACCTCCAGCTGGGGCCAGGGCAGTTCCTGGAGGTGAGTGACTGCTAAGCTTTTGGGGAGGGAAGCTGGTATGGCAGGCTCCTGTTGTGTGAGGAGCTTGCGTCTGGAACTAGACCTGGCCTCAAAGCCTGTCCTTTGCTCACTTGTTTTGTATCGTCAAGCAAGTTAATTGATATTCATAGGGCTTGATTTGTCCTCTATAAAATGGGGGTAATAGTCACCTTTCATCTAAACTTTTATACATCATTAAAGAACTTGACATCTATGAGGTCCTCAATACTAATTCTTTTTCCCATTCCCAAATGATGATTTATTCATTAACTCAATTAGTACTTAACGAAACCTGCCAGTTGTAGAGCACTGTTTTCAGTTCCATGAGGGCTACAGAAAGGTCAGGAGGATAAGGCCCTTATGGAATAAGTTTACCATCCAAGGGCTAAATAACAACAAAAAGATCTGTTTTTGAGAGGAGTTGTGATTATGGGTTAAGTCTGTTTGAATGGAAAGCAAGGTGAACAGGGTCCTTACTTCTGCATCATAGTTGGTTTGCAGCTGATGGCATTGCTAAGCCCAATACCACCTCTCCCTGGAGGCCATCTCATGCCTGCCTGGATGTCTCCGATTTGGAGCCTTTAGGTTTATTGACCATTTCCCATCAAGTCAGTCCCTTTTCCTTACCCTTAGGTGGCTGCCGAGTGATGGAGCAGAAAGAGGTTCCCAATGGGCTCAAGGATGAAGCATGTGGCAAGGAGACCCCAGCTGGCTATGCCGGCCTCTGCCAGTGAGTGCCAGGCAGGGCATGGAGCTTGGTGTTGGGGAGGAGAGTAGGAGTGGGAAGGTATGCCCAGGCAGTAAAGAAGGTCTGTGGGAGCAGTGGGTCCTGAAGGGAATGGGAATAAGGGGTTCTATGGGCAGAGGTATGATAGGTAGTGGCAGGCAGCATGCACTGGTGTGCAGCTGGCTAAAGGTATCTGTCTTACTCGGCTGACTATCCCCATGCCCAGGAAAGTGCTAGGCACACTTACTAAATATTAACCCAATAAAGTCAATATTTTGCTTTCTCGTCTCTCCAGGGCACACTACAAGGAGTATCTAGTGAGCCTCATCAATGCCCACTCACTGGACCCGGCTACCTTGTATGAGGTGGAGGAACTGGAGACTGCAATGGAGCGCTATCTGCATGTGCGTCCCCAGCCGCTGGCTGGAGAGGATGCCCCTGCCTACCGTGCCCGCCTGTTCCAGGTAAAGTCTTCACACAGTCTCACCTCGAATCCCACCCTCTGTGACTGAGGGCAGGCCTCTGGGATTATTTTCTTTCTCCCCCTGCAGAAGCTGACAGAAGAGGTGCCCTTGGGACAGAGTATCCCTCGCAGGAGAAAGTAGATGAGGGCATCGGCCCTGAGGAGAGCCCAGCTGCCCCAGGAACAGCTCCAGCACCAATAAAGAGGCATCTGCTTGCCCAGACTTCTTGGTGGTCCTTATTCCTGGCCCCACCACCTGGGGCACCAGGGAAAAAAGGGGTTGAATAGAGCTTTGCCAAAAGGTCTCCCTGCAGCCTCCCATCAGATCTTCCCTGGATGAAGGGGCTAGGAAAGAACTGCCATTGTGGATGGGCAGGGAGGCCTTTCACATCCAGCCAACCAGCCTGAGCTACCTCTCTTCCTGCTTCCCCCTTTTTTTTCATCCAATTCACCTTATCTTTGAGTTTAATATGTACCAAGTGAGCACTCTAGGGAGTACAGATGCACAGACAACACAGCAATGCAAAGGCCCCAGGCCAGCAAAAGAGGTCAGGGGCCCAGGCATTGAGTGTCTGAGGAAGAGGGATGAGCCAGACAAGAGCCCACCTACTCGTGACTCCCTTAGCCGCCCCTCCAAACACTTCCTGCTGCCGACAGATTTCTGGAGGCTGCCGCCCTCTGGTGGCAGAATGTCGCCTCGCAACAGAGACCACGTGATTTCTAGGAACAGGCCCTCAAGGGAGGAGAAGTGAAACTTAGGGTGGGGACTGTAGGAGGAGCCGAGAGATAGCAGGAAACTGCCCACAAGAAAGCTGAGCTGAGTGTTGCTGAGTGCTTGGACAGCCTGCACAGTCAGCTCAGGTAAGATCTGCCAAGGGTCAACATCAGCCTAGAGCCTGGGGTGGGAAGCCCTGCCAGATTGCGGTGGTCTGGGACCTTTTTGCTGCACCCCTCTATAGGCTGAGGATTTGGCAGAAGGGCTGTGAGCTGGGAAGCAGGTTTGGCCTGTGGCAAGATTGACCAGGGGCCAGCATCCCAGGCCCTGCTGGCACAGGAGAGATGACCAGTGTGGAAGGATTGTTTTGGGAGGAAGGCTTGTGGCTCCCTATCTCTGTTAACCCTGCTTTTGTTTTTCTTGCTTTCTAGCCCTGCCCATTTCCTCTGTGACTCCACCCCTCTCTGTCCCTAGGGCAGTCAAAGCAGGGTAAAGGGTGGAATCAAAGGTGGTAGGGGTTATGATGAAGAGAGTTGAGAGGGCATCCCCAAAGCAGCTGCTGCCTCTGCTAGTGCTTGTGTATCTAGACAGCACCGCTTTCACGGATGAAAACACGATGGGTATCTTCTGTCCTGGAAAGTCTTAAAACTCAAATCAGTATCCAACATTTCCTTCTCAGCCTGGGATGTTAAAAGGAATGTTTACTTTGTAATTACTGGTGATGGCAGGAACAAAACAGGCCTCCTCCAGAAAATGTTGAGATGTGCCAGAGCCATGAGAAGACGGCTGAATTATGAGGAGGTCCCTGGGAGCCCCCTGGGAGCCGTTGGCAGAGTCAGGCCCAGGGGCCAGGGTCTCAGCTGTTTCCGCTTCAAGGGTCAGTTCTGCTGATGTTTGCCACTGTTCTCCTCCTCCAGGATGGCGGCAGTCAGGGCACGCTGCACTCGAAAGCTCCGGAGCTGGGTGGTGGAGCAGGTGGAAAGCGGGAAGTTCCCAGGGGTATGCTGGGATGATAAAGATAAGACCATGTTCCGAATTCCCTGGAAGCATGCAGGCAAGCAGGACTTCCGGGAGGACCAAGATGCTGCCTTTTTCAAGGTGACTGGGCCTGAATGGTGAATGGGTTCCCTTCTGAGTATACATAGCTGAGTGTATATTATAGCTGCTCTTCCCCTGCAGGGTTGTGTCTGTCCAGATCTCAGATAAAGGAAATTAGAGGGTAGAGCCAGCTATATAGTTTTTTGCCCAGTGCACAATGAAAATGCTTGTTTTTGCCCAAATTTTACTGATAATTTCAAGATGGCAACAGCAGAGGCTGTTGGGATCTCTAACAGGTATCCTGGTAATTACTGCTTCCCTTTCCTAGGCATGGGCCATCTTCAAAGGGAAGTACAAGGAGGGAGACCCTGAAGGCCCTGCTGCCTGGAAGACTCGCCTGCGCTGTGCCCTCAATAAGAGTTCTGAATTTAAGGAGGTTCCTGAGAGAAGCCACATGGATGGTGCTGAGCCCTTTAAGGTGTATCAGTTACTGCCCCCAGGTAAGCCCTTAGCTTAACTATTCCTAGAATCAGTCCACTTCCTTGGAAGCTGCTGGGCCTCCCTCCAGGCTTCTCATTCTTGCTGTGCTTTCCCTGCCCTGAGGATCCCTTCCCAGTTCTGCACATCCTTCCCTGCCTCATACTTTCTTACACTCTCTCCTGCTAATGACACTGATCCTTCTCTTTTAACTCAAGAGTGTTCCACAGCCCAGTCAGGCACCCAGAAATCACCATTAAAGCGACACCACAGTTCCATATCATCTGAAATGAAGGAAGATGAAGGCACCATGAAGAGATCTGCACTCACCCCCATCTTGTTCCTGGAGTCGTTCAGTAACGTGAGAATGGAAGGGACTGAGTAGGTCTGAGGGCACACTGACAGGAAGAGGCAGGCCAATGACAGATACTTGTGTTGATAGGAATGTGGAGCCAATGAGGGAGCAGACCATTCAGACACTGGAAGTAGCAGCAGCAGCAGCAATAGCAATGACAGCCCTGAGCCTCAGGAAGGTACCATCTCCCCTGCCTCTTGTATCATCCCTCTGCCCAACTCCTCCTCCATCTCTGGTCCTACACACCTAGTCTCACTCTAAATGACCTGTGCCTTCGCCTTTCTTCCAGGAGCAGACACTACTGAGGCCCCCTCGCAAGGAGATCAGGAGTATTTGCTCCCGCCAGACTCAGGTACTTGGAGTTTCTGACTTTTTTCTGCTGACTGTTCCCATCTGGTTTTCTTCCTGACTATTCTTCATTGTCTAACCTATCAGATTGACAGCCAGCTGAACTCACCATAGACTTGTCAGTGAAAATTCCAGGAGCTGTTTGGTCATCCTCTAAACAGCTTGCCCCTCCAAAATGGCAACTTGCATACCCTGTTCCTTAAAGTCCCACCTTGAGACATTCACTTCTTTAGTTTAAATGGAGGCCTAATCTTCTTCTCATAAATTTCAAGATCCTGGACATTAAGCTCCCAAGCCCTTAAAGTGATTCACTTTATTAACTGTCACCAGTGAAGAGGAAGGCCTGTCAGGAGCAGATGACACCAGAGATGGAGAGTAAAGCAAAGGGAGGGAGGACAGCTTTTCTAATCTCAGCAGGTGCAGCTGTGGCTTCAGTGCCATTACCCTCTTTGTGCTCCCCTGTTTCTGTTTGTCGTCCTCTGAGCCTTAGTTACTCATGAGTAAAATGAAGACTTTAGATTTGGGGTTTTTTGTTTGTTTGTTTTATTTTTGTGTGAGTGTACCGTCAAATCAGATCTGACTGGTACAGGAGGAGATTGTCCCTCCTTTTCCCGGCAGAGCATCTGGTGGATTTGAACCGTGTGCCTCTGGGATTGTAGTTGCAGCTCCTTGCCACTAGGCCACCAGAGCTCCCCCAAGACTTTAGATTTGTAAGGAGCTCCATTTCATTTTCCCAAAGTCTAGTGTTGACCAGGGGGATGGGGAGAGACAGTGCTGCTGCTTGTGAGCTTCCCCAGCACCAAGTGCAGCTGGGCCGTTCTCTGTCCACAGACTTCTCACTACTGCTTACTTTTATCTACAATGGACGTGTGGTCGGGGAGACCCATGTGCACAGCCCGGACTTCCGTCTTGTGGCCGAGCCCTCAGGCTCCCGGAGCAACATAGAGCAAGTCGTTTTCCCCATACCGGACCCCCTGGAGCCCACACGGCGCCTGCTGAGCCAGCTCGAGAGGGGCATCCTAGTGGCCAGCAACTCTGACGGCCTTTATGTGCAGCGCCTCTGCCCGATCCCTATCTCCTGGGATGCACCCCAGACACCCCCTGGTCCAGGCCCACATCTTCTGCCCAGCAACGAGTGCATGGGACTCTTCAAAACAGCCTCCTTCTGCAGAGGTGAGGTTCGTTCAGTTGAGCACCTGAGCTCCTCCCCTCCCCTTCCGGTATTCCCTATAGCCTTGCCACACTGTCCTCCATCCTAACCTGTGCATGGCACCCCTGAACTTGTGCAGTGCATACCCCCTGTATGACCAGACTAGCTGCCTGCTGCCTCTCATTTCTGGGCAAGGCTATGAAAAATGAGGTTCAAGTTGAGTACAGCCTAAGTATACTTAAGTATCACATCTCCGGGAGCACCATTGCACTGAGGCTTACGTGTGTGAAAGTGCACAGACAAGTCCGCAGGGAGCTCCTGGCCCTCTCCTGCATGTACATGGGCACACACAAACATCCACAGAAGAGTTGGCATATACCACACACTGGCCTGGGTGCCACCCTGTTCTCACCTCTAGGAATCAAACCACTAAGGTTGCCTTCTCACCCACCTGCTCTTGGAGTTCCAGTTCCCACCTCCAGTGTGCACTAAAACTGACTGTGGGAGTGGAATCATGAGTATAGGTGATCAGTGTAGATGTTCCAAGGGGCATGTGTAACCTAGCATTGGGGAGGGCAAGTTAGCAGCAACAAAGGCATGGACACAGGTGGTTTAGTAGCCAAGACTTTGGCCTATGAGGACTCTAACCCTGCTAAGGGTCGCTTTTCAGGATAATAATCCCAGAACACTTGACGATGCTCATGTGAAACCTATACTTGGACCAGGAAGCAGTCTTCAGAACATAATAAGGAAACACTGCATGGTTCAAGATCAAAAAAGGAGTGCGTCAGAGATGCCTCCTTTCTCCATACCTTTTCAGCCTATATGCTGAACAGACCATTTGAGAAGCTGGGCTTTATGAGGAGGAATGTGGCATCAGGATTGGAGGAAGACTCATCAGTAGCCTGCATTATGCAGATGATAAAACCTTTCTTTCTAAAACTGAGGAGTACCTGAAGCATTTGCTACAGCAGATGATAAAACCTTGCTTTCAAAAACTGAGGAGGACCTGAAGCATTTGCTACAGAAGGTCAAGGACTATTCTTCAATGTGGATTGAAACTCACCCTTAAAAAACCAAAGATTTTCACCACTGGGCCATTTGGAAACATCATGATAAACGGTGAAGAGATTAAAGTTGATAAGAATTACAGTTTGCTGGGCTTCATAATCAACAGTCTTGGCGCCAGAAGTTAGGAAATCAAGAGACGAACTGCATTCAGAAAATCTCTTGTCAGGGACCTCTCCAGGGTGCTAAAGATCTACAATGTTAGTCTAAAGACTAAGGTACACCTGATCTAGGCCATGGACTTTGCAATTACTTATTATCCATCAGAGAACTGGACAATGATCAATGATAACAGAAGAAGAATTGATGCCTTAGAGTTATGTTGCTGGAGAAGAGTCTTGAACATACCATGGACTGCATGAGAACAAATAGGTCTGTCCTGGAGAACGTGAAACCAAGTTGCTTCTTGGAGGCAAGGATTTTGAAACTCCATCTCACATACTTTGGGCATGTGGCTACGAGGGACCAGTACTTGGAGGACATCATGCTTGTAAGAGTGGAGAGTCAACACAGGAAAGTGAGACCCTGAACGAGATGGATTGACAGTAACTAGAGTAATGGGGTAGGTGTGTCAGGGATAGTAAGATTGGCTCAGGATAGGGCAGGGTTCAGAGCCATTGTGCATAGGATCACTATTAGTTGTAACAACATCAAACATGCCTTACTTTGAGAAAGGGGCACCTTTTCCTGTTTGCACATGAATGAGTAGCTGCTTGGTGCTTAGCATTCTTCTTGGCTTAACACAGTAACCTAACCACCCACAGCTGCTCCAGCTGGCTGGCTGGCTGGTGTCCCAGTTGCTCGATTGATACCACTTTTATACCAGCACAGATTCTTCCTTCCTGTTTCCCACTCTCTTCTCTTTCTTCCAACTCTTGACTCTCTTTCAGACTTGGCTCGGTACTTGCAGGGACTGGGCCCCCCACCCAAGTTCCAGGTAACACTAAGTTTTTGGGAAGAGAGTCCTGGCCCTAACCACACCTCACAGAATCTAATTACAGTAAAGGTAAGTACAGAGCAAGGTGGATTAGTTTGTCACAGCCAGTGGTGTTGGGATTGGGTGGGGTATGTGGTTTCCCAGAAGGGAGGTAGCTATTAGAAGCAGTGTCTGCCTGGCTACACTCACTGATGGTCTCATGCCCCTCTCTTCCTGTACAGATGGAGCAGGCCTTTGCCCGACATTTTCTGGAAAGGACTCTAGAGGAACAGACAGCCTCTCCGCCCCTGATGCAGAGCCTGGGGGAGCCCCTTCTCTCCTCACCTCTTTTCCTCTCCACTCCTTTAAATAAGGCCATTCTCCACACTAGTAACTTGCCTTCTTCTGTGTTAATTATGAGTGATTGTATGTGACAATTTTCCCCTTGAACTCTTCATGCTTTCTGGGTGGTAGGAAACCCAGAGATGATTTTACAACCCCGTTCTTTTGCCTTTTCTTTTTTTTTTTTAAATTGCAATAATATTCTGATCTCTAAGACTTGGGAAAATACAAATGGCTCAAACTCAGATTTTTTCCCCTCTTCTCATCTCAGTTGTAAAGCCAAGCACTTTATAAAATGTTTTGGTGTCCCTGCCTCCTAGGCTGTTTGTTTTCATGTTTTAAATAAACTTTTCTTGAAAGAGGAATTTTAGTATCTGATTTGTTGAGAGGAGGCTTATGAGTCCATGTAAGAATAGTATGATATAGCAAAGATGAAAGCTAGACAGCACTCTCTGGACCTTTTAGACAACCAGAATCAGAGGGGTCAGATATAAGTCACCAAGAGGGACACTAAGACAACTGGACCTTAGCCACTTAATCATAGACAAAAATTTGTGCACTGCTGTTCTTTCCTAGAGGCCTCTGGCTAAGGCTTCAAAGACATGCCTGCAGTTGGAATGAAGTTTCAAAGGGAAAGAGGAGACACTTGAGGTTAATCTGAAACTATGAATTTGAGAAGGTGGAAGAAATCAGAGGAAAAGGTTACTAAAACCTCATGTATCTGTCTTCTGTGGGGAAAGATGGGGTGCTGAGCACACCCTCTTAGCACTGCCTCATAGCATGAGTGTTCTGTCACCTCAGTTTAAGGTTACTCCCAAGCTGGATTCTTTATCCTGTCCAAGGCCTTCGAAAGACAGGTGAGTAGCCTTTTCGCGCTCTCAGAACCACCATGGCGGTCAACAAGAACAAGCGCCTTACAAAAGGTGGCAGAAAAAGGAGCCAAGAAGAAAGTGGTTGATCCATTTTCTATGAAAGATCGGTATGATGTAAAGGCATCAGCAATGTTCAGTATAAGAAATACTGGGAAGACATTAGTCACAAGGACTGAAGGAACCGAAACTGCATCTGATGGACTCAAGGGTCATGTTTTTGAAGTGAGCCTTGATGATCTGCAAAATGATAATGTTGAATTTAGAAAATTCAAATTAATTACTGAGGATGTTCAAAGCAAAAACTGCCTCACCAACTTCCATGGCATGGATCTTAACCCATGACAAAATGTGCTCCACAGTCAAAAAATGACAAACCGTGATTGAAGCGCATGTTGATGTCAAAACTACCGATGGTTTTTTTGCTTCGTCTGGTTTGTGTTAGTTTTACAAAAAAAATGCAACAATCAGATTTGGAAGACATCTTATGCTCAGTACCAACAAGTCCGCCAAATCCGGAAGAAAATTACGGAAATCATGACCCAAGAGGTGCAGACAAATGAAAGAAGTGGTCAATAAATTGACTCCAGACAGCACTGGGAAAGACATAGAAAAGGCTTGCCAATCTATTTATGTATTTGTTAGGAAAGTAAAAATGCTCAAGAAGCCCAGGTTTGAATTGGGCAAACTCATGGAGCTTCATGGTGAAGGTGGGAGCTTTGGAAAAGCCACTGGAGATGAGACAGGTGCTAAAGTTGAACGAGCTAATGGCTATGAGCTACCAGTTCAAGAATCTGTTTAAAATTCAGACTTTAAAGAACTACAAATAAAAATTATTATTTGGGGGGGGGGGACCAAAAGACAGGTGAGTATAATAGCTACCATGTCACCAATACCTGTTCACTGAATTTAGAGGCTTCAGAGCGTTTAACACCCTTCTTACCTTTTGTCTTCTGCCACTAAACTGGCAATTCTTCCTTTATCAGGCTACTTGTCACCCAAATTCTCTGTCCATTCACTTCCACCAGGTTGAGTGCAGACTCAAGTCACCACTTAACTTGACTGCCACATCCTCCGGCTTCCTCTTTTCTACTCATGACACCAGTTTGGCTTCCCAGATTCCTTTCTATCTTGTTGCTCTTTTAGACCTTAAGTGTTTTAGACCTTCATGATCAAATACCCAGATTCTCCAAAGATCTTTTTCTTGCTTTCTCCTTTGAAAAACTGCCTTTTAGCCTCTTGGCCTCTGAGAGCTTTCTTCTATCTTGTGCATCACCTTTCTAAGAGGCTGAGATCCTAAACAGGCATGTGAAGAAATCAGGTTCCAAGTGCCTTTAGGGCAGAAACTTTGTTGTGCCCTCAGTTTGCTGAAACCCATTTTGAACTTTGTATCCTCAGTTATCTCTTTGACTTCCATTTTCTCTCATAAACCACATAAATCCATCAAGAGATCCATCATTATTCCTTCAAAAACATATCCAGTACATGGCACTTCTCTGCTTCTTCCACCAACACTGGTGGAGCAAACCTCCATTACTTCTTAGATCTAACCCAAAATTAGTCTCCTTGCTTCCAGTCTAGTTACCTTCAGCTTATTCTCAACAAAGCAGAGTCCTTTTAACTTATAAATATGATCATGTTATAACTGTTTAAAGTCCTTCTTTGGCTCCTAACTCCAAGTAAAAGCTCAATCTTTACAGGGACTTCTAGGGTCTTTGTAATATGGTCCCCATCTTCCTCTATAATCTTGTACCTTGTCATTCTTCTCCCCACCCCAGTCCCTTTGCTCCAGGCTCCTTAAACCTATCAAACACATTTCAGCCTTATGTCCTTTGTATTTGCTATTTCTTTTGTCTAAAAAATTTCGTTGTAGTCTGAGGAGACATCACAGTTAACTGGCATAATCCACAAAGGCTAGCAGCTGAAGTCACAGAAGCCTGCAAGTGGTCATGTAAGGTAGTGCTATTGGTCTCTCCCCATCTGGAGTGAAGAAGAGTAAGGAAAAATCAAAGACTATTAATTCAAAAAAATTAATGGACCACATGAATTTCATTCAGTGCCCATGATCTGAAACCAGAACGCTCTAGTACGTGGCTACCATTGCAGACTGCTCTGAAAGGGATCACAGTAGAATCCTGATAAGAGTGGGAGAAAAATGTAGAATATTCGAACTTTGAAAAAACACAAACTTAAAATCATTTTTAACCAAAACCAGACTTACTGGTCTAATACAGTCTAATGGAATGCCCAGACTATGGCCCTTAGTCACCAAATTTGGAACAGAAATCAGCATTGAACTAAACCCTAGACAGGCTTATAAGGTAATCAGTAACACCAGGTAGGAAAGCATTCCTTAGAACTACCAACCATACAAGATCCAAAGGGTAGCATTTTCCCAGAAATAAGGCTCAAAAGAGAGGAATGGGTAGGAAAGGGCAGATGGAAAGGGCAAACGGAAAAAGAGTGGGAAGTGCTAGCACTAATACAATGTGAGGATTGTAAACATTATCAGGAAACAAAATGTGGATGAGCTATTGAATGCAAAATCAATTTGCTCTGTAAACTTCCACTTAAATCACAAAAATAACCACAAACCCCGCACAACAAACCTCCAACTTTTCCTCCAGGTAGGGACCCGATTTGTTATTTCACTTGAGTCCGTTTAAATGTCATCTCTTCAGAAGAGTCTTCCCTGTGAATCCTAACAAAGTCATTACTCTTTAATGCTGTCTCATTTGTCTTCATAGCACCAGACATATTTCTATTTCTCTGCCTGCTCATCTCCCCTTTTCTACTCTATTAGGATAGGAACTTGCCACATGCCAAGTATCTAGTAGAGTGATTGGCACATGCTTGTTGAATGAATGGACCAGCAAGTGAATAAATTGTCATATGCTGCTTGATTATATTCTAAACTATGTTGCAACCACTCTAAAGGCAGGTGCCCCCATGTTATTTTTATGTCTCAAAATGAGCACTTAGAAAACAGTTATTGAATAGAACCCACTCTTAGCCAGGTATAGAGGAACAGGATGGTACTAGGAGCAATGGAATTTCAGAGTTGAGTTCCCAACCAACTCTCACTAGGTTACTGTGTGCTAAGAAAGGGGTTATATAAGCCTCTGTTGCTTAATCTATAAGGCTGGACTTGAACTAGGCAATTTCTAAAATTTCTTTCACCTTTGACAGGCTGTGGCTGTAAATGTACAGGAATTACCTATTTATCTGATGACTATTTACTGAGCTATGGGCTAGATACAGGTTGGAAAAGACAGAATTGCCTGACTCAAGAGCTTTCAAAGGGAAGGAAACTAAGAAGATAGGACCAGCTCAATTGCACTACAGAGGCGGACTGCCCCCTAGAGTCAAGGTGGGGGAAGCCGTTCTAGGCTGTGCAGAGGCAAGGGGAATGAAGGGGATTTGCAACTACGACTCTTGAGAGGTTCAGACTCATAGCTGACCCTCCATGGGGTTTCTAAGGCTGTAAATCACATGGGAGGAGATTGCTCAACTTTAGCCCTTCAAACTGGGGTGAATTTGAACTGCCAGAGCTGTGTGGTCTTGGGGTTAGGAGCACAACAATTGTATAGATTATGCCACCAGAATACCCCTAAGTACAACTACACAACTTGGTTTAAGGCCAAAGAGTAAGATATAATAATGGTTTTCGTAGGCCAAGAACTATGCCTGGAATCCATTAGAAAATAGTCTTTGAGTCCAAACATTCACAGCTCAGAATAACCAGATTCGGCTCAACCAAGGGGTTCACTGTTTGAGAGCCAGGCAAGTTCTCCGCTTTCAGGCAAGGGCGATGTAACTCCCCCCCCCCCCCCCTTGCTAAATCCATCTCCACAGTTGGGCACAGCATTAGATCAATCAATTGTTGTTGGAATTTAGCAGGAAGCGCAGGGTCTCAACTCAGGTCAGATACTTTTTACCTTGACAATCCGAACCAAGTTACGAAGGTTGCCCCCTCCACGACCCCGACCTCCCTTGCTAGTCCGCTGCTGTTGTTACCAGACTAGCGATTGCAGAGACTCCGAGATTTACTGCGTGCTCATTGGTCAGCGGAGTAGCGCCTCGGAGCTTGTTACTAGAGGAGAGAAGGGAAGCGCATTGGTGAAGACACCTAACTAAGTCCCGGGTTGAGCGCAAGTTCTTCTGATTGGCTCGCGGTCTCCCCCTAAGGCCTCGAACCCTCGCAGGCTGTTTCACGCCCATTCCGACTTCTGTATCCCATTGGCTGTTATGAGGGTCGTGGCCCTCAAATAAGCAGCGAGATGCAAAGCAGTTAGATACACACAGTCCCTGCTTTGCGGGATCTAGTCTTGAAGAAGAGTAACTAGTCCCGAGCTGTGGTGCACATGCTGCCTGCAGTTTTCCCTAAGGCTGGAGAGAACGGTCTGCTGGAGAGGACACCCGCTGTCCCTTGGCACCTGGGCTGAGACTCAGTTCTTGGGGAGCTGAGCATCTCCAACTTGGAACTTAACTCCGGAAGGGTGCGTAGGAGAAGTAAAGTCGAAGTCCCCACAGGTCGCGCATACTCAGAACCCGCGAAGAGGGGCGCCCCTGTTTCTGTGTATCGAATTTGCGTTATGTTTATCTTCTCAATTATCTGCTTGGCTTTCTGGGTCCACCCTGCCCCGTCACCCACTGTTCAAATCCTTCTCTCCAACAGTCCCGGGAAATCCTGAACCCTGAAGAATCAGGATTGAGAGTGAAACAGAAGTGGTGGAGACGTTGAGTGAACCTGTGGAGGGAAGATGTTTTACTACCCCACTGTGCTTCAGCGCCACACGGGCTGCTTCTCTACCATCTGGTAACCGAGGGGCCTTGGTGGGAGCGATTTGGGGAGACTGGGAATCTCCGCCTGACGCTCCATCCCACCCATTCTGTTCCAGGCTGGCAGCTACGCGCGGCAGCCGCTTGGTGAAGCGGGAATACCTGCAGGTCAATGTGGCGAAGACCTGGTAAGTCCCGAGGAAGAGGAGACGGCTGGCTCCTAGATAGGTCTGGGAATGGCTGGAGTAGGCAGGGTTATAGGGCTGATTACTCGCTGAGCATTGAGGTAGGAAATCTTCGATTATGAAAACTTCTCCCTCAGTGAGGAAATCCTTCAATATGTGATGGTTCGAGTGGAGCCCCCACGGCCTGGCCTCCCGCGGCCCCGCTTCTCCCTGTATCTCTCAGCCCAGCTCCAGATGGGTGTAATCCGAGTCTACTCTCAGCAATGCCAGTACCTTGTGGGTAAGGTGGGGAAGTTTGGGAGGTGGGACAGAAACATGAGGCTGCCAGGCCCCTCGTGTTGACACCCCCTGCCCTGCCCACAGAGGACATTCAACATATCTTAGAACGCCTGCATAGAGCCCAGATGCATATCCGCATCGATATGGTAGAGCCTGACCTGTGAGTATCCTCTTAGCAATAAACCTACCCAGCCTTTGGTGGTGAGCTCACCTCTTCCACCTATCTTTTCGTCTCTTTGATAGCACACTCTTCCCTTCAGACCCAGACTGCTGCCTAACCGCCTAGCCGTGATGAAGTCCCTGGAAGATGCTCCTGATCCCTTTTTTGGAATGATGTCTGTGGATCCCCAACTTCCCAGCCCCTTTGAGATCCCTCAGGTAGACCCTGGTACACCTCAAACTCATGAAGTGACAGTGCAGGAGGGTTATCCCTGTGCCAGACAATGAGTTAGGAGGAGGGGGGCCTTGCCATAGATCTCCCCCCAGAGGAAATCCTGGGCTGGTACAGGCAGAACCTCTAGCATTTACTCACTCAGGCATCCTGCCAGGATGCTCTCTCCATAGGAGGCAGCTCCTTTCCTGGCCAAGATCCTCATGCTCTTCTAGTCATGTCCTTGATAGACCTGACTCACACCCCTTTTCATGCCTTTTATCTCCATAATTAGAAGAGCTGTTCTGGAACTCCATGCATTTTTAGAACTGTGTTTTTACCTTTTGTTGACTCTTGTTGGAGTTCTGATGGCCTAGTAGTAAGGAGTTGAACTGCTTTAATTTACCCACTGCTCCATGAAAGGAAAGATGGGCAGGCTCCTCTCAGATGATTTACAGTCTCTGAAAAACCCACTAGAGAGTCCTGGCTTGACAGCAAACAACTTGTTGGGATCATATACAAATGTATTCCCTGGCATAGGCTTGATAAGGTCAAGAATCTCTTCACCTCTGTTCATGATAAAGAACATAGGGTGCAATGCATGTTGCATAGATAAAACCAAAGCCAGGTGATGTGGTGGAGAGGAATGGCAAGAGAGATGAGGCATGGGATCACTACAGACTGATGTTAAGACAATGAGAGCTAGACATAAAAGGGTACTTCCATTGTCTGAAGATCAAGGAGCCCTGGTTGTGCAATGTTTACACAGTTGACTACTCATCAAAAGGTCAGTAGTTTGAACCCAATAGCTGATGCATGGGAGAAAGATGTGACACTTTTCCTGTAATGACTATAGTCCTAGAAACTCTGCAGTGCCATTTTACTCTATTCTCCATTCACTCACTGTCGAGGTGGAACTGACTTATCGCTAACACTCTAGTGGGTTTTTGAGAGGCTATAAACCATACAGGAAGAGAGAGCCTGTCTTTCTCCTTTAGAGCCTCTAGTGGATTTGAACCATCAGAGGGGCACCACTTTTGGGTTAAAAGCCCAATTCCCTATAGCCTATGCCACCAGATCTCCCTACTCTGTCCTATAGGATCACGGTAAGTCAGCAGCCAAGTTTGGTTTTGATTTGGGTATCTAAAGCTGTGAAGGTAGAATAGCAGGGGGCTGATGCTGAATTCTTTCTTTTGTCCCCAATTCCTTCCCGAAGATTCGACATCTCTTAGAGGGTGTGACCCCAGAGAGGATTGTTGAGGCGATACCCCCTGAGGTCACTACAGAGCCCAAGAAGCCAGGTGAGCACAGAGAACCTTTCTGGTAGGAGATATATGGAGGCCCAAGAGCTGAAGTCTGGCCCCAAAAGGGACTTTATGTGTATAAACTGTCTCACAGGTGTCTCAATGAAGTAAAAAAATTATTCTCACTTTACAGAAAAGGAAAACGAGGCTAATAGTGATTAAACACTGACTCATGGCCAGACTGCTAGGGATTAGCATGGACTTGACTAGAAAATAAGTTGACATGACGCCACAGTCTGTACTTTGCCTCACTGTATGGGTCTTGGGTCTTGGAAAGGAACAGGGAGGTTAGTGTGACTCCCCTGATCCTCCAGACAGGATGCCAAGCACTGTGCTCTCTCCTGAGGCCATCACCCTCCAGGAAGCGGAGCCCATACACATGCTACAAATAGAGGTAAGTGGTCCCCTGCATGTTAACCTATTACTGCCCCACAAATATCTTATGAAGTCAGAATCTTTATTCCCATTTTACAGATAAGGACCCATGTTTCAAACCTGCTTGACAGCCCAATCCCCAGAGTTCTGCCTTCTCTGTACACTCTCCTAGACCCATTTGCCTTTTCAGAAATGAGATACGAGTACCCTTTCTTTGCTATTCTCTCACTAGGGTGAACAGGACCTTCCAGAGGTCAGCCGCCAAGACCTTGACCTGCTGATGGCCGAGGAAGATGAAGCAATCTTGTTAGAGGAGCGTCGCCATGCCAGGCCTCTTCGGGAGCGCAGAGCCCGCCCAGCACCAGATGGTCAGGCCCCCAGCAAGAACAGTCTGGAACTGGGTGGTGTTCCTATCTCTTTTGCCTTCTAAGCTCTGGTCCTCTTTTTGCAGTGTCCAAGGAAGAACCCAGAGCCCCGGAGGGTGAAGCCCCAGTGCCCCCGCTTTCACCTCCAGCTCCTGTACAGTAAGGACAGGACCCCCCACCTCCAGGGCAATGGGGGCATCAGTGCTGTGGGTGGGTGTCCTAATTTCTCTTGTTCATTTCCCTTCAGAGTTGAAGGGGCAGCAGAGCCACTTCCAAGTGAGGTGTTGGGCCCTGAAGAGCTGAAGCCCACGCCATGGGAGCCAGGGGCTCTGCTCACTGGTGAGTTCCTGCTGTGTGGTAAGCCCTCAAAGTTTCTGCTACTGCAGATTGGATCCTGTCTTCCAACTTGCCTGAGGGCCTTTCAGCTTTTAGCCTGGGTGGATGCAAGGGTGAAGGGGACAGAACCACAACCTAAGGTGTTGTTGCAGAAGTGACTCCTCCACAAGAGCTGCATCTGCCAGCCCCACCTAGTCCTGAGGTGAGTAGTGTCCCTTCCAAACCTCCTTTGCCCCTCTCCCTCGGGTGCTCTTTCAACCCAGGCCACTGCCAGCCTACAGGGGGCTTTTATGTAAAATAGTGAAGGGAGCTCTTTTCCTAATCCATTTCATTCAGTGCCACATCTACTTCCTAAACAATATGCTTCTGGAAACTCTATTAAGTTTGGTAAATGGCGATATAGAAAGGCTTCAGGCCTTTTGTTCATAAGGTTACTATGAGTCATGCTCAATAGCAATCAACAACATTCAGTGTAATATCTATGTACTGGATACATGAATACACTCAAGAGCTGCCAAAGTTCCTGCCCCAGCCCTTCCTAAGAAACCTGTATGACAGAAAAGGAAAAAAAAGTAGCATATAGCCGTACCTCCCTTTTCCACTCAGCGTAAGAGGCCCCCAGCCCCCCCATCTCCAGAGAGCCCGCCTGCTCGCCGCCGCCGCCGCCAGTTACTTTTCTGGGACAAGGAGACCCAGATCTCCAGGGAGAAATTCCAGGAACAACTGCAAACCAAAGCCCACTGCTGGGAGTGTGTGAGTGCTGAAGACCCCATACCACCCCCAACAAAGACGGCTGGGGGAGGGGCGAGGTGCACTATAAATTTGACATAAAACTCAATTCCATCCCCCAGGAAACACGATGCACATTTGTACAGCCATGATTCTGCACCTTATTTTAGTGATTTTGCCTAGCACATATCTGGCACCCAGATTACAAATTCTATCAGCATTAGTGGTGTAGGGAACGTAGAGAGATGGTAGATTAAGGTCAAAATAAGCAGAGAAAGGGTGTCCTCACAACTGGGTTTCTGGTCTTTCATCCTGTAGCCCATGGTGCAGCCCCCTGAGAAGACAACTATGAGCCCTGCTGAGCTGTTCCAAACTCCAACTCACAGTAAGAGTGGTGGGATTTGGGTACCGAGGCCCTTCCAAGCCCAATCTCAAACTCTGATCCTACTGTCCTTTATTCTCAGCTGGCTGGCTACCCCCAGAACTACTGGCTCTCTGGACCCACTGTGCCCAGGTGCCCCCACGGGCACTCAGACGCAGACCGCCTCCAGAGCCTGAGGAGGCTGCTGAAAGGGAGGCAGCACCTGAGGAAGAAAGAAGAAAGACTGAAACTCTGAGTGAAATTGAGGTGCACACAGACCCCTTCCTGAAGGCCCCGAGCTCTGCTTTGCCTGAGTTCAGAGCAAACTTTCTGTTCCTGTCAGCAAATTGTTTTGTGCTTCAAGTCCTGAGCAACAGTGAGGGAGCATATGTCCTGGCCTCAGAGGCAGATCAGGATTGGAATCTTCTCCCACCCCTAACTGCTTAGCTCCTGTTTCTGTGATGCTTGAGGCTTTAGCTGTCTCTTCTGTCCCCAGGACCTCAGAGAGGCCCAGGAACCCAGTGGTCCCCTTATGCTGTCTTCAGGTAAGACTGCAGTATAGGTGGGGGAAGTCCTAGATTCGAGAAGCTTTAGAGACTACTCTAAGCATTGTCCAGGAAAATGTATTCCCCACTTGCTGATGCTGTTTATTGTAGCAAGGCCCTGCCACAGGTTTCCAGTCAGACCAATGGGCCCCAAGATCCTGAAAGCTCAGATCCACCCAGAACCCTCCCCAGCACCTTTCTTCCCCTACAGAGCTCTCTCTAGAAGCTGCTGAGGAAGAGAAGTCCCGCACTAGCCTCATCCCTCCAGAAGAGCGGTGGTAAGCAGCCTGGTTGTGTGCATTTGGGGCTGCAGCCATGGCCAGGTGGAGGAAATGCGGGGAAGGTGATGCCCGTCATTGTTCCGGGTGCCATCTTCCCCTCCCCATATCTGGCTCCCATGTCCTCCCAGGGCCTGGGCTGAGATGGAGCAGCCAGAGCCTCCTGCATTGCCCGTTGTGCCTGAACTCCCCGAAGTGCCTATGGAGCTGCCTTTGGAACTGCCTCCAGAGCCAGAGCTGGTCTCGCTGGAGGCTGTGCACAGGTAACAAGGAAGGGGTACCTCACTGGGGTGAACCTGCGCTGTGGCCTCAGCTAATTGCTCCTGATCCCTGTAGGGCAGTGGCACTGGAACTACAGGCCAAAAGAGAACCTGACTTCAGCAGCCTGGTGCCACCTCTGAGTTCCCGCAGAACAGCTGCTCGGGTTTTCTACCTACTCCTGGGTAAGCATAGGGACCTGAGTGTATTTGTGTGTAGGGCGGGGCAGGGAAAACACACAGGCCAGAGGCAGCTGTCCACACTGGAGTGGGGGAAGGTACAGAGTGCTCCTGACCTCGCCCCTTCCTCCCTGCTTGTCTAGTGCTCTCAGCACAGAAGATCCTTCGTGTGGAACAGGAGCGGCCGTATGGACGCCTCTTGATAAAGCCAGGACCCAGATTCCACAGCAGTTAGAAGCTACATGCAAAGCTTTCAGGAAAACAGCTACATTAAATCAGGTTCTGCCTTACTGGGCCCTGTCTGCCTCGTTTGTAAATGTGTGTCTCCATCTTCCCTGCCTTAGAGCAGAAAACTGCCTTTATTACAGTACGATGTCAAGACTTCACTTGTGTTACCCTACAGTGTAACAAGGACAGCCCCAAAGATGTTCTTGTAAGGCAGCAGACAGGTGAGCACGAGGCCTAGACTCTGGTAAGGTGCAAGCTGGACATAGGCCAGGAAGTGGTCTAGGCTGTTCAGTTCTTCTGTCCTGGCCACAGCTTGAAGTCTACGTGAGGCCCAAAGCGGCCTGCAGCTCCTGAGCTTTGTCACCAGGCAGTGAGCCCAGGGCTGCCTGGAAGCTGTCAGCATGCTGTTTGGCTAGGAAGGTCAGGAGCAGCAGCAGTGTGGCCTTGGCATCTGGATAGAGAGTATAGAGGGTCAACCCCTTGCTCCCAGGCCCTGTGAGCACTACTACTCCCAGCCCCACCCCAGCTCTGCCCATCACCCTCACCTGCTGGGACCTTGCTGTCAGCCAGAACCTGGCTGCAGATTCGCAAAAGTTCAGGAGCCACATCTACAACCTGTGAAGAGGAATGGTGGATTCAGGGGCAGTAGTGCCTGGGGCCTTAAGAGTGGCCAAAGGGGTTAAGACAGAAGTACCAGAACCGGGCTTCCCTACCCAGATGGGCTGAAGATAGGGCTGAGGTGGTGGAGAACATGGAAAGGCAATTCTATCAGGGTTACTTGAACCAGATATTGATTCACAGGCATCCGTAAATCACTGTGTTAATACAGTTTGCTTTGAGAAAATAGGAGATGTGTGACCAAAGGTGACTAAAGTCATAGCTTCAAGACCAAAAGCCCACATACCAAGGAGCTCCAATAACCTACAAATATCTAAAGGGACAAGATGGAGAACACACACAGGAACACGGGGTAATAACTCCAAACCTAGCTACTCAGTACAGACAAAATCTCACCCAGAGAGTAGAGCCTCTCTGATTGAAAGGGTTGGTGGAGTTTCCCAGTATACAACTTTTGGCACAAATGAAATGGTAGAAATGGCTATGGAGGATTGTGCTTCCCTGAGGAAAAATGCTCCCTCCTCAGCCACCAGACTGGCTGCCAACCCTTGCAAGTGACAGAAGAGAATGTGGATGAACAGAGGACTATCTAATAACAGCGACAACTGACACCAGTTCTCTTCTATGACCAGGACACCTGGTCCCCTCCAAGGGCCTGGGGAATTACTTACTGCCACCAAGCACGATCATTACCTGGTCAGGGCTACTCTGGTAGAGAAAGGTGAAGAGGTGTCCGATGGTGACCCACTCCTCCAAGTCCTCCTTCAGCGGCAGTGCGTGCAGGAGGGCAGCGAGCACCTGGACAGAGATATCTCAGGTCTATCTGCTCTGCCTCCCACCACCTCAGCTGTTTGGCCCTGCCTGAAGCCCTCGTCTCTCACCTGGGGTTCTGGTTTCTTTGTGGGACTAGCCATCAGAAGGCGGGCAAGTGCCCCACAGATATTGTCACGGACACGAATGTGGCGCTCTCGTGCTAACAGGGGCAACAGGAACCCCAAGAGCTTGGGGAAATGTCTGGGACCCAGGTCAAGGAACAAGTACACACAAAGGCAGACCCTACCCTCAGCCCCTTGGCACAGGAAAAGGCGTGAGCCTGACACACAGAGAGACAGAGAGGCTTTTACTCTCCCTGCACTCCTGGTGGTTGTCAACCTCTGGCCCCATCCAAGACTTCCCCTGCAAACTGAGGATACTCCTGGGCAGGGCGTCCGCCGTGTTCTGCCAGCACACCGAGTCCAAATATAGCATTGCTCCGCACCTCAGGGTCTGCCTCCCGGGCACTGCTCAACAGCACAGGAAGCAGCCGAGACACAAACTGGGCTGAGGCAGTACCCAGACCCTGAATGGACTCTGCTAGGGTTCCCACTGCAAACGACTTCTCTGCCACTGTACAGCCCTGTTTCTGGTAGTGGAAAAGTGGAAAAGGAATACAAATCGTTTGAGATAAATACAGGTGGGCTGGGAACAGGGGTGGAATGGAGCTCAATGTCAGTGAATGGAACACGCACCGTCTTGCACAGCAATAGTGGCAAGAAGCCAGCAAAGAAGGGGGCAAAGGCATCTCCTCCAGCAGCAGCAGCCAGGACAGGGATGGCCTCTCCTGCATTTTCCAGTAACATAGCATCGTATTCAGCCTGTTGAGGCAGGTCAGGGGTTGAGCTCCAGGGCCAGCTCTGTGACTGGGCATCTCCAACCATGTCCCACTACTGCCATGCCCCAGTTTGTGGCCCATGGATGACAGGACTCAGCCTTCCCATACTGGGCTTCTCACAACTCCAAATGCTTCTCTTGGCCATTTCACTCTCACCCATCACATCTCTAGACGCTCTAGTCCACACTGTTTTCCTTCCCTGAGTTCTCACAGGCCAAGTGAAATCAAGATTGGGTCATTCTGAGCCTTCACTCATCTACTTTAGTGGCTGGCTCTCCTAAGTTTCACTGCATAACCACCACCACCTCCACAGAGACCAATCAGGTTGCCGGGTCCCTAGAGCTCTCACCTGGTCCTCATCCTCCTCTTCATCCTCATCACTGTCCTGGCAGGTTATCTGTGGGCAGTTAACTCAGTTCAGCCCAGCTCTCCCGCCTTCATCCCATGGGGTTGGGGGAGCAGGACTTGTAGCTTCTGACTGCCCCAATCTAGGGCCAGGTCTCCTCTCCCTCAGCCCACCCACCCTGCTCACCTTCCTCTGCAGTACAGCCTTGAGCACACTGCAGAGCTCAGCAAGGCGCCCGGGAGGCTGCAGGGCAATGGCCCCACAGCTGCGCAGCACACCGGTCAGAGCCTCCAGCACAGCCATCACCACCTGGCGTTCTCGTTCCCCAGTGACTGCCTGCATATAAGACGGTACCACCCGGGCCAGAGCAGCCTGCAGAGCTGAGGACATCACTGATTGAAGCTCTGGCCAGGCCCTGCCCCACCCTGACTGCAGTCCCCGAGCCTGGTCCCAGTCTCCCCTCCTCACCAGCAGTGTTGGGTTCTGAGGGGCAGCTCTGACAGGCCTTGTGCAGCGCACAGCAGAACTGACCCAGGGCCTCATGCGCTGCTTTCCGAACACTGAAGTAAGGGCACTGCAGGATGAAGGAGACTGTGGGTGTGCCTGCCAGGTACAGGGTGAACACAGGCCACTAACCCACAAGTCCCACCTACCCCTGTTCACTGGCCCACTCACCTCCAGCAACCTGAATACTTCTTCAAAGACACTCTCCATGTATGGAAGGAAGGCCACACTGTGGACAGACACACAACCATGGGGAGGTGGCTCCCAGGTGGGGGTTCAAGGCAAAAGAAGGAGGAACACTCACTTTGTGTTCACAGAGATCTCCCCCAAAGCAGCACAAGTGTCTTCTTTCTCATCGAAAAAGGCATTCTCCACGCTGTACCTAAACAGGAGGCAGTGGTCGTCAGTCACAGCTCCACAGACAAAATCACAGTCTGGATTTCTCTGGCCAACACGGCAAGCCTCCGCACCCTGAGATCTCCGAGTCCTCGTCGTTGTCCATGTCCTCGTCCATGAGTTCCTCCTCCTCCTCCTCTTCCCCATCACGCTCGTCGTCAAACAGAAGGAATGAGCTGCTGCCATCATACTGAGGCTGGATGTAGGAGTGATAGGAGGACTCAGGTTCAGGGGGTCCAGGAGACAGTGTATTTCAGGCTGACCATTCCCAGCCATCCTGTCAGCCGCTCCCCCTGCTCACCACGATGCCCTCGGTGGAGCGCAATGACAACAGCATAAGCGTGGTGATTTTCGGCAGATAAGGGGCAAGGCCCTCCCCCATCAATCCCGATAAGGCTGCAAATAGGCTGTACCTGGTGGAAGTAGACAGAGACTATGCAAATTCCATCTGCTATAGCCAGACATGGTGGAAAGCCTGGCTGTGGTCCAGATCACATGCACAGAGCATGGGAGTGAGGACTCTGTGGATCTAGTGGTTGGGCATGTGGGTGGAATCAGGGGCCACTCACGTGCAGCGCCGCAAATCAGGATCGTCTACCTGGTCGCACAGGCCCAGCCCTAGCTGGCAGCATTCCTCAGCCAGGGGCCTCATGGGCTCCCCTACTGCTCGTGCCAACACACCCAACGTCTCTGTGGAACAAGAGTTTGGTTAACGTCAGAGTGTGCAAGTGAGCTGAAGAAAGGTAGGACCAAGACCTTGGAACTAAAGGTAGCAACTGAGGGAATTGAGAAACACCACTTACTCCTACTAGACAGTGTCAAGGTGACCACATTTGATGAGAAGTAAGACAGCTGTGCTGCCCTAGGGGAGTGCTTGTGAATATCAGGTGATCACCCCACACCCTAGCACTGGGACCTCACCTAGTAACCCTAACCCTCATTTACCCAGGCTCTGGATCTGCACAGGCTGAAGGTCCTCATGGCCTGTCAAGAGGAATTCCTGCAGGCATTGCATGATAGCAGGGAAGTAGGGCAGCAGGGAGGCCTGGGCAGCTGTGGCTGCAGGACAGAGAAAGAGTCAGGGTGGAGGAGAGGGGAAGGATGCTAGCACAGGCTCTCGGGGGAAACCCTATTCCCCCATCTTCTTCTCACCAATGGCCCCTAGGGCGCTCACAGCCAGCTCCTTGACTCGAGGGCTACTGGGGTTCCTCAAAGGCTGTAGCATACAATCCATAAGCTCAGGAAGGTAGGGCTGCACCTTGGACCCTATATGAAAAAGTCCTCCTCTCAATCAACCCAGGTTTCTATCCTTTTGGATACAGACTGATCCTGTGGTGGCCTTTGGGCCCTAGGGCAAAAAAGGGCAGCAGACTCCTCTCCATCACACCCCCCCCACCATTACTACCTAGGTTCTCCACAAAATTCTCCAGGGCATAACAGGCCTTGGCTAGGTGTTGTACATGTCCTGGTGGCACTGACTTTAGGTAGGCAAGGAGTAGCGGCATTACTTCCCCTGAATAGTTGCTGATATGGGGCTGAGGGAAGGAGAAAGAGGTGCCAGAGTCAGGCTCAGGTGCAAGGCACACACTCCAGGAAGAATGCTTAGACAGGAGATGCAAGCTAAAGGCATGATGGTTAAGTCTTGGGGATGGGAAGGGACTGAAGAAGCCACAGGCTATGTTCAGCCCAGCTGACCTGCAGGTTCTCGGAGAACTGGCCCAGGGCAAAAAGTGCAGCATTTCGCACAACATGGGATGGGTCTTCCAGGCCCTTACATACGATCTGCAGTAATGGGGCCAGCAGTCTGGGTGGGAGCAGAACAAGACAACAAGAGTCTAAGGAAAATGGAACAGAGTACAAAACTGGCCTGTTTTTGCTTCCCCTGGGAAAAACCAACCTGACCCCTCTGCTGTTGTTTTGGTGTGTCACTAAATTGGAACTGACTCATAGCTGACCCCCCAGCAGGTTTTCAGAGGCAGTGAATCACATGGGAGGAGACTGCTCATCCTTCTCCCACAGAGTAGCTGGTTGATTCGAACCTCTAATGCACCATAGTTTCTTACCGCTAAGCCACCAGAACTCCCTTTCTGGCCTCATAACTGAAATAATAATTTATTTTATCTCCCAAACCAGACACATGAAGAGTATAATGTTACTGGTAAGTAGGCTGAAACAAAAATAAGCAAAGACTGTCCCAGGAATGTGGTCCACTTCTCAAAGCTCCTAATCACTCAAGTAGAATATATACCTCTGCCTGATGTGGTCACCAGCTCCATCAGACAACACGGCCAGTACCAGGAGCCCAGCCTTTCGTTGGTATGGGCTTGCACTCTGCAGAGCTCCTTCCAACATGGGCATCTAGGGAGACAAATGGTACTCTCCTAATATTCCAGCAAGAGCATGCCCATTCTTATAGCAAAAAGTCCCCTCAAATCTACTGGGACTAAAACTTTCTGCAGATGGGAATGCCAGAAAGTAAAACCATACTTACCAGCTGGGGACAGAGCTTCTCAGGGGGGAGGTGTAGTGCCAGCATGTCCACAACCTGAGAAAGAATGGGAAGGTTTTGTTTAACTCTATCTCTGTCTCTGCAATAATCTAATACCCTACATCTTGGCCCTATTCTATGTCTTACCTGTACAGCAAAGTGCTTGGGAGTCTCTCCTGACAACCCCATCTCCATCTCATCCTCTTCTGAATCCTGGTCCTCAGGATCACACTGCCCCAAGGGTGGCTCGGCAGTCATAATGGGGAAAAGTGTGTGCAGTAAGGGTGGCAACAGACGGTTCTTCAGTAAGGCCTTGAGAGGGAAAGCAGAAAAATGCCCTAAAGTCTACTCCCAAGATGGGATCATGTTTGTTTTTGGTTTTGGTTTTTTTTTTAAAAAAAAAGATAATAAAATCCAGCCTTCTAGGAGCTAGAAAAGGGGCACCACAAGAAATTTCCAGTCTCGAGCTGGGAGCCAGGTCAAAGTTAAACGTATCAGCCAAGGTGTTTTTGCATACCCTGAGATGGAAAGCCCTTAAGTTGGACTAACAGCGGAGAAAAGTGTAGGGTGATGTGTATCAGAGGGCACTCACCTTGCTCTTGACTTTGACTAAAAAACTGAGGCAGCAGAGAATGCGTACTCGTATTGCATCACCTAGGGCCACATTTCCAGCAACCTGCCCAGAGACTAAGGGGAATCAGAGGCAGGCAAGCAAACTCCCATCAGAACATTATATATGAACAAATCCACCCGTCTCACCCCCAGGCAGAAATTAAGGACTTCCGAGAGGTGGGGTGTGATGATGGGCATCTCTGACTCTAGCAGCTCGTCTAGGGCCTCCAGGCTCTCACAGGCCTTTGCCTAAGGAACAGAAGGAAAACTCATATAGAGCTGCCATGTTTCTTCTTCTGTGGACCAGGTGAAATATTCCTCATTCTCCTTCCAGTAAAGTCCCACCTCTATGTCCTCACCTCATCTATGGGGATTAGGGTCTGCACAGCCATGATAAGCTTGGGCACCAACATCCGTGCAAGAGGCTGGAGGACACAAGAGGAATTGAATTTCAGAAATCATAGAGCAGCCTATGATCTTCAGAGCTGAGAAACTAGCAGCCTCTTCACAAATTGGCTCTTGAGAAAGAGCTCAAGTATAGGAATGGGTCTCAACTACCAGTCTGCCCCCTCCCAGTAGCCAAGTAAGACAACAGGCAGGAAAAGAAGTATCACTGTATACCAAAGTCTAAACCATTGTGGGGGATGGGGTAGGAAAGTGTGGGCCTACATCTCACCACATCATCAGTGCCAAGGAAGGGGGCCATGGAGGTCAGAGTTCGCAAGGAATAGAAGAGTAGGCACGGGGAGCCCACTGCACCAAGGGTCTCATTCAGAAGTCGAAGAAGCTCCCGGTGATGAGTTTGGAAAGCATCAGGTTGGGAGGTCACCACCACACTCAGTAACAAAAATCCCATCTTCCAGGAATAGGGGATAGAAAAGAGATATTTACACTGTATATCCAGCCTTCAGTCCCTCCCTCCTGCCCAATGTAAAACAGTACCTCTTTCTCTGGGATGTGAGAGCTATGGGTACTGTGTTGAAGGAGCTCCATGAGCTGAGGCCAGGCCTTCAAACCTTCCTTCCGAAAAATGGTGGCTGTGAGCTGGGCCAGGCTGAGGGTCACAGAATGACTGCAAACAGGAAGTCCCTCTCATCATCCTTCAATACTTTCCTTCCTCCCATACATGCTAGCCTACCTTCTAGGGGCAGCCAGGAGAGAGAAGCTCTCAGGTGTGGACATAGTGTCTACATCAAGTTGAGACAAATGAGGCAGTGATTTGGATGAAGACCCAGCCAAGAGGTTTGTAATCTGATAAACTCAGTCTCAGATTGAATTTCCATTCCATTCTTCAGACTCAGGTTTCATAAATCACCACCAGCCCATTCTCAAGAACTTCCAAGCGTTTAGTGTTCAAAGCAGTTCAGAATCTCTGGCTTTACCCTAACAGTATCTGTTCTCCAGATACAGTCCCCAGGCCCTGCTGTAAAACTCTGCTGGTACTGATGTTAATGACCCCCAAATCTCAGTTTACAGCTGAAAGCCCGAATGTGTGAGTCAGAGGAAGCAAGTAAACACTCACTCAGTCTCTCTCTGCAGGGATGTCAAGACCAAGGACTTGAGGCTGGAATTCAATTAGCAGATATTCAGTACTACCCTGTATGAAAGCAAAATCAGCCCGACCCCGTCCTGCCCAGGGCCCAGCCCACCTCTCCCTAGGTTCCGCGGCGAGTCTCCGCCAGCGAGTACTCAGTCGTCTGCGTGTCAGCACAGCCGCGAACTGACGGATCTAGGGGCGAGGAAGCAGAAGGGAAGATCCAGGCAAGAAGGTGGAGATCGGGTAGCAGTGGGAAGGAACTGGGGTTTGGCCAGTGGCATGCTGTGGGCAGCTCAGCGGGAAGGGGAAGGGGCTTCACCTGAGGGTCGGCCGCTGAAGCCAGAAGGTCACAGAGCGCCGAAAGGGAGGCAGGGTCCCGAAGGGTGATCTGGAGCTGCTCTGTGGCCTGAAAGGGGGCAAGGTGTCAGAGTCCGGCCCTTCCGGCTTCCTCCCGCTCGCCCTGGCCCAGTCCCGCCTGCCCCATACCCGGCGAATGCGTTCGGTGTCTGGCAGTAGTAACTCCCGAAGGATCTGCTCCAGGCCGGTGGGCTCCATGGCAGCAGCAGAGCCGCGGGTCTGAGCCGGTAGAGGTAGGGACAGCACGTGGAGTCTCTGACATCCACTTCCGCCGGAAAGGGCGTTGCTCCAAGCACCTTCCGTCGCCTAGGTGATCCAACGCGTTTCCCACTAGGGGCTCTGGCTCCGCCGCTTCCGTTGGTGCGTTCACGGACTCAGCCGCGGAAACAGGACCCTAACAAGATCTGTTCCGGAGGATAGTTCCCAGGCCCTGCTGCTGGACTCTGTTGTGTACTGTTGAGTCGGAAGCAACCCTCCAAGGGTTTCTTCCCCCCACCCCACTTTATTTCCAAGGGTTTCTTAGAGGCAGTAAATCACATGGAAGGAGACTGCCCATCTTTCTCCTGTGGATTCAAACGTTGGACCTTTGGGTTGGCAGCGTAACTCCATACCGCAAGGGCTCTTTTTGTAAAATTAAACTTTTCTGCGTTCCCAAGACTGACTCAGCTTTCCAGGGCACTGTGCACTTAACCGCAGAAACTGAGTGCCTATATCCAGACCAAACCTTAACTACAGGATCCTTTTTCTTAGTAAATTTTATTTTCATAGTTGTAAAAAGAAAAATAGGGACCGAAACTAAAAACAACTTTAAAAATCCAAATATATACTCCTCATAATAGAGATTTCGAGTTTCCAGGCCCTCTCTGGGAATAGGAGGACCAACAGGGAAAGGCAACAATGCCATCACACGATTCAGTCACTCAATCAGACGTGACCCTGGCAGGAGAGGTCAATGGAGCATTTAGAAAGGGCATAAAAGAGATCACTAATTCTGGCCACCCAGAACTCAGTCCATCTTGAGGTTAACATAGATATATCGGATGAACTTTAGGGAAGAAAAAAAAGAGATTGTGCCCAACATGAGGAAAAAGACGTAACCAGTAAGTAAGGAGTAGCCAAAGAACTCTACTGTCTGTACTGCCCCTGACATGTTGGAGCGCCGGGCATAGTAGAAAACTGAATATAGGAAGATGAAGAGTCCAGTGGAGCCAACACTCAGCACTGATCGCCACCACCAGCGATAATCTTCCCCAGACAACTGGAAGTAGGTGAGTGCAATGGAGATGCAAGCCCCCACGCTCAACAGGATGGCAAAGACAAAGAAGAGAATGCCGTATAGTGTATACTGCTCCCGACCCCAGACTGTGGCAAAGATGTAGTATAATTCCACAGAGATGGCACTGTAGAGAGAAGAAACAATACACCATGTTAAAGGGCTGCACACTGCAAGCACAGTGCTCTGATCAGCATCTCGGACCCATCCTCCCCCTTGCTGGGCCACTATGAAAGGTAAGTGAACTGATTTCCTAACTTCATAGGACAGTCCTCTGCTCTCATTTAACAAATATGACTAAGTTCTTGTCTTATTTTTTACTGGATAATATGCCTGGCACAAAGAGGTTGAGTGAAAAAAATGACTAGTTCATTGGTTTAAACTCCACACAGGGCTTGTAGACACTTTAGTCAGAAACAAAGAATATGATGAAGGGAGAGTCTCTGGAGAACTTTAAAGGTGAAACATTTCACATATCTAAACTAATACCAGCTCAGTCTTGTTTAGGGATAGAAGAAACCATGTAATGACCTCTTAATGTTACAGCTAAACTAGAAATTATTACTGAATTGGATTAGGTTACAGGGTGGTGGATGAGGAAAGGAAAACTCAAGGTCAAGATCTGTAAGTAATCGCAGTAGAATAAAAAGAGGATACCTGAAAGGTAGGAAGCCTCCAACAGTCATGTGGATGAGGGTCGATTTATACCACGGCTGGGGTGGGATCTCTCGGGCGATATTCTTCGTGCGACAGGGTGCATCAAAGGGGCTAGCATTGTTCTTCCCGAAGATGCCTCCAATCACAGTGAGAGGAAAGCCCACCAGTAGCCATACTGTCAGCAGCAGCAGGATGGTGGTAGCTGGCAGAGCTTGTGTTGAACCATTGGCCCAATGCACTGAGTTCACCACACTCCATGTCAGAAAGAAAGGCACTGCAGGTATATGTCCCCAGAGGGAAGGTTAGCACTGGGAGCTATGTTCTTGGAGGCACCCATTTATATTGGACCAGAAAGGACAGAGGTAAAGTAATTTTATCACTATAAACAGCAGACATATGCTGTGGGATATCCACATAGGGCCCACTGCTCTCACCCATGTCACACTGTTCTTGTCTTACTAACACCCTCTTCCCACACTCACCATCATTAATAAAGATCAAGATAGCTGCTACATAAAGATCTAAAAGTTATATAAAACCTGTCTTTGGATTAAGGCTCTATTTTGAGAAAGTCCTGGTTCACATGTAAACATGATGGGATAGAAATCAAACATTTAGGATTAAGGACAAAAAAGGTTTTGAATGCAGACTATGACTGCCTTTGAAAGCGCAAAATGGTTCAAAATGCTGCAGTAGAGTTACCCTCCTCCAATATGAAGAAAGAACTTAGGGGAATCAATAAATTCAAAGGAGTTCTTTCAGTAAGTGGTTGAGAATACAGGCTCTGGAGTAAAAGTGACTGGGTTTGAAGTCTGGTTCACAACTTTTTAGGCGTATAATCTTGGGCAAATTATTGAATTAGCTTGAAATTAAATTTCCTTATCAGTAAAATGAGAGCAGTGTTAATGAATTACTTCATAGGGTTATTGGGCTATAGGAATATAGAGCATTTAGAATGAAACATAGCTTGTTTTAAGGGTTTAATAGTTTTTAACTATTCTTGTCCTTGAGTAGTTTTCTTATTCTGTTTCTTTATGCCTATCTTTATTTCCTTAAAGCTTTACTCCGATATTGGGTTCCATGATGTGTTCCAAGTTCCTAAGTCCAGGCTGACCCACTGGGGAGAGAGGGGAGCTCACCAGAGAAGAGACTGGTGGTGAGAATGATATTCCACACCCAACGCTCGCCTCCAATTTGCCGGTAGAAGTGGCTTGACACGTAGCCAGAGATGCAGCAGGTCAGGGCATATAATAAGATAGCTGCTGAGTTAATGGCCCCATGACGGTGCACGTTGAACATGCCCAGTAGTGCCATGACAATAATGCCTGCAGGTAACAGCGAAAAGACTATGTGTTAAGTTTCACCTATACTTCTAGCATAGGAGATTGGGCCCCTTTTCCCTCAGCCCCAGGCTTTCAGCAAAACAATCTCCCCCAACTTTCTTGTCCAGAAAATCCATAGTATATACATTCTCACTAATGCCACTTCATTCCTCAGGTCTCCCCCTCACCTTGGGTAGGTAGAAGACCCACAGGCATTTTCTCAACAAGCTATCTACCTAATTCTACCCATTAAGAGAAATCCCTGTTTAATTCTTATCACCTCACCAGTGCCAAGGGCCAGGAACTGGGCACCCACGCCAAGCACAGAACAGAGCAGGCCACGGTATGGAGGAAAGCGAAAAACATCTGTATGGATAATTTTCCAGCCATTGTCACCCTGGTCAAAGTCATCACCAGAGCCTCCAGAGGTTGTCTCTTCATCCAGGTTGTACCGAGCCAAGTCATTACGAAGCACACGCATGAGAATGACAGCGACAAAACCCACCAGTAGAAACACAAGCACCATGGAGTTGATGATCGACAACCAATGGATTTCCAGTGTTCGAGGAAAGAAACCACCATCATCACCACGGCGCCTATCACTCCGCTGCTCCACTGAAGTCTCAGACCAGCGCACACTGTAAGTATGAGTGAGACCCAGGAACTCATCAGGCCGTAACCCATCCAAGCTGTGGGGCTTGACATCCCGTACTGAGACATTGGCAAAGATAATTCGATCCCTGTGGAATTCTAGGTGGAAGTCCAAATGGGTCCAGAGTCCTATCTTGTGGCTGTGTGGCAGAAAGCCACTCTCCTCCATGTAGCCCACAAAGCCTCGGATTGGCAAGTCGTCTACCACAAATTCAAAGTAGTACAGCTCCTCGATGGCCTGGCGCAGCTGTTCTACCTACAAAGAGTAAGTCAGGAATCAATCAGACAAGGCCTCCCTGGGATAGGGCTAGGGCAGGGTTTCTCATCCTCAGCAATTTATTTTGGGCCGTGACATTTTAGACCTGACAATTTTTTGTTTTGGGTACTGTCTTGTGTTTTGCATCCCTGTTCTCTTCCCTGGGTGATGCCATTAGCACCAGCCAGTATTAAAAAAAAAACAAAACCAAAAAACAAACAAACAAAAAAAACCCCTTCAGATACTGCCAAATGTCCTTTGGAGTATAAAACTGTCACTTTAAAAAAAATGTTATTATTTTTTTAGTATTAAAAAAAAAACAAAACCAAAAAACAAACAAACAAAAAAAACCCCTTCAGATACTGCCAAATGTCCTTTGGAGTATAAAACTGTCACTTTAAAAAAAATGTTATTATTTTTTTAGTGTGTACCGTCAAATCAGATCTGACTGGTACAGGAGGAGACCTGCCCCGCCTTCAGCAGAGCATCTGGTGGATATGAACTGCATACCTCTAGGATTGCAGTGTAAACTTGTCACTTTTGAGGATGACTGGATTAGGAACTAGCATCTCATACCTGGTGCAGTATGTTAGAAACTTAAGGGACATGGTCCTAAAGTATGACTTGTTAAAGAGAAAGAATGGCAGAGGAAAGTTAAGTAGAGAGGAAAAGTAGCCAGTCAAGAATGAGGTGAACATTTGGTATGAAAGGAAACACAACTATGGAAGAGTGAAAGCTGGAACACTGTGGGCTCTAATGTCACCTCTGCAACTCACTATCCTTGTAATCTCAAAAAAGTCATTTCTAAATTTCCACACTTCGGTTTTTCAAGTGAACTATCATCTTCCCTTATCTACCACATGGAGGGTTGTAGTTAGAATCAATACAGATAATGTTCATAAAGGTAATCTGAAAACGATAAATGCACCCTGAAAACCTGCGTAAAACACTGGTACTAGTCCCTAGGGGAAGGGCTGGGTGGCAGCCATGAGGACAGGCTGACCTGTGCAGAACTGAGCTGCATGTGACACAGAACTCGCTTCTCCACATTTTCCCGAAAGCGGATCTCGTACAAAGACTCGGCCATGCGATCACCATCCAGGACTTCACCCAGGCTAAGGCTTTTGTGACGAATCTTCTCAGGGCAGCAGACTGGAAGCTGATAATAGTGGTAAGTCTCCTGTGGGTTATGGTAGGGTCCCACTTTGTTGACATACAGAATGACGGGGTCGCCGGCCTTGTAGTGTGTCACGCCTTCCACCCCTGGTCCACAGCCTGTGCCCAGCAGCAGCAGCAGGACTGGCAACCATCGGCAACACCAACTTCGAGGGTGCCTTAGGATTGTCATCCTTAAGGCAGTGGGACCTATTGGGGGAAGTTCTCCGGTTATGGAAATCAGGAATAGGCTCCGGATGACTCTGTTCAGGTTTATTCAACTGACACCTACTGGCTCCACTTCCTCCCACTGGGCTCTGAGACTTCCCCCCTAGAGGCCACGTTCGGACAGATCCACACAACGGAGCGTCTACGTTTTTTCACCCAGGGTGCAGTCTCTGCCGCCCACCCCAGCCCGTTCCCATGGCAACACCACGCAGCCTCGCGCCTCAGGCCCCTGCCCGCCACAGACCCGGGGTCCTCACCGCACGGGAAGGGCTGGCCGAGGCGGCGCCAGCGGCCTTGGCGGCCCCGTCGCTGCCCTTGGGCTCCTTCTGGGGTCTTCCCCAGAGCGATGCGGTAGCGGCGCCGGCTTGGAGAGGCCCTGATGATCGACCTCTATGGGGCTGCCTGCCGCTGCGCCTGATGGCAGAGGCTGCGGCCACCCCACGGGGGACACTGCACTCGGCTCAGCCAAGTGCTTTCCGATGAAGTTTCCTGCAGCCCGAGGCCTGGCCAGCTTTGGGGCTTCGCAATGCTCAGCTAGCCCGGCCCTGGAAGGGAGTCCTCCCGGCGCTTAGGAGAACAGCCCAGGACACGTCAGTCTTGCCACTTCCGCCCTCACCGGTAGGGGCCTTGGCTGGGCAGAAGCCTTCCTGGCGTGCAGGTTGGACCGGGCCTCCGGCGCTGCCCCCGAGAGGCTGCTCCGTGGTGGTCGTGTTATGAGGAGAGGGCTGTAGCCGAGGGCAGGCTGCGGGAACGCCGATGCCGTTTCGGGAGAAGAGTTGTCACCAGGCCGTCTGAAAAGCGGAGAACGAGCGGAGCGTCCGCTGGCAGAATGCATAGCACGCGCCACAGCCTGCAGAGACCTCCCTGCAACCCCTGCGGGCTGAGCTAGGCACGTCGCTGTGCCAGGCGCCTCGAGGCCGCCGAGCCTCGCTGCTCACCACTGCTACCTGCATAGACGGCCCTTGCCAGAAATGGATGTGTAAATAAAAGTCTCTTTCTCAGGTTGTTCTGGAGACTTCCTGTTCCACACTGTGACCGTTCTGTGTCCTGTAGTTAGCGAGCCTAACCTCGTCTGGTGCTGAGGCGCGCAAAGAGTTTGTGTCCTGATAGTCTGTGAGTTGGATAGCCTAACTAGGTAATTTCGATGGAGTTAAAAGATCTTGCTATCCATTTGTCTCTTCCGGTTTTGTTAGTTTCCCCCTTTATGTTTGGGCTTCTTAGTTCTTTAAATTTTATTTTTTGTGTGTGTGTACCGTCAAGTCGGATCAGACTAGTACGAGAGGAGATTGCCCCTCCTCCAGCCGAGCATCGGGTTGATTCGAACCATGTAGCTTTGGAATTGCAGTGCAGCTTCTTGCCACTAGACCACCAGAGCTCCCTTAGGGCTTCTTAGTTTTGTACTACATAGTTATTTTGAAAAGTTTCCTCTAGTCTATCTAGTGAAAGAATTCCTCAGATCAGATTCTGAGGCACTGACTTCTTTGGCCACCTGGGAGCATGGTATAAGGAAGCTAGCTATAAATTTTCTCTTTCCAAGGGAAAGAAACTGGTTAAACATTGTCTTTTAGTCAAACGATTAGCACTTGATGCCCACAAGCTGAGTCATAGGGGGAAATGTGGCCATTTGCTTCTGTAAAAATGTACAGCTTAGGAAACCCTATGAGGCAGTTTTACTCTGTCCTAATCCTGCTTGCTGCAACTGAGGAGGACCTGAAGTACTTGCTGCAGAAGGTCAAGGACTGCAGCTGTCAATGTGGATTAAAGCTCAACCTCAAGAAAACAAAGATTCTCACCATTGAGTCAATTGGCAGCATCATGATAGATGGTGAAGAGATTGAGATTGTTAACAGCTTTGGTTTGCTTGGCTCAGCAATCAACACACACTCTTGGTACCAGCAAAGATGAGTTGCATTAGGAAAGTCTGCTGTCAGAGACTTCTCCAAACTACTGAAGAGCAACAATATCAGTCTGGAGACTAAGGTGCACCTGATTCAGGCCATGGTCTTTGCAATCACTTACTATGTATCAGCTGGACAGTGACTAGGGATGATAGAGAGTTGATGCCTTTGAGCTGTGGTTCTGGAGAAGAGAACAAACAGGTTTGTCCTAGTGAGAGTGAGACCAGGTTGCTCCTTAGAGGCAAGAATTCTTAAGATTCGCAGACATACTTTGGACATGTTCCAAGGATGGATCAAGCCTGAGAGGGTGGAGGGACAGCACAAGAGAGGAAGATCCTTGATGAGATGGATTGATTCAGGGGTTAGGGTAACGGGGTTAGGTGTGTCGGAGACAATAAGATTGCCATAGGATAGAGCAGGGTTTAGGGCTTTTGTAAATAGGGTTGCTATAAGTCGCAGGTGATCGATGGCACATAACAATAGGATCACAGGTCATAGGATGTCAGTCTAGACACTAAGGTGCTCCTGATCTAGGCCATGGTCTTTGCAGTTACTTGTTATGCATCAGAGAGCAAGACAGTGACTGAGGATGACAGAAGATGAATCGATGCCTTCGAGTTGTGGTGCTGGAGAAGAGTTTTGAACATACCATGGGCCGCCGAGAAAACAAATAAGACTGTCTTGGAGAGAGTGAAACCAAGTTTCTCCTTGGAGGTTAGAATTTTGAAACTCCATCTCACATACTTTGGGCATGTGACCAGGAGACTGGTCCTTGGAGAAGGACATCATACTCGGAATTGTGGAGGGACAGCACAGGAGAGGAAGACCCTGGATGAGATGGATTGATACAGTAATTCGGGCAGTGGGAATTGGTATGTCAGAATTTGGCTAGCTCAGGATATGGCAGGGTTCAGAGCTGCTGAACATAGGATCACTAGGGGTCGTCTAGGTGACCTGATGGCACAGAACAACAATAGTAGTATCACAATGAGTCAGAATTGACTCTGGCAGTGGATTTTGTTTTCTCCTAAGTTACTTTTACAATTAGAAAAGTTAGAGGGCCTTTGGAATCATCCTTACTAACAACCATCTGGTCCTTAAAGTCAGAAACCTGAGTCTCTTTCTCAGCACCAACTCTTCAAATCAATGACACTGAACCACCTCTTTCTTCAATGTCTTTCAAATGTTTTCCTTCCACTATTCATATGGTTCAGACTGGTTACTTTCCTCTTGGGTCTTTTCCATGCTGCTGCTGTTGGAAGGATTGATTGGCTAATTTGCTTATTTCTTTTAATCTGAAAAGCTTCCCATTGCATGCAGTAAATCCAAACTTAACTTCCATAGAGGAAGGGACCCTCCATCAGATTTCTAAGACTGTACATCTCAATGGAAGGAGACTGTCCATCTTTCTTTTCTTGCAGGGAGCTACTGATGGATTCAGACTACCAGATACATGCAGCCATTAGGTTAGCAGTCTGATTCACTATGACCTACAATGCCAGAGGTCCCTTTAGTGCACAAGCTGCTCTGCAGGAGAAAGATGGGCAGTCTCCCATGTGCCTTACTGCCTCTGAAAACTAACTGGAGGGTCAGCTAGGAGTCCTTTCTGACTCAGTGGTATTTAACAACATTGCAGAAATACAACAAGTAGATAGCTTTAACAGAAATATAATCTTCTCAACGTTTAGGAGACTTGTTAGGTACTCTTTGAGTTAATATGACTCATAGTGACCCTGTCAACAATAGATCTGAACCGTGTCCTATCCTGTGCTATCACTATCTCTGATATATTTGAATCCATAGTTTATAGTCACTATCAATCCACCCCTTTGAGAGTCTTCCTGTCTTTGGCTGACCCTCCACTTTTCCAAACAAAATGTCCTTTTCCAAAAACTGGCTTCTTCTAACGACTAAAAGTGTGTGGAATCCTCCCCTCTAACAAGTACCCTGGTTGCACTTTCTTCAAGACACTTGTTCTCTTGGCAGTCAGTGAGATACTCAGTACTCTTCTCCAACACCAAACTCATAAGCATTGATTCTTTAATGTATCCATGCATTAACAATTGGTGACTGGAATGCAAAACTTGGAAACAAAGAAGGACTGGTAGTTGGAAATTAGGGAGTCAGTGACTTGAGCAAATGACTGAAATCTATACAATCAATTTATTCATCACAAATTGAGGGAAGCCGAAAATCAAATTTAATAATAGTAGACCAAATGCTGGAAATGAGGGAAGCTTGATAACAAATTGAAGGCCACCTTGTGACACTGGGGCATTCCCTAGGAGTCAACATTGTTCTTAGTTTGTATCAACTGAATTCCTCACGAAGGGTGAAGTCTCAAACAGGCAAATTTAAGTGGCCGGAGTAAATCATCTTACAAATCCATCTTACCATATCCTGTTACAGCAAAACAGAAACACTCTCCAGGAGATAGGGTTACCAAAAATTCTTCAAGCACCATCTCAGAAAACCAGGTGAATAACTTTGCTGTGTCCTCTTCAGAGGAAAATATTTTTCCAAAGCAGATCAGTCTGCGGCAGGCACAC